>NC_046291.1:90001666-90305208 GCF_004115265.2 Rhinolophus ferrumequinum | reverse complement strand
GCCCCTGCCCAGGAGGCAGACACCACTTTTGGAGGGGAAGCCAGGCAGGGCTTCATGGCATCTGCTGGTCCTTGAAGAACCCCAAATGCTATACAGCCTCAGAGCAAAACCCAACCACCAAAAGGAGAAAAGACAAAGAGACCCAGACTTTGAATGCTGTCTATGTTTAACCCCAGACTTAGCAGCGTGATGTGGGAAGGAACTATTTGGGGCTGGCTCTCGAGGCTCATTGCTCAGAACCCAACTGGGTATTTGCTTCCTTTTGAGGAGCTGAGATGGAGGCAACTGCAGCAGAGGGAAACCACGGGCAGAGCTGGGACATGGGACTGGTCCCAGCTTTGCCCGGAACAGAGCAATCAAACAAGAAAAATGGGACATGGAAGCATCACTGAGCCTCTCTCTGAGTGGCTTCTCTAACACCTGATTCTCTCTGAGCTCCACGCAGCCCGGTAGTCTAGGAATCTATTAGAAGTCCCAGACTTACAGTCCTGAGGGGCGCTGCTTTCAGCCGCAGGATGGATGGAAACGAAACATAAAGCACCTCTAAAGCACTTCTCGCCACCAAAATTCTCTCCTTAGGACAGGAACTCTCCAGGTTGTAACATATCCTGATGCATTGGTGTGTACATCAATATTCCTGGTAGCATTATTCATAATACCCCAAAGTGGACACAACCCCCAGGGGCGCTCTTTCCTCTGCAGTTCTGATCTAGAAACAGCCACTGTGGACTGGGTCAAATCATAGCCATGACCGTCACTGACTCGCTGCGTGCTTTTGAGCCTTAGTCCCCTCACCTTTAAAATGGGGACACCAGTCGTACCTTTCTCCCTTGTACCTTTTTAGCCTTGTCCTTTTACATTTATATTTGTTACATATGATTTTATTCTGTATATAACACTATAGTGCACAAATTGTAGCATTTATATTTGTTTATATATGATTTATTATAAGGATGAAATAGGTTGTTGTAAGGATGAAATAAGTTAATACTTGTAAGTGTTCAGAGCCATCTTTTCTGACCAGTGCGTGTGTGACTGTACATGCCTGTGTGTGCGCGCGCCTGTGTGTGCTGTTCTCTGAGGTGCTTCCTGGGCAGTGGTCACGTCTCAAAATTCTTCTGCCCTCCCAGTGTCCAGCACAAGGCCAGCACAAGGGCAGGACAGGTGGCACAAGTCCTGGAGGCCCCGGAGGCCCAGCAGAGCCCCTGATGCCCATCCATGTGGCCTGAAGGTGAGAGAGTGACAAATCCTGGCTGGGCCCTGGCTCCTCGGTGGTTCTATTTACAGATCTGGGGAAGGGAGGGGAAGGGATCAAATTGCAGCTGGGTGGGCCGAGGCCTGCAGTCTGCACACAGGCCTGCCCAACTCTCCCTCCCAAGCTTCCTGCAAAACAACCATGGAGGCTCCGGCGTGCAGGAGTGGGCACAAACCACAGGGGCCCCTGGGGTCTCTGCGCAGGCTCACCGGTCCTCTCCCACTTCCCGGCAGAGCCACGGCGTGAGCTGTTTGTGGTTGGGAGCCATGTCTGACCCACAGGCCTGCCTGCCAACTCCTGCCTGCTCTCAGGCAGGCCACTGACGGTGGGCAATCACAACACGGATAGCCCTGTGGCCTCTTCTGCACAGGCAGCAGACAACCCTTCACTCAAGTCGCTGGAGCAGGCCATGGCCACGAAGGGGTCACCGTGAGGTCGATGTGGGTGGGAGCAGAGGGTGGCTGGCTGTTGCGTCCTGCAGCTATATGGGGAAGGGGTGGCCTGCAGGCCACCTGGGTTGCCTCCCACCCGCTCCCAGGCAGAGGCTGCCTAAGCTAACCTTGCTGGCCCAGGCTGGCCTCAGGCACTGAGAGAGCAATATGGCACGGTTCTCGTCCTCACATGACCCAGTTATCTTCAAACTTTATTTTTAAGTTTTATCAGGTCAGTTAAATTAAATTTGGGGAGGGGGACACATTCCTATTTCTGCTGTCTTTATTTATAAACTAAATGTATTTAAAGTGTTATATGTGCACTATAACATTATATATAAAATAAATCATATAAAAACAAATCCAAATGTAAAGGGATAAGGCTAAAATTTAAATACAAGTAGAAGCTCTAAGTTGTCTTAATCCCTGGGGGGTTTACACCCACCCTGGAGACCTGTGCCCAGAGGGAGTGCCAGGCGCAACACGAAATTGAACAAGGTCTCCAGAGAAGACAGCACTGATTTCAGATGGGGGAGCTGGGCAGTTTCCTGCAGGACGTGGGCCTGAGCTGAGCCTTGAAGGCATGAGAGTGAACCCACAAAAAGCATTCCAGAAAGAGGGGCCGGGAGGCTGGAAACGGCAGTGTGCAGCGACCCACCAACAGCTCACGTGCCTGGGGCAAACTAATCATGTGGCCACAGCCCGCACCAGGGACTTAGCAAGCCATAAATGAAAACACAAATTCTTGCACAGAACTCTTTTTCTAAGCCTAAAAAGTGTAGACATGGAAGTACGGACGTGAGAGGCTGAAACTCTGCGTTCTATCCTGATCATTTCCTCACCTGGAGACACCACAAGTCCCATCTGCTCTAGCCTCATCTGTGAAATGAGAATGCCAATAGCTGCTCAGCTGCCCTCAGTGGGTAGGGTAGTTGAGGGCTGCACACACTGGGGCATTGTTTTGTGGTTGGGGACTTCTCTGGAAGTCCTTGCCTGGTGGCTTTGGCTCCCAGGCTCATCCGCCTTCCCCGCCGTCCTGTCAGCTTTGGGAGGGCTGAGACCACCGTGTGGTGTTCCATGGCTGTACATCTGGCACCCAGCACCATCCTGGCACATTGCAGGGGTTCCATGCATATTTCTGACTGAAGGCACACATCACCGGAACTTAAAACTTCAAAACTTACTCTATCCTTTGGGGGCAGAAATCCTGCCGAAATGCAGTGCATATTTCAAGAGAAGGCAGTCAAAATCTCACCAAGATCCCAGCGATCACCCTGAGCTGCAAGAGGGGATGTTCTTGGGTCTTGTCTTGGGTTCTGTTTTTATAGAACCTGTTTAGAAGTTTATATCCTCCCTTGTTGTCAGGACATTTATCACAGCTGTCTGACTGCTTGCCGCTTAAAGCCCCAACCCCTCCCCCAGGTCCTGCTAATCTACTGTGGACAAGAAACACAGATAATCCACAGAATGGGAGAAAACTTTGGAAAATCACATATCTGATAAGGGACTTGTTTCTAAATATATAAAGAACTCTTGCAATTCAATATTAAAAAGACAACCTATATAAAAATGGGCAAAGGACTTGAATAGACATTTCTCCAAAGAAGACAAATTGTCAATAAACACATGAAAAGTTGTTCAACATTATTAGCCCTCAGAGAAATGCAAATTAAAACCATGAGATACCACTTCACACCCACTAGGGCACTATAATCAAAAAGAGAGATAATCGCAAGTGTTGGTGAGGATGTAGAGAAATCGGAACTCTCATCCACTGCTAGTGGAAATGTAAAATGGTACAGCCACTGTGGAAAGGAGTCTGGCAGTGCCTCAAAGGGTTAAACACAGAGTTGCTATGTGACTCAGCAATTCCACTCCTAGGTGTTTACCCAAGAGAAATGAAAACATATGTCCACACAAAAATGTGTACACCAGTATTGCTAGTGGCATTATTCATAAAAGCCCAAAGTGGGAACAAGCCAATGTCCATCAGCGCATGAATGGATGAACAAAATGTGGTGTATCCATGCAATGGAATAAGATTCAGCAATAAAAAGAAATGAAGTGCTGATACATGTTATAATATGGATGAACCTAGAAAACATGATGCTGGCAGTCTCCTGCCCCAGCAACTTCTATGCTGGCATCTTGAATAAACTTACTCTCCTCAAAAAAAAAGAAAGAAAAAAGAAAACATTATGCTAGGTGACAAAAAGGCAGTCTCAAAAGGCCACATATTGTTTGATTCCATTTATATGAAATGTCCAGAATAGGCAAGTCCATAGATGGAGGGAGGGGTTGTCCGGGGAAAATGAGGAGTAACTGCTCCTTGGTACAGGGTTTCTTTTTGGAGTGATGAAAGTGTTCTAACATTGATTGTGGTGATGGTTGTACAGCTTTGTGAATATACTAAAAACCACTGGATTATATACTTCAAATGGGTGAATTATAACAAAAAGTTTGTTATGGCAAAAAGGAAATTGAAATACTGTAGCCTGTTATTAACATGTGTAAACTAAGAGTAAAAGTGCGTTGAGTGAATTTCAGGACTCTTCACGAGCTTAATGCATGGATTTTGTGGTATCAATGTTGGTGGTTCTGTAACCTTCCAAAGTTATTTTCTAGTTGTTTTCCACATATTTGAGGCTTCTAAGCCCCGTGACCTCCATTAAAGTGAGGCTGATGTAATTGACACCCGTAACTGTTGTATGGGAGATGGTAGCATAGGCTAAACAGTCCTCTGGGCTGCTGAGTGGGCCCTGAAACTTCTGCTCACACAGCTACTTCTGTGCAGTCCACCCTCACAAGCACACAGCTATTCCAGGGCCACATGGGAAGGCTTGCGGGGAAGGGTGCCGAAGTCTGAGGCCCACGCTACCCGCTTCCAGGATGGGTCAGCAAACAAGGCAGATGTGTTCTGGTGAGAGGTAGCAGGGAGGCCTCATCTGCTGTTTACCCAAGTCGGGAGGGTTTACATAAGGACATGCAGCTGGAAACCAGCACACAGCTGCAAAGCTGCTAGGTGGGGCCGTAGGTCTGATTCATTCCGCTTTCCCCACCAAACTCATCGCCTCCTTATTAAGCAGCGAATCAGTGCCTGAGAGCCATCGTTGGTCAGTGGGATCTTGCCCATCCAGGCCAGGATGGCTCCCCGCAATGCTGCCACAGACTGTGGGCTCGGGAAAACACCTGGATGTTCTGGATTTACTCAGCATCAGTTGCCTTGTAAACTGCGAGGCAGGCCAGCAAGAACACTGGCTCGGAGGCAGCTGGGGTCATATTGCAGCCCCCCACTTCTTAGATGGGTGGCCTCACCAAGGCACTACCTCTCTGAGTCTGTTTCCTCCTCTGTACAATGGAGTGATGTTACTTTAATGAGCTGTAATGAGGATGACGTGAGATAAGCCAAGTGCCATGGTCTGAACCTAGTCATTTCACTCCTTTTTCCTTTTGTTTCTCTATGCCTAAAAATTTTTTAAAAACCTTTTGTCTGTGTAAAGCAGAAATAGGTGCACCTAAATCAATACATGGTGTTCTCTGCTGCATGGAAAAACATACTCTAAAATGTTCTAAAAACTTGCCGAGATAATGGCCTGGACATATGCACACACTTCCCGCCAAGACAACTGGAGGAAATGACTTGCTGCTGTCTGGGACTCGGGGTGGGAAGAGGGGACGGTGGGACAGGTAGGGGGATATAGCACAGAGAGGCAAGTAGCCAGTGGTCGGGCTCCAGGGTGGTTTGGAATTGGCTGTGGGCTCCCTGAGCCCTCTAGGGACTGCCAGTTCCAACATTCGGCTCCTTGCCAATGACGCTCCTTAGGCCATTGGGGTCCCCAGGACACCCTTCCTCGCCAGGATTCCCAGCTCCTGGATCAAACCCACACCAGCGACCTCTGTACCTCCACACCCCTCGAGAACAGACAACCCCTTATCCACTGACAGTATTTCTCTCTTTCCTGTCTGTCTCTCCAGACGCCAAGCTTCGCCCAGGCAGAAACTGAGTTGCACTCACTTTTGCAGCCTCAGTTCCCAGCCCAGTACCTGGCAACCATTAGGTCAAACTGGAGCTGCACTGGAGTCATCTGGAGGGCTTCTTTCAATGTATTTCTGGGCTCCCTCCCTGGAACCTCCGATGCTGCGTTGAACCACACTTTGAAAACCACTGCAGTAGACAGATGCTCAGTAAAGCTGTGTGCGAGGAGTGAACGTATTAACCAATCACCTGCATGCAAGAACCACTCCAGATGAGACTTTTTGCCTGGGTGGCTTCCCTCAGGCCTCTCCCCGTGCACCCTCTTAAGGCCACCCCGACCTTCAGGAGCCCCAGCATCAGTGCTCTCTCCCTGTGCTCCTCTAGGTCATGAGGGTCAGAGCTGGGTCTTTCTGGTGAGCAGAAGGCAGGCAGGGCCACGGCGGCCTTGCTCACTGAGCCAATAGGCAATGCTCCCACAGCCCCTCCCTCCGTGTGCATGGATCACCACACCCACTGCAGGCCGAGGGAGAAGAGGCTGGGACACCACACACCACACAAACCCTGCGGACCCAGGAGCGCCCAACACCCCAACTAAGGAGATCTTCACCGAGGACCAAGTTTCCTGGATGACCAAACTCCACATGGCCCGACTCCACATCCAGGACTCTTTCACAACCACAATTTGACAGCTGTGCCTGGAAGACCTGCTCATTGGAACGAGGCATTACCCACAGACATCACACAGGCAGAGTGGTGGGCAGTGCTGGTTGGGAGAGGGAAGGCCGAAGGCCCAGTGGTCAGCACCAAGGCCAGGGGCCTGAAGCGTGGTTCCCGTGCTGCACAACCTGGGGGTTGCAGGGAACATCATTTACTTCGTGATCCATGTGAATCAACCCTCTGGAGTTGTGCAGTGCACACAGCCTGTGCAGTTTTATGCAATAATTGGTCCTGACAACCCTCATCCAAAACATGTCCTCATTCATCATTCCCTGCATACCTACTAGTATGTACCTGGCATGGAGCAAGGAACTAGGGCTATGCAGGTGGCCAGAAGGTGGCCTGTCCTCTTGGGGCTCTTAGGGGAAAGGCTGGCTACACACTGCAGCAATGAGGGCAGGCCGAGGGCAGTGGGAGCCTGGGAACAGTGGCTGGCCTCCGGCCAGTGGGGTCAGGGAGCTGGCATGTGGGGGCAGCTCGTTCCCTCTGGGCTGGTTAATCCAGCCAGGCTGGAGGCTACCAGGCAGCAGCAACTGATTCTGCAGCCTCAGTGTCTGGGGCTAGGTGGCTTCTTGCTTTCCAGGGACACTTGGAGCTGTAAACCCTGGGGACAGATGGGTCTTGTGGGCTGTGGCTGCCTCCCCCGCCCCCGCCGTGGTGTAGGTTTGCAGAATCAGGAGTGGAGGCCCTGCTCCTGAGCAGGGGGAGACATGGGGGCAGGGAAAGGGGCGGAGGCAGCCAAGACACACAGGGGCAGCTGCAGGGGCTTCTGCCAAGGAACTCTGCCTGCCTCACGTGGTCTGATTTCTGGGCTTGAGGCAGCATGCTTCCTCTGCTTTGCCCAGCTGCTGAGCCAGCTTTTCCAGGAAGTCTTTGAGGGGGAAAGGAAGGCCCTTCCCTGACCCTCAGTGGCCTCTGAACTCCTAGGGTCACTGGATGCCAGCCTCTACGCTCACTGCTGTGTGGGAGGATCAGGCGACTCTTTCCCAATCATGACCAGCTCTGCCACAGGCCAGCTCCATGCAGAACTCTGACTTTGTAAGAGTCCCCGAGAGCTCAAAAGGCTGCTCCAGCAGCCCCAGGAGCACCTCCTGGCTTCCTCTGGGGCCCTCAGTCTGGGATTCACTCTGCACTCTGCCACTTTACCACTGACTACACACCGCTTCACTTGTCTGTCCCCCACCAGGCTAGGGACCACTTCTTACTCAGTTCCATGTCCCCGGCACTTAGCCTGGGCCTGGCTAAGTAGGTACTCAATTAACATTTGTGGCTTGAAAGACTTCACTGCTAGACTCTGCCTGAGGGCAGGGTGTGCTTGCGAGTCCCGGCCTTTCTCGCCAGAACCTAGCTCGGCCAGTCCTGTACTCAGTGGTGATTAAATACTACTAGTTTCTAATTCCTATTGCAGCCTGGCCATAGTGTTACATCTGGCCAGGCATTTCCTTACTTGATAAACTCAGTAACACGGAAGACTAATGCACGGATGTGTTTAAACACTGCAAATAAATAGAAAAACACACAGAGACTCGCAGCTCTGTCCAGAGTGGAAAATCAAACACCATATCTGAGGCACATCAGAGTATAGCCTGGTCGTGGGTACCCACGGAAGGAGTGGCTCCAGGCCCATGGGCATCTGAGCCAGGGGGTAGGAGCTATTCAAAGGGGTCTGCCCACTCTCCATTAGACAGGGGTGTCCACAGGCAGGGGCGGCCCAGCTGTGGCCACTGGTAGATGGCCTCCTGAGCCTTTCCCAACTGAGGTCTGTCTCGTCTGAGGGCTCGTCTGTGGCCACCCTGCCCAGGCCCCATGCTTTTTCAAAGGTCATAGACTTAATCTTTTTTGCCTGGCAAGTCCCTTCCCTCCAATTGATGAATTTCAAGATCCAGCAGAAAGGCCACCTCCTCTGTGAAGCCCTCATCCTACCTTGTCTTCGAAGCGGGATTAATCCCCCCTCCTCTGGTCCCATTGGGTCTCTGTAGCACAGGTAACAGGATGGAACTAGAGTACTAGGATGGTGCCAGATACTTTCCCTTAGCGGTCCAAGAGGTGGATGGTGGGGGGTGGTTCCTAGCCCCCATAATCTCCATCACCACTCCCCACGTGCTAATGTTAATATTGAAACTAATAACTTTTGATATGAATAATTCACATTTCCCAGCCAGGTAAAATGAATTACAGCTTCTGTATAATCTTTCCCATTTTATGGATCTGAAATGAACAGTGTAAGTAAAAATCAGGCCATTTGCTATGCAAATAGAAGCCAGGCGGCTTTCAGGGAAGTCCCCTAGTTCTCCCTTCCATGTAGAAATCCTTGGCCTCCCCAGGGCTGTGAAGGTCCGCCTTGCCCACAGAGAGGCAGTTGGCAAGTCACATCCCAGCACCCCACAAGCATCTGGCACATGGCACATCTGCACTTATGAGTCACATGAAGAGCAGTTACTGTGAAGCGAGGCCAGACACACCACAGAGAGATCCTGACTGGACTTGTACACTCGGGGTTTGACATATAGAAAACTATCATTACTTCCATTTTACAGATGGGAAAACTGAGGCCCAGTGAGGCCTTCTTTAAGGCCCCAAAGTTAGCTCTGGCCCTAGTCCCATGCAGTCCATGCATTTAAGCTGCCTCCAGAGTGGTGAGGGCAGGCACTTCATTGCTCTGAGCATGTGCAATAACAGCTGGTCACCTGGTCCCCATGGGGCTCTCGGGTGCTCTGCTCCCTTCCTCTCAGCTTTCCCTCTGTCTTACTATCTGCACGAACCCATACTTTCCAGCCTCTCATTCTCAGGATGTTTCTATGAATCTAGCGCCACCCTCTCTCCTAGATTCCAAACCATGGCCGCACAGGCCCCAGTACCCCCATCCCTCTGAAGCTGAGGGGTCCAGGAGGCAAGAAGAGCCTTCACCTCAGTCCTCCTGCCAACCCCAGTGCCCACAACTGACCTGAGGGGAGACAAAATAGAGGATGCTGGTCTCAAATCAGGGTTTAATAGCCGGGTTACAGCCATACACATCTTAATTGGTACATTTCTATTTTCTCTGTGGTATGTTCCCTTTCTGATGGACACTCACAAACATTTTACTGTTACATTTCTTGTAATGCTGCCTGGAATCATTATTTAGACATCATAAAAAAATCATTATATTTTTAAAAGGAAGGCTGAGAAGTTCCTACAAAAGAGACTGCAAAAAGCTTGGGCACACACACAAATACACACATACAAGCCGATCCTTACACAATACACATACGTGCGAGTTTGGTCTGACAGAAAAGAAAAGTTTATTACCACACTGTTTTTGCAAAATAGGAGTGAATAATTCATAGGGCTTTTTACAAACATCTAGATTTTCTAATCATTCTAGAGAAATCTGGTTCGATTACTTACAGCAGCAGTTCTGTGATAAACCAACCCAGAAATGGTTACCAATAAATAAAATTTACAATTCCCAATAGGCCTGCCTTCCACAGAAATGAATCATAAACTTTCACATCTGTTTTCTTTAACACACCAGATCCTCCAATGCCATGGCTCTCACCAACGGACAGCTCTGTGCGTGATAAATCCTTGAACCCTTTACTTTGAAAAGGCTCCTGACTTAATGTGTAGATGATAATATTTCCCCTTTTATTTTGGCAAGAACTTAATTATATTGCGCTCTTTGCCACCAGTCCCAAAACAGCAGCACCTGAAATGAGGCCACGCAGCTCTGGTTCTTGGATCCCGCAGACGACAGGGTACCTGTGAGCCAGGCCAGCGGCTAGCAGGGCTGGTGGGAGGAGCCCGCATGCTCCCATGCCATCTGGGATCTGTGCCCTAACCAGACTTACCAACAACAGGCTGGCACAACGTCTGGCCGACGCAAGGGTCTGAAGCACCAGTCCTTGACATCTCCACTGTGATCCGGGCCACAACTTCTTGCCTGGGTCTCCCTCAGACCTGTGGGCAGCTTGACTTTAGTTTTGAAAGCAGGACTCCAGCTGACCCTCTGAAAGCGAGGGACCTGCCAGGGGCTTGGCCAGCCGGCGGCGCCCCCTCAGCCTACACGCCAGCTCCTGGCCACAGAACTGGTCCGGGAGTGGTGACTGATGATCGGTTACAGAGCACACTGTGAGAGAGCAGTTCTGGCTCGACACTTCCTGTTTGGGGAAGAAACCTCCCTGGTGATAATTAGTGGCTCAGACTCAAGTCTCTTTGCTACAGGAACTAAGGCAGGACAGCCAGCAGAACCCAGGATGCATAAAAATGAATAAATGTCATCCATGGCAGGGCAGACTGCCTCACCATGGAGGGGGGGGAGAGGGAGAGGAAGGGAGAGAGAGAGAGAGAGAGAGAGAGAGAGAGAGAGAGAGAGAGAGAGAGAGAGAGAGAAGGTGCGTTTATGCTTCAGGATACAAAGCCAAACATAATGGCTGCAGAAAGTGGCAATTTATCAATTGCTATGGGAGTAATTTATTGCAATCACTGTGGCTGTCACTGGCTTAGTGATAATTCTCCACATTTTGTGCCAACAAAGGCTTTCTGATCGTCTTTACTTGCTAGTCAGCGCCCACAGTGCGGAGAAAGACAGACAGAAGGACCCACAGACAGAAGACAGCACTGTCACAGAGCAAAGCATGGACGGGCGTGTGCCTGCCTGCCGCAGAGGGCTTTCCCAGTTGACTGGAGATCACACTGACAGCACAAAGGGACGCCAGAGGTTTGGAGGCTTCTGTACCATTGAAGTAAATCATGCCAAGTCTAGTCTTAGGACAAGTATATTTGATTGTTTCCAACTTGTTTGAACACTGGTGGGGCTGGCCCGGTGGCTCAGGTGGTTGGAGCTCTGTGCTCCTAACGCCGAAGGCTGCAGGTTCGATTCCCACATGGGCCAGTGAGCTCTCAACCACAAGGTTACCGGTTCAACTCCTCGACTCCCACAAGGGATGGTGGGCAGCACCCCCTGCAACTAAGATTGAACATGGCACTTTGAGCTGAGCTGCGGCTGAGCTCCTGGATGGCTCAGTTGGTTGGAGCGTGGGCTTTCAACTACAAGGTTGCAGGTTCGACTCCCGCAACGGATGGTGGGCTGTGCCCCCTGCAACTAGAAAACGGCAACTGGACCTGGAGCGGAGCTGCACCCTCCACAATTAAGATTGAAAGGACAACTTGACTTGGAAAAAGTCCTGGAAGGACACACTGTTCTCCAATAACCTTGAATTCACCGTTCCCTGTTCCCCTTCTCCAATAAAAAAGAAAGCAAGAAAGAAAACTGGTGATCTTGGAAAACGTTAGCTCTGAGTAACCCTGGTCATTTGTTAACCAGAATATATACCACAGGCTCCAGGCAGCTTTACTCTGTTATTACCACGATAGAACAGGGCCCGTATGGTTCTCTGACTACAAGTTGTGGCCCTTATGTCTTGTCCCTTCCGCTACAGACAAAACCTCCTTTGGGCAGGGATCTTTGTGAATCTCCTTGGAGTCCAGCAGTGTCCAGAATGTACAGACTGACACTCTCCTCCTTAGCTCATCTTCCACTCCCCCTCCTTCCAGTCCTAGCTGCTCCCCACTTCTGCCAATGCTGTTACCTCCACCTGAAGTCTTCACATCCTCCTGGCCATCCAAATCCCGCTTCCTTGACGAGCCAGCCTGAGCCCTTGGGCACCTAGGCCCCTTGCCTAGGCCCCTAGGCCTCTAGCCCCACAACCATCTCTCCTTGCTCGGAATTCAGAGAAGCAGCTGTGTTTATTAGTGGATCTAGTTAGACAGACCTGGGCATGAATTCAGGTTCAGCCATGAACCTGAGGTGTGAACTTGGGCAGGATACTTTCTATTGTGATGGTTAAGTCAAACAGTGAATGTGAAAGCCCCCAAACCCACACCTTAGAACTACTCTTGCATATTTCCTGTGCTCTGCTCTGGGCCTGGACTCTTCTCTCTGCTGCCTGGTGGTGTTCGGTATCATCACTCAGCTTCCCAATTAGACTCTAAACCCCTGGAGGGCCGGGACCTGTGTGCCCTCCACCCGTGTATACACACAGCCCCACACAGTGTGCTCTGCTCATTGGGAGGTCCGTAGATGCCTGTTGGGCCAACAGGGCTCCGGCGGTGAACACCAGATCACTCACTGTTCCTGTCACTGTTTCTGGGTGGTCTAATCCCCTTGGAGAAGCTGAGCTGTCAGGAAACCACACTTCCTTATGAAAGCAAACCTTCCAGGCACGAGTGGACAGGAACTCCAAGAGCATACCCATGGTTCCTGGAGGGGTCCAGGTCAGCTCTGATTCCCTGTCCCCTGGGGTTCTCAGTGGGCTCTTAGCTGCACCCTGAGGTCCCCCCAATCTTGGAAAGCCCCTCACCACACACAGCCATGCCAGATCGGAATATTCAAAAAGAGTTGTAGCAAAGGTTACAGGCCGACAAAAAGCAGCCATGCCTGATCTCACAAGAGCAGAGCATTGTCAGGTCTCCAACCTGCAGGAAGGCCAGAAGAGCGGGGTTTTCTCGATGGAAGCACCCCAACTCCCATCACAACCTTTGGCTGCCTGGGCTCAGCACCATGCTGTTTCCTGCCCTTCCAGTTCAGGGTGCCACCATATTTCTGGCCGTCCTGGAGCCTTTCCATGGACAAGCCACAGAGGTCCTCGTCACACCTCCTGCGGCTGCTCAGCCCCACACCCAGGCGGTGGTTGATTTGCCTGACAATGGTGACTGACACCCCACCCCCTCCACAGTACCTAATGCATTACTAACCCATGTACAGGCCTGGCTGGCCATCCAGAAAGCAACAGCATAGGCCCCTCGTACGCCAAAAGGCCACTCATGACTCTTCAGGCCCTGCATTTGCTCATGCTGTCTCTGGCAGACTATACCTGGAGGGCCCACCTCATAGTCACCTGCCGTTCCTTTGACATCCTCCAGCTATGTGCCCTGAGTGATTCACCTTCAGGGGGACCCTCACTCTGACTGCAGGGCATGCTGTCACCCTCCCAAGCCAACAGTAAAAGCACAAGCCTACCCTCCCCACAGCCCGACAGCCACACCACAAACATCACACGTTAGAGTAACAGGAAGGGTCATTCCATCACAGACGCCAGCACGCTGGCTTTGGGAAACTTGCTATCCACATGTGCACTGAGCCGGCCCACCCCACCACGGAAAGCTTAGGAGGCCCATTTGCCTGTCCCCAAATTCCTTTACATTTCCCTGTGACTGATTGTATAATCTTGAGGCTATTATTTTTTACAGTTTCATTTCCTTATCTGATAGCTCCAGGAAGCTTAAAAATGTGTTGTTTGCTTAGATCCCACCTGGCTCTCATGAAGCAGAAGAAGGAGACAAGAATAAGTTATTGCCTGATTGCAGGACAATTAGTGCTCACCTGTAACATGTTCACCCGAGGTGATAATGGTGATTTATGAGGACAGACTGATTAGGAAGAGTTGAGCATTAGCTAATTCTCCAGTGACAGTGTTCCACACCTGAGGAAGAGGGACACATGCTGCCCTGGGGTGAAGTGACAATTCAGGAGTTCCTGGTCCCACATGTATTAGCAGTTACCAATCCAGCCCTGACAGCAGGCACAGTGGTCAGTACCTCCAACTGAGGAGGAAGCCTTCTCTGGTTTTGCACCCTGGCTCATGTTAGCTGTGGGACCTGGGCCTCAGGGAGGCCAAGTTCCTTCACTTGTATTCAGAAACAAACGCAGGGCATGGGCTATTGCAGGGTTATAAATGACAACTGACACGCATCCTGCCAGAAGTAGGACTCAGCTAGCTCTTGAGTGCCTGGAACGAAGTTGGCGCTCAGTAAATGTTTGTTGAATGAATAAATGATGAGGCAGAATTTGAACAAGCATATGTAGTCAGAGTTTAGGAGCCTCAAGTTTGGGGTTGAAAGAATGGATTAGAGTCTCACGTGTTCTCAGGAAAGTTACACGGTTGGGAGAACAACATTATTTACCTCTTAAGAGTCAGAAGGGGGCGGCCAGTTAGCTCAGTTGGTTAGAGCACGTGCTCTTAACAACAAGGTTGCCAGTTCGATTCCCGCATGGGACGGTGGGCTGCACCCCCTGCAATTAGATTGAAGGACAATGACTTGACCTGGAGCTGATGGATCCTGGAAAAAACACACTGTTACCCAATAAATTTTTTTTAAAAATTCATTAAAAAAAAAAGTCAGAAGGTTCAAATGTGCTCATACATATCACATGCTTGGCCCAGGGCTTGGCATGTGGGAAGCTGAGTGTTCAGTCATGACGGTCACTTTGGGTGTGATGGGAGTGGTGCCCATGGCACGCCGAGGATGTGCGGGGCTAACATGCAGAGGCCTGGGATCAGTAGCAGGTCAGGTCGCACAGGCAGGTGGGCCCAGGTGGAGAGGAGAAGGTGAGACTCCTGCAGCCCAGTGTGTGAAAACCACTTAGAATGGCCCATCCCCAGCCCTCTCCGAGTTCTGTCATCTCCAGTCTCCTGGAATGGGATGGGGTTGGTGAGGGTAGGATAAGAGCGGAAAAAAGAGGCCCTCACCCCTCCAACCCCTAGGAGGGAGGAAAAGAGACAGCCTGGCCTGGCTGTAGGTTTTTATAATTGCTTCACCTGGCAAGCTTCCTTTTTTAAATCAAGAGGCCTGTTCCTGGTCCAGATGCTAGCAAGCAATGTCATGGAGTGCTTAACGTATGCAGCTCAGACCGCCCAGCCCAGGAAGACCTGGCCACTATGCTCGGTGGGGAGGGCAAAAGGGGGTGGATCCAGCCTGAGCTGGGGCCCAGGGAGCCTGGGTATCGCTGCCCAGCCTGCCCCGTCACCAGGTTACCTAAATATCACCCCAGCCTGCCCAGGGTTTATGAAACAGGAGGCACAGACTTGTCCCAGTGTGCGAGTCATAGCCTAGGACACTGAGCAGGCAGTCCTGAGGCTGGGCCTGAGGCCAGCTCTGCAACAGAGAAGGGGACCATGGAGGCCACTCTGTGGGCTTTAGTTACCTTCTCTAGTGAACTGAGGGGTTCGTACTAGGAAAGAATGAGTCTGGAAAGTCCCCAGCGGATTAACACTCACACCCTGGGGGGAGGGATCTGATATTTATTGCGTCCTAAAAATTGAGCACTTCACACAATTGATCCTCCAGGCAGGTATTATAGTCCGTTTTATAGGGATAACAGGCGCAAAGCCCTTAGCAAGCTTTTATAGACGAAGAAACGGGTTCAGAGAGCTGAGGAGTCAGCCAAGGTCACAAGGCAAAGAGCTGTGGGGATGCAGACTGGGGTCCATCTAACTCCAAAGCCAGGTGTTGTTCCCTACAGTCAGTCAGTTCAGCACCTCCCTCCTCCACCGCTTAGGTGTGCAGTTCCCGACTGCAGTCATTCACTTTCACTTTTTAACTACCTGGAGCCCTGCCCAATACTCTAATAAGTCCAAGAAGGGAAGAGCCTTGGGGCAAGGACTGGAAACATGAACAGAAGAGGGATTCACCAGTGTCACACCCCCAGGCTGGAGAGATGTGGTCCCAGCATGACCAGGCCAGGTCCTGAGGAGCTGAGCAGGCTTGGGAGTGGCTGTCAAACCCCCTAGCTCCGTGACGGCTCAGAGGCCAGCGTCACCCTATGCCAACTCCAGGCCTTCCTCCCAGGTTTCCTGGCGGAGGCCACCTGTCCACCATTCAAGGCCTCCTTCAGGAAACCTTTTCTACCCCAGTGACGCCCCCCGCCCCCCACTAAGTCCACTCATTTACCAGGGGAGTGATTAAGCACCTGCTCCACGCCAGCCCCTCTGCAGGCCACTGGGGATAGAGATGGACACAGAGGAGAGAAGACAAGACCCAGGCCGCCAGGTACTCCTGGCTGGATGCCAGGCGAGGAGGGCTCCACTCTGCAGACTCGGATGCCATCTGCTGTGGGTGGGACCCAGGTGACTGGAGGGGCACATCCAAGTGAGACCCTTTGGTCTTGTGGATGTTCTTGCCCCCAGCACTTGCATTCTTTGGGCAACCACAATCCTTTGAGAATTTGGGCCTCTTTCCCACTAGTAGGTTCCTTCGGGCTCCCAAGTCAGACAAATCTGTGCACAAATCTTCTCCTGCGACTTGCTACCTGTATACCTTTGCAAAATGCCAATGCTATCTGACGCTCAGTTTCTCCACCTTTAACTAGATAATAATGGTGTCTTCCGGTCCTGATTAATTGGAATATTGTGTGCAAAACAAGTTGCCTGGCACAGATAAGTAAATGTGCCCGCTACGTATTAATTATATCTCTGCACTCTGATCGACAGAAATACTTCTCTCGGGTTATTTCCAGAACCCCCACTTATGGAGCCTGTCTCAGAAGCGGCCTTGGACACCTGGGAGGCCTCTTGGTGCCCTCTGCCAACGCGGCAGCGAGAACTGCCTTAATTTTCCTCGCGGGTTCCGCTTCTAGCTCCTGAACAACCTATTAGCTTAGCGTACCCTTCCCTTTACCCAGAGCGACTCAAATTCCAACCACACCTCTTTAGGCAGCCTGCCCCAAATTTCGGGTAAATAGGCAGAAGTAAGTTGGCCAGGAGAGAGCTCGGCGGGGCAGAGGCCCGCACAGCCTTTCCCCGACCAAGGTCGTGCGACCCCGCCCCTGCCGGGCGGGAGCTGCGAGGCTCCGCGAGGCAGACCCAGCCCACGGCTCCCCGCCCTCCCGGACACCGGCCGGCACAGGGGACCGGCACAGGGGACCTGTGAGCTAGGCGGGTCTGCGCAAGGGACGCTCGGGCTCATCGCCGGGCTCCGACGCCAGCTCCCCCCGAGTCCAGCTCCCCCCAGTCCCGCCCCCGGCCCTGCCCACCCCGGCGGCGCACGCGGCTTTCGTCCCTGGGGAAGGAAGACGCGCGGAGTTGGGACGAAGGACTCTCTGCCGCCGGGTGCACGTGGCTGTGTACCAGCCGCCGTGGTCGCCTGCAGACGTGTGGCGGCGCCTGGCTGCCGCACGGCAATGGCACAAGGGGGCAACGGGGCAAGGCGCAGCCCACTGACCCGCAGCGACCCAGGGGAAGGATCACTCACCTCTCTGGACCCGCGGCGGCTGCAGGTTCCGCGTCGGAGGCAGCGGCCAACTCCGAGGCTCCTCCTCCTGCCCCCGCGCCCCGCCCGCCTGCCCGGCTGCCCGCGGGGCCCGCCCTGCGGGGGAGGTGGCCGCCCGCCAGGCTGCTGCTGCTTATCCGGGTCTGCCACCTCCCCTCAGGCGGCAATCGCAAAGCCACAGGGTCCTCTATCCCCGCCGGGCCCTGCAGCCGGAGGCAGCATCAATAACCCACGACCCTTTATCCTTGGCCCATGATTCGGAGTCAGTCCCGCAGCTCCCTGATCTGCGCCCGTCACCCCACGGTTAACGTGCACAGAGCTCCGGGACCGCCTCTTGGTCAGGACAAGGAAGGACTGGAGGCCAGGGTGACTTCTGAGATCCGGTCCCTTAATATGAGGGGCATTTCAAATCCGTGTCCATTTTATAGCCGGTGACGTTAAGTGACAGGCACAGATGGTAAGAGGCCAAGGCGCCAGATTGGATCTGGTTTCCTTCTTTGGTGCAATGGAAGCAGGCAGCAGAGTCTCCTCAACAAGCCTGCATCCAGGCCTTTGTGGTCCTGTCACCTCTCTGTCCCTTGTCCACCCTTAGGGCAGACCTTTGACCTTTCCCAGTAGTCCTCAGATTTCAAGGCTCTTGGGCCTCCAGGAGCTGCTGGGGATGCTGGAACTTGCTTCCCTGTCTAGGCTTCCTGGACTCCAAACCACCAACCTGCCTCAGAGATGGCCTCCGGCACTGCTGGCTGCGCTCACTTCCCCCATGCTGAGTGGCATCAGGGCATCAGGGCATCACAGGCATCCCGGCTGAGGCAGTGGGGGAGGATATCTTCTGGGTAGCTTCCCAGAGGAGTGTGGATTCATCTGAAGCCCTGTCTCACCCAAGACCTCACATCACCTGCTACTTACTTACTGACAGTTACTCCCCTCCATTTACAGGTCAGGACATGGGGGCTGTGATGGTGGAGTTAGGCACCACTGTCACTCCTGTTTTGGGAGGCTGACTGCAGGTTACTTGACCTCTGGGACTTTTTCTGGAATATTCCTGGGGAGCATATTCTACCAACCCCTGATAAAAAGCTTCAAATTTCTCCAAGAAGCCACCCTGTGCTGGAGAGATAAACCCTGTCGGGTTATCTGAACCCTGAGGCCAGAGACTGGGTGGTGTGGGGCGGGGGGTATGCCTTAGGAATGGCCCCACAATTGGATCCCAAAGAGCACGGTGGGGGGTGAAGAGGCAGGGATCTGACAGCTTTGTAGTGGGAAAGCTGCTGTGAGGGGCCTCTCCTCCATGCCCCCACCAAGACCCACCCGTGAGTATCTTGTGCTTTCTCACCTCCATGGGTTTCCTCCTGTCTAAAATATCCTCTTTCCCTAGCTCCCTGTTTTGCCTGGCCCCCGCGACCCAGATCCTCTCCTGCTTCCTTCAGGGACCCTCCTTCCCCAGCGCAACACCCTCTCTGAGCTCCTGTGGCAGCTCTAAGTCTTTTACCATTCAACACTCACGGAGCTCCACCGCGCCACACAGTGTTCCAAGAGTTGCTTGCAGACACAGTTGTCCATTGCCTGGCCCCTGCCCTGGGCTGATGAGTTTCTTTGCAGTGAGTGGCAAACTTTAGGAAGACAGGAATCAGTTCCTTGTCTCCTTTGGTGCACCTAGCATAGTGCCCTGCACATAGTAGGTGCTCTTCAGATATGGGCTCTGCGCTGATGGGGATATCTGAGCATCCTTCCTGCAACTACTATGGGCAGCGCAAAGAGATCAAGCTTGGGAAATGGAGGTGCTAAGGGATCTTGCAGCATTCTTGGGAGGGTCCTTGGACCTATCCAGCATTCTTCTAAAGAGGCCCGGTGGGCATATTTGCGGGGTTCCCCATGAGCTGGAGAGAGAGATCTGAAGGCTGGACTGACAGAGGTCTGTGGACAAAAAAAGGTTTCTATAGAAAATAACCTCACAGGGTGACCTGATCATAAACCCCTAACTGGGAAGATCATGGTGGGTAGTCACACCCCTGACATATACGTAATTTTAGTAAAAGGTTTATCTTTGCCTTAAGCAAGCCCTGTCCATTGTTCTTGGGCATCTAAGTTAACACACCTTTGAAATAAGCTGTAACCACCTTCCAGAGAGCACATAATCTTGTTAACTGTCCTGTAACCCAATCTCTGCTTTGCTTTCTCCCACCTTCAGGTGATCTTCCTTACATTCCCTCCTTAATTCCAAATGCATAAAAGAAACTGCAAAACTCATTCTTCAGAGCTTTTGAAACCTTGCTCCCCGGCATATGTTGTCAATTTTGGCTCAAATAAACTCTTATAAAATTTCTCTACATGTTTGGATGTTTCCTACATTGACAGGTGTACAAAGGAATATTCTAAGTGGAGCATGAATTTCTGCAGGGGAACATGGAGGGGCCTGAAAAGTACAGGGAGTAGGTAAGGGAACACCCTGCTGAGCCCCAAGCACCTTGTGTGGGGACAGAGTCCCAGAGAGCAGTTTCCAGGCTCTTGGCCTCACATGGGGAGGTGCTGGCTCAGGTAGTGAATGACCATCAACTGTGATTGCTTGGCCATCAGCTGTAACCAGTTAGCCAATTGGCTACTTATGTAACTGCGGGGCTGTGTTGATTGGTTGGTTGGTTGGCAGGCAGAGAAGTGAATGGCGGACTGCGGATCGTGTGGCTACTACTGCATATGTCTTGCCCGGCCACCAGAGAGAATATAGTGGTGTGACTCCCCTACCTATGGCTCCGTGGGTGTTCCTTTTTGGCCTCACCACATCTTGCGTTCTTATGTGGGGAGCGGGAGCTGAGACCTTGCAGGCCACCCCATGTGACACCTTGATGGACAGAGCACCAGCCACACTATTGGCCTTTGGTACTTTGTCCATCTGTCTCCCTCTGGACCGGGAGTGCCTTGAGGGGAAGCTTGTCTCAACTACATGGGGTCTGGTGTGGGTGAGAGCTCGATGTTTCCTCAATACCTCTGGGTCTAAACTCCCAGAAGCAGATGAACTTTCTGACTCAGGAGGGAGAGCAGTGTTGCTTGAACACCTCCTCTGCTAGACTCATGTCCATGGCCAAGCTAAAAACAGAGCAGTGAGAGCCATGTTGTCCAGACATTAGGCAGACTGTGTTACTCCTCCATTCAAAACCCTCCCTTGGCCGACCTGGTCTCTAAGTCAAAGCAAAGTCCTTGCAATGGCTGACAAGGCCCAGTGTCATCTGCCTGCGCTCCTCCCGCATCTCTCAGTAGGGCCCCTCTCTCTACTCACACTCATTCCTGCCATGCTGGCCTCTCCCTTTTCCTCATATAGATTAGGCAGGGTCTTCAGGCAGCCCTTGCTTTTCCCTCTGCGGACCCCACGCATCCCCATGGCCCTCCCCTCCTCCCTCCTTCAGGTCCTCGCTAAAATACCATTATCTCCATGAAACCCACCCTGATTATCCCCATCTCTCATCCGTGTATCCTGCCCTACTTTGTTTCTTATTTTTTTGTATATCCTTTATCTCCTAACACACTATAAAACACACTTTCTCTTGGGGAGGAAGAAAAGGGGTTCTATGGAAATTAACCTCATAGGGGATCTGATCATAAATCCCTAACTGGGCAGCTCATGGTGGGTAGTCAGGCCTCAGGCATGTAACTTCTTTAGTAAAAGGCTTATGTTTGCCTTAAGCCAAGTCCTGTCCATTGTTTCTGTGCATCTAGGTTAACACACCTCTGAAATAAGCTGTAACCGCCCTCCAGAGAGCACGTAATCTTGTTAATTATCCTGGGACCCGATCCCCACAGTTGCTTTCTCCCACTGTAATCTTCCTTACATTCTCTCTTTAATTCCAAATGCATAACATAAGCTGCAGATGGTGATTCTCGGGAGCATTTGAGGTCTTGCTCCTGGAAATATGTCGTCAGTTTGGCTCAAATAAACTCATAAGAATAATCTCCAGGTTTGGAGGTTTCTTATGTCGACACTCCGTTTGCTGTTTATTAACTATCTTCACAGAAATGTGAGTTCCTGTAGGGCGGGGAGTTTTAGCTGTCTCATTCACTTCAGTATTTCTAGTGCCTGGCACATAGTAGGTGCTCAGTAAGTAGTTATTGGATGAATGCACTCCCATTCTCACCCATCTTCACCTCCTTCATCATCTCTGGGGAGCTTCCCGCATGGCTCCCACCCACCTCTGGTCTCTCTCGCCTGCCCCAGAGCTAGCAGGCTGCTGGTACAGCAGAGGTGCTCAGTGCAGACACGGATGGATGTCTGCACCTGGACTGGCCGAGTATTCTCTTTACGGAGCCCATGGCTATCAGCCTCCTGAGATTGCCCTTTTCCCTGACGACAAGGTTAGCTCTTTGGTTAAGAGAACAGCAGCATCTTGGATGAGAGTCTAGGGTCATCTTCTACTTGGGTTAGAGAGCAGAGGGCTGGTGTTCAGTCTCAGCTTCTCAGATTGATGTTTATAGGCTGGGACACAGCACATCCATTTCACAAAATGAATACTCTAATTGACTATTAAAACGAGATGGCCAGGAGAAGCCACGTGCCCCGATGTGCTCTGACAGCCCTGGCTGGGAGCCAGCCCACCCAGCCCTAGTCCTGCCTGGACTGGGGTAGCAGCCCCAGGGAGGGGGCCCCTCACCTGTCTTGCCTTTCCACTCACCCAGGTGTGGTGAGACTCCTCCAAAGTTGGGAACAGGTTGCTGCTCCCCGATATGAGGGAGGGAGTGGGGCTGCAATTTGTTGACTTAAGAACATCCAAACCTAGAGAGGATTTTTATGAATTTGAGCCAAGCTGATGACAATTGCCAGGAAGCAAAACCTCAGCAGATTGAGAAAATGCTCTAGAGAATGGCAGCTTATTTTATACATTAGAATAAAAGGAGGAGATGTAAGGAGGGTTACATGAAATCCATTGGCGGTAGATAAAGGGGGGCAGGAGAGAGCAAACAGGGAGACCTCTGGGATTGGATAAAAAAGTAAAACAGAGAGACACATAACTTCTTTTACACTGGTGGGTACAAGCTAGTTAACAATTAACCTTTACAGCACATAGAGATGGTATTCAAGGAACAAGCTAACAGGAGGCCTTTTGTGGTCTCATGCTCTGGTGCGGTGGGGGTGCCCTGACAGGTCTGGAAAAGGAGATGAGTGACATTCCAAGGGCATGTTATCTTAGATGCAAAAAGACAATAGACAGGCTAATTTAGGTAAAGATTGACCTTCGTCAAGCTGCGGACCTCGGACATGACCACGATCCACCATGACTTGCTTTTAGTTAGGAATTTTTATGTTCAGACCATCCTAAGTGGTTGCTTCCGGTCTCTGAGTTTTTAAGGTCCACCATGCAGGCCTCCCCGGACTTTGTCAGGTTTAGTGTGTTTTTTCATCCACAAATTCAAGGTGGGGTTTCCTGAGGGTGATTCGGGAAAATGGAGGGATTGTGTCCGCCACTGTGTGATCTGATGGGTAAAGCCATGTCAGAACCACCTAGAGCTGAGGCAGCACCGACGAAGAGAATTGTCTGTGAAGGCAGGGCACTGAATGGGGAGGTAAGCTGGCCAAAGGGTGCTTGGGGCCTGGGATTTAAGCTCATAGACTCTGTTTTCCCATGGCACCCTCTTTCCAGACAGGGCACTGAGATCCCTCACGCCTGCCCCAAATCTCCCTGCACCCCAGAGCTTGGTACTCTACTTTCGCATAAGGCTGCCCCCTTTCCGGTCCTCTGTGGAAACATGAACTCTCTTGAGAGGAAACGTTCTCTGAGCTCAGTGAAATGAGTAGTTGTGTATCCTGCAAGTAAGATCTAAGCAGACTGAGAAAAATGCTTCCTAGAATAATAGTTTGCAGCTCGTTTTAATGCATTTCGAATTAAGGACGGAACACAAGGAAGATTACCTGAAGGTGGGGGAAAGCAAGGTGGAAATTGGATCACAGGATAGTTGACAAGATTTTGTGCTCTCTTGTTGACGGCAGCTTGCTTGAGGGGTCAGAAAAGAGGCACTTCAAAGGTGTGTTAGCCTAGATGCACGAAACAATGGGCAGGGCTCCTGTAAGGCAAGAATAGCCTTTTACTAAAGAAATTATAAGCCTCAGGCATGACTATCTCCCATGAGATGCTCCGTTAGGAATTTATGGTTAGATCACCTTGTAGGTTACTTTCCATAGAACTCCCTTTTTGTCCACAGTACAGAATAAGTCTTTCTGTAGGATCAAGTGTCTTGGCTTGTGACGAGGCCATCGATGGCTAATGGGGATGTAGGAAGCTGACCCAGAGAGCGTTTAGTGAGCCCAGCAGCAAGTCCTTTTTGTCTAGTCCTTTTTTGTAGCATTGCATTGCCTTTTGGTTGGGGGAGATTGCAAAGGCACACAACTAGAGAAGTCTGGGCTTTGACCCCTTGTTCCAAAGGTGGTACACAGGATGGCCTGGGAGGATTTTTTGAAAAATATTTATAAGAGTTTACTTAAGCCGGCCTGGGAGGTTTTTTAAATTGCAGACACTCAAGCTCACCCCAGATCTCCTGAATCAGAACCACATTTTAACAAGACCTGCCAGAGATTGTATGCACATTAAAGTTTGAGAAATGCTGGTGTACACTACAAATGAGGAAACACACAACTCCTTGAATACCTGGGCCAAGACTGGACCACACTCATCCTCACTGGTTGCACTTTAATATTATGTATACCCTTTGCTTTCTCAATTGTCTTTGTGAGCCAAATGGCCTGATTTAATCTGCTTCTGAATTTTTATAAATATGGCAGAGCTGGGATTCCAGCCAGGCTCACCTGACTCCCAGATCTTTCCACTACCTCTGCCTCACTAGCTGGGGGCTCCTGTGAGCAGAGGCTGACACACCTTCCGTGACACCCCCCTCCTTCCATTAGAGCCAAGGACTCGGGCTAGCTCTGCGCGAGGGCAGAGCAGGAGCAGTCTGTGTGCTTGACCAGATGAACTGGGGGCCTTTTCCCCAAATGGGGTCAAAGGTGGTGTCCCCACTGAACTTTGGTTTCTGTAAGACGAGAGTCTATACCTCCTCAGGTGAGTAAGAGAATTGAGTGAGACGTTACCAGCAAAGTGCTGGGCACTTAGTAAGTGTTCATTAAAGGGCGGTCAGCCAATCCTAGAGGAAAATAAATGATGGTCAGGGAGAGGAAAGGAGAACACTGAAAAAGCCAGTTCCTCAGAAATACAACTCTAGACAGGCCCCTTTCCTGCCCCTTAGAAACATTTTCTCCCTCCTCCTGTGCCCTGACTTAAACTCTCTGAGAGGCCCCCAGGAACAAGGGCTCCTCTGGCCTCCCCTTGCCCCCATGGAAAAGAACCCCGCTGGGCACCAATGCCAGCCGACCCTCTTCCCTGTCCTCCCCTGTCCCAGGGGTCAGCTTGCTCTGTGGGCACCCTGTACGCAAGTCAGGAGACCTGGCGATGCCCTACCTCAGGCTGCTCGCGGAGCTCTTCTTGCTGGGCTTCTGCTCCTGACAGCTCAAGCTGGCTACTCTGATTCTGGAAGCTGCTCTGTGAGGCTGGAGCCTCCTGGGCATGGTGTCCACTCCTGCTGAAGGCACAGGCACATCAGCTCCTCTAGGTTCTGGTTCCAGCTCTGCTGCAGATGCTGTGACCTTAGCTGAGACCCTTCCTTCCCTCCCTGGGCCTCTGTTTCCTCAGATGTAAAATGATGAGGGGCTTGGCAGGCTCTGAGGAGGCCGAGCTCCCTGCAGACGCCTTTGAGGAAGGAGGGCCTAGACCAAGGGGGGGACTCCAGGTCCCACCCACCCCTTATCTAAAGCAGGGGGGCTCTCACCTGTCTATGGGGGGGTCAGGTTGAACACCCCTGATTTAGACATCCTGAAAGTACCCTCCAAATCTCAGATCCTAATCTGGTTACCAGGGCGCTGAGGAGTGGGGGAGGAGTGGAGCTGCCTGCCGAGCCTCTGCCTTCTGGGGTAATGGGAACTTCTTGTGTTTGCATCCAAAGGCAGTGGGCAGTCGCTCCTAAGGGGGCTTTAGGGGCAGCTGGTGTGTGGGGGTGGAGGGGAGGTGCAGGCCCAGGGGAGATGGTTTCCCACTGGGGTCGGGTAGGGACTCTAGTTGTCCTCTTCACACAAAGCCCAGGGGGCCACCTCTTTGCTGGACGCAGCATGCCTAAATGAAATGATTGGCTATAAGACCCAGGAATACAGTGTTCATGCAAATTTATGCAAATTAAGCTGGCCTTAGGCTAGGTGCCCTGGGATGGCAGCTGGTGGGGATAGGGTGTCCCCTGTCCCTTTTACTTCTGACTTTGCCTTATGCCTCCTCCTCCTCCAAGGACTTCACAGGGAGAGGCCCGGTGCTGCCTTCCCTCTGCACTGTCCTCAGGGGGCTTAGGCAGGAGACAAGCAACGCTGGAAGGCCCACTGTGGGTAGGTCCCATTCTATAGGAAGACACTAGGGGCACCAATGGGGCACCAGAGAAGATTCCAGGCACAGACCCTCTGTTTCAGGATAGTGTCCTCATTCCATAGAAAAGGACAGTGAGACTTAGAGAGGTGCGGTCAATTTCTCTGTCACACAGCTGCAAGTGACAGAACTGGAATTCAGTCCAGAGCCGTCTGATCCTGATTCCATGCCCCTGAACCACGGCCATCGTCTACAGTGCTCTGCTACCTAATAACCAACTGCCATGCCATGTGTATACATGTGGGCATGGAGTTGCTTAAAGCTTCCAGACTCCTGCTGTGGAACTCAGGCCCCCCGAACATGGTAGCCCTGGGCCATCTCTCCATTCCCAGACCTGGCACCTGGCATGTGGAGGTGCCTGGTACATGTTTCCACGAATGCATGAGAGCACATCTTTAAGGTAGGTACTTAAAGTCTATTTCAGCTACTGGGGATATTTGTGGCTCTTCCCCTCAGTCGGCCTTGCCTAGGCCAGACCACACTCTGTGGGTAGCTGGGGGTAGAGATTTGTTTTAGGAAATGAATGTTCTATTAGCCAGTCATGGGGAAAGACACTAATTCTGGGATGGGAAGTTAGGGGGCCTTAGAATCAGGCAGGGACGTCCCCGCTGGGCCTGACTGCTCAGGAGCAAGAGTTCTTGCTCGTGGTGGAGTTGAGCCACTTCCTTCCTCCTCCGCCTCCCCCTCCTGGGTCTACTCTCCACTTCCAGGGAGTGAGAGAGGCACAGGCAGGAACTGAGTGGAGCTGTAAGGTCAGGCTGAGGTCTGTGTGAGCTGAAAGTGCTGGACTTGGGTTAAGGACAGGCTTTGAGGGATATTTCACTCGGAGTCATAGTTGGGCCTGCTCATGCAGTGGGTGATCAGGGACCCCATTCCCTCTCCAAAGCAAGTGGGGCATCCGTGGTCCCCAGTGGAGAGAACTGTCCACAAAGAAACATCCAAACCTGTAGAGAAGTTTAATGAGTTTATCTGAGCTAAACTGAGGACAATTACTGGGAAGCAAAGTCTCAAGGGTAACAAAATGTTTTGGGAAATGGTAGTTTCACAGCTTACTTTATACGTTAGAATCGGAGGAGGAGCCCTAAGGAGGGTTGCATGAAATCCACTGGTGGTAGATGAAGGGGTTGGGAGAATGCAAAGCGGGGAAATCTCTGGGATTGGATAAAAAGTAAAATGGAGAGACAGGTACTTCTTGTACGTTGGTGGGCTCAGGCTAGTTAACAATTCACTTTTTAGAGCACACAGAAATGGTATTCAGAGAACAAGATAACAAGGAGTGGTTCTGTATTCTGGTGCTTTGGTGTGGTGAGCTGTGCCCTGAGAGGTCTAGAAAGAGGGATGACTCTGATATTCCAAGGGTATGTTATCTTAGCTGCAAAAAGACAACAGACAGGCTCACTTAAGGTAAAGATAAACCTTTGTCAAGGAAGCTACAGGCCAAGGATGTGACTACTGGCCACGATCCGCTTTTAGTTAGGAATTTTTATGTTCGGACCATCCTATGTGCTTAATTTGTCCCTCTGAGTTTGTAGGGCCCGCCATGCTGGTCTCCCCTGAGCTTGCCAGGTTTAGTATGTGGCCTGTTTTTCGTCCACAGAGCTCTGTCCACACAAGTGGACATGTGGCTGTCTCATATAGTTATTGGTAGTGTGGTGGCCAGACCCGAGGCTGGAGGAAGGGCCTTATGGAGCTCTTGAAGAGTTTTCTGGGTAATACTCAGATATAAGTGGGAGTGGGGCAAGTATACTCGGAGAGGCAATACCTTTCTGGGGAGGTGGTGGTAGGGGCTTGTGTTATAATGATTTCAGCCTGAAAAGCCAAAGACACTCTCTTTTTGGGGTCACAGGCTTTTTGGGGACAGAGAGTCATATATCCCAGCCTGGTCTCTGGCATGGTGACTGGCCATGCACCCTGTGGGGGGACAACACCCACTGAGGCTGGTGTGATGGTGACAGAAGGAATGGCCAGAGCTGGCAGGGCCTGGAGAATCGGGTTGCAGTGCAGGGTCTCCAGACCCAGTAGCCAATCTTTCTACCTTCAACATCAGAGTCCTGGGATTTCTTCCCAAGCAGCATTTACCTTGGAATTTGACTGGTTCCCCAAGTGAAATCACACACAACTTTTCACTTCCCCAGTCTTATCACCAAGGGACCAGGTACAATTCTGGGTGAAATAAGACGACAAACCCCATAGCAGAGGCCCGAGTCCTTGGCAGAGGGCAAACAGGAACCGGTGGCAGTGTGGTGAGCCTGGCTGTCAGGGTAGAACCTGGCTTCTTGCCCAAGCCAGGCAGAAGTGGGGGAGCACTTAGGCCGGGGTGGGGGCGCAGTCTGTTTCCCCGACCATTAGCGAGGCGAGCGGCTGCTGAAAAATTAACCACAGGCCCTGGTAATGCACTTTGGAGAAGAGCGGCCCCTCTCGTGCTCCAATGCGTGATGCAGACTCGAGAGGTGCGTGGGAGTTGGGCAGGGCTGGCTGGCTGGTCTCTGGAAAAGGAGAGAGAGCAGAAAGACATGGAATCTGCCCCACACAGCCTTCCTCAGGAATGTATTTGAGGCAGTGACCCTGAAGATGGGGCATCTTTGGCGTGGTTCCCACTTGACTCTCAGGGCTGGGAAGCTGTCCTTTGAGGCTCTGCCCTCTCACATTGAGGGTGTCCCACCATGGCACACCCTCTGAGGACAGTCTCCAGTCAGCCCCCAAAGGCTCTTTCTTGAGGCAAAAGCCTCATCTCAAACACTCCTGGGCAAAGGTCCTGCATGAGTGGGGCCAGGAGAGCACCTTGCTGAGGGGCCTGAGGGCTGTGACTCTCCCTCCGCCTGACACTGGTCTGCCTCACTTGCCAGCTGACCATCCTGCTGCTGTCGGGCAGCTCTTGTCTGCCTGGGGCTCGTTTTCACTTTCTCTAGCGTCTTCTGGGGAAGGTCCTCCATATGCCCATTTCTCAGTTTGGAACACTGATCCTCTAGCAGAGAAAATCGCATGAAGTCCTGTGGTAGACTATGCCTTATGAACAGTTAAGCTCAGTGCAGTGTTGAGTGCAAATCAGGCCTCGACTCTTGTTGCTATGGGAGACGGCATCTGAGTTGTGGAGTTTCTCTCAGGTTCAACGTCTCTTCTTTCAGTTGCCAAATACTCATACTGGAAAGCTTTTGTTAAGGGGTTGATTTGTCAAATGGGTGTAAGGCAATGGCTTTCAAACTGTTTCACCCTGACCCAGTACATATATACTCAAATATAGATTATAGATTCATAGCTGAAACAGAAGGGGTAGGAAACCCACTTACCCTTATGATATGTGATTAAATGTGACATTTTAGGTTTTATTCTACTCCACTTCATTCTTTCTTATTAAAGAAAAAGCTTGTTGGCTGAACGCTCTAATAAAGCTGTAAACTAAAGTTTGCAAACACTGGCTGGGTCAGGATGTGTTGCCGCCAGCATGGTGGCTGTGGTGGTGCGTTGTCGCCTTCTGGGATCCATAAACTGGGGCCTCTGTGAGAAACAGATGCAAGACTGTCCCAGCCATGTGCCCTTTTTTGAGCAAGTTCCCCGGCTGTGACTGGGGTCAGAGGGATCCACTCTGCACCCGCAGGGATGCAGGGCTCCCTGAAGGGCCTGGGAGCTTTGAGGATGGTCACCCTCTGTGTTCCTAGTTCCTTATCTGAGCACCAAGAAGGAAGCAGCTGATAACATCTGGGGGCCTTTCCAGCTTGGATATTCTGAGATTGCTACAAGTTGAACTTGACTTCCTGCCGGGTTAGAGGCATAGTCACGGAGGGAAAGATCCACCAGAGGCCGAGTGGGCGTGACAGCCCTTGTGGGGATGTTGGACAAATGAAGGAAGTGGGGAAGGAGTCTGGTGGGGGAGAGCTGGGGAGGGGGCCGGAGGGTGTGAGGCTTCATGTTGTTGATCCGGACACTGGGGCAAGCTTGGTAGGTATAGAGCCTTGCCCTGAGGTCAGGTCCCATGTGGCCTGCTGTGCCCCTCTTTGCTGGGCCTTCTCCATTCCTTCTGACGTTAGCATCCAGAATGCAGGGATGTAGAGGCCTGGCCCGAGCTGCAGTTACACACCCATGAGTGGTGGCCTGATCCTCAGACCAACTCACCCTGCTCTTCTCAGAGCTTTACCCCACTTAGTGGGCCATTCCATCGCTTCCATATTGGTACATGTGGATGTTTCTTTAATGAGGGGAATCATATTATTTTTAAAACATAGGCTACAATTTAAGCCACTTAGGCGAAGAGAAAGGCAGAATTCCTCAGAGGGAAGGAGGGAGAAAGAGACAGAGACAGAGAGAGAGAGAGAGAGAGAGAGAGAGAGGCTTCTTTGGGTCACCACCTTTGAGTACCCATTTCGCCATGAAAGGCAAACTCTCCTCTAACCCCTCACCCAGACCTGGTACAGAGGGACCAGACACATGAGAGAGATTGCCCAGTATTTTAAATAACAGTAATTTGAATTTTGAGGCAACATAGGAGAGAAGTGAGAGGAGCCAGAGTTCAAAGCCAAACAGAAAGAAGATCTAGAAAGAAAGGGGTCCCTGAAACAATGTGGGTTATAGGACCTTCTTTCTAGAAACTGCTGTGGACATTCTGCTACTAGCAGTTGTATCTAGCCTGACATGTCAGTTACGCAGTGTTCCCAGACTTTTGCAAGCACTTGTCCTAGCACTTGCCTTGTGTTAAAGACAAGGTTCAATGAAGTTGAAGATCTAATTGGCTTTATTAAGTATTTATGAATGGGGCAGCCTCCCTTCTAGCAACTCGAAGGGTGCCCTGAGGGATTGTACAAAGGGGAGGTGTTTTACAGGGTGGGACTAAGAAGTTAAAAGAGTGGATTAATTACAGTGATGATAACAGTTCAGCAGATGAACAGTGACGAGCAATGTTGTCTTCCGTTCCTATCTGATGTCTCTGGCTGCAACAATCCTATTTCTAACCTCAGAAAGGGGAATTAGCCATTGACCCACGAAAAACATTCAGGGGTTTGGATAACTCATGTCTCATACAAATGTTCTGTTGCGTTTAAGGTTTAAGTCACATTTGGAGAAGCGCAGGTTGCATGTTTGTGAGGAAATGTTTGTGGCTTATATGTAAATCTGTAGATAATACCAGAATGGGTTATTTAGCTGTTTTAATTTTTAATAAGTTGAATACTGCACTTAGATTCACAGCAAAATTGAATAGGAAGGGCCGAGTTCCCATATACCCTGTATTTACACATCTCACTGTTGATACCCAGCCACCAGAATGGACCGTTTGTTAAAATTATGAACCTACGTTGACATCATTGCTGAGACAGGTTAGTTAGCATGTTATTAGGTAAACAGGGAGGTCCCTGGTGGAATAAACAAAAAGTAGCCATATCCTGAAACTCCAGGTTCTGGAATGTCTCCTTCACTCCAGGATAAAGATATGAGAATGCTCCTCGAGGTTAATAAATTATCTCAAATCCCTTTTGGCCAGACAAAGGGGCAGATCTGATAGATAGGAACGGGTTGTTAATCCCTTCAGGATGGGCAAACAGGACAGACCTGATGGATGAATTCCATTAGAAGGCGCCAGCCCCCTTCCCCAAGCAGGCAGGGGAAAGTATAAAAGTAAGAACTTTTGCTGCAGTCTCTGGGCAACTTGGTCAGGACCCCTTCTCGTTCCGAGAGCTGTAACTCTTTCCTCTTTTCTCTTTGTTTTTAATAAACTATCCTCTTTTACAACTCCTTGCCTCTCCTTTGTCCGTGTTTCCATTCTTCGGTTTCACGAGACACGATCCCAGCACAAAGAAAATATCCTGCATCATTACCACCCAAAGTCCATGGTTTACATTAGGGTACATTCATGGTGGTGTGCTTTCTATGGGTTTGGACAAATGTATTAGGAAGTGCATCCACCATTATACATGAAAGGTTCCGAATGGGTTCGCTGCCCTAAATATTACTTTTCCAAAAGTTAAAGATGAAAAATGGGGGTATTAGATATTCAAATGTCCTTTTTTTCATCAAACAGGCAGACCTTCTGTTCTGAAGATTTCAAGGGCATTTCTGATGGCAGTCATCTAGCTGACCTGTTGAAAGTCAGTTGGATGGATGCTCATGGATAGGAGATCAAACAACTTTCAATGTAAATAAATTTTTATAAACCAAAAAAAAAAAAAAAAGAGTGGGTTATTTCAGGCAAGGTCACCTTCCCTTAGGGGAAGCCAGGGGGTCTTATCAGGCAGATGACATCACTAGTGCTGACCAGGGAATTCCAGGCTGATTGGTTTAAAATTCAATGACAATTAGTTTAGGTTCTAAGTTTTGGTTTGATGATGGTGGCTTAGCAAAAATGACTCCATTTTAGTATGTTCCTTTTTTTTTTTTTTTTAACACTTGTAGTTAGCATGCTTCAGGAGTCAAGGAAAAGGGAGCAGGCCCTATCTGTATCAGGGGCCTGGGGACATGGAGACCCCCAGTGACAGCTGGAAGTAGGCCGCTGTGTGGACCAGCCAAGAAAACATGAGCCCCTGAACATCCAAAAAGCTATGGTACCGGAACATTTGGGTGGCCCACCATTGGGTGTTGTGACTATGTCTCCAGCCAGGCTTGCAGGAGGGATCATGCCTCTCACTGCCCCTGAAATATTGTGATTTATAAGAAATATATATTTGGTCATTCAGATGACATAATATATTTTTCATATATGAGGTCTGACAATTAAGTTCATGAAATTTGTTGCAAAAATGTTGTCAACTTTTTTGATATCAGAGAGATATTTCATTATGAATTTATACCAACTGGACAGTTAACCAAGTTTACTATTTAGAAGTGCTGAAAAGGCTGCTGAAAAAGTTAAATGACCTGAACTTTTCGCCAACAATTCATGACTCTTGCATCACGACAATGCACCAGCTCACACGGCACTGTCTGTGAGGAAGTTTTTAGCCAGTAAACAAATAACTGTATTGGAGCACCCTCCCTACTCACCTGATCTGGCCCCCAATGACTTCTTTCTTTACCAGAAAATAAAGGAAATATTGAAAGGAAGACATTTTGATGACATTCGGGACATCAAGGGTAATACGATGACACCTCTGATGGCCATTCCAAAAAAAAAGTTCCAAAATTGCTGTGAAGGGTGGACTAGGCACTGGCGTCGGTGCACAGCTTCCCAAGGGGAGTACTTTAAAGGTGACTGTAGGGTATTCAGCAATGAGGTATGTGGCACTTTTTCTAGGATGAGTTCGCGAACTTAATTGTCAGACCTTGTATATTTGATCTTGGTCCACAGTTTCTGGTTCAGAGCTCCCCAAACCCTTGGAATTCCCTGAGTGATAAGGGGAATGTAAGCATCTTTTCTTATAACATTTAGTCTCTCCTCAGTTCCTGAAAATGCTTCAGAGCCCGAAAGCTGAAATGGGCATCTTGTTATTTATAACAAGCCCCTTTCCACCACATCTGGGTTTATGTTAATGAGATTTATCCTAAGGAAGGGGACTGATTGCCAGAGTAAACAATCTTGAACAGAGTTTCGAAACTTTCAGCCCCACCCCCTGATTTCTGGGGAGCAGAGAGAGGCGGGAGGAGCCATTTTTGCAAATTTATCAAACCTAAGGAAGACCTAACTATAAATCTTCAAACTATAGCCAATCAGAAAGAAACACAGATAGCAAGCTGGACTTGTGATTGGCATCTGAAGTGCAGGGCAGTGTTTTTTATTTTTTTTAAACTTTTTTTTATTTTAACTGTGTTTCTCCAGGACCCATCAGCTCCAAGTCGTTGTTTCGGTCTGGTTGTGGATGGCGCAGCTCACCCTGGCTCATGCAGGGATCGAACTGGCAATCCTGGTGTTACGAGCACCTGAGCTAACCGGCCGGTGGAGGGCAGGCTTGTAGAACTGAACATTTAACCTAAGGAATCGATGTGATTTCCAGGTAGATAGTGTGAGAACTGAGTTGAATTGTAGGACACCCAGCTGGTGTCCGAGAATTGCTTGTTGGTGGTGTGGGGGAAACTCCACCACGTGTTGGAACTGGGTGGCAGAATTTTAGCCCCCCCCAGGCTAGCCCGTCATTGTTTTTTGTTGAGTGTTTGCTAACTCTGTCTACATATTTTTCTTTAGGCTGGAAAATCAGTAAGGAAAAACCAACATCCCCTAACAAGAATCACCCATTCTCCTATTTTTGTCTTCGGGTTCTTTCTTCTTGAGAGACAAATAATGAGAGGTCACACTTACGTGGCTCTTACAGGTGCCAGGCTCTGTCAAATATGTCCTGACATATATTATCTCCTCAAGTCCTTATGGCAAACCCATGATGTGAGTTCCATTATCATCACCCCCATTTTATAGATGAGGAAACTGAGGCACTCCCAGATTCCATAGGCTTAACCACTCTGTCACTAGTGAACAGCTTTCCAATTGCCCACGGGGGTGTGTTTCTTGAATCATCTCTGATGAACCCAGTGGTCCTCATCTGGGCCAGTTTTGCCCCCCAGGGGACATGTGGCAATATCTGGAGACCTTTTGGGTCATCGTGGCATATGGAGGGTGCTACCGACATCTGGTGGGTAGAGACCAGAGACACTGCAGTGCACAGGACAGCCCTTCTAAAACTAAGGAGCGTCCAGCCCAAGACATCAGTAGATTGAGAAACCCTGGATTAACCAAAGCCCCTCTAAAGCTGTCTGAGAGAAATCCTCTTGTTTGGTTGTTTTTGCCTTGATGTTTCTCCTCCTTGCTCCACGTTAGATGGCTTTTCTCCTCCCTGAGATCCTACTTAGCACCCAGGAAGCCCTCCTAGGCTGCAGCCCACAGCCCGTGCTCTGCACCTTCCCGCCTTCTGGAGCCGGCTCAGATCCCTGGGGCTTGTGCCTCAGCCTGGAGACCCACTAACGGGCAGAACCTCAGGCGGGTATCCGTGTGGTTTATTTGGGAGGAGAATTCAGGGAGCAGAGTGAGGGGCTGGGGGACTGCAATGCGGAAACAGCAAATCCAGCGTATATTATAGAGGTGATCTCTGTCTCGCTAGAGGCTTCTAGGGAATGTCTCTGTCCCCCCACCCCCGTCCTGCGGCAGAGGGCTGCTCTGAGCTGTGCATGCCTGCATGCAGAGCAGGTGCTCCCTCCAGGTGACCCATGTCACCGTGTTGGAGACACTGGGACAGGAGAGGGAGTGAAATCCTGAAGGGGGCAGGCCAGGCAGAGCTGTGGTCAGAAGGGAGGCTGAGGGGGTATGAGATGGGACACTAGAGACATCTCGTATAGCAAGGGACAGACACAGCTGACCCACCACACACTCCAGACAGACACACATACACCCCCAGTGAGTGTGGGCCTAAGACACACCTGATGGGTGTACCTCTCATCAGGTACACCATTATCCAGGTAGGGAAAAGACAGGGCCACATCAAACAGTGGGTGAGGCTGGAGGACCTTACACAACCCAGTGTCCCAGCCGCTTAGCAATGGATGGAGATGTCCGAGCTGGAAGGAACTTGAAGGAGCCTCTTGTTAACGCTAGTCCAACTTTCTGACTTAGAGATGAGAAAATTAAGTTTCATTTATTCATTCGTTAGCAACTATGCCCATTTTATTATAGTAAAAGGGAGAGAGGTTCAGTAACTTCTAAAGGTGAGCCATGTCACCACTGGGTCCTAGGGGACTTCAGTGAGGGGTCCTAGAGAACTGGCCGGGACAGAGGGAGGGGTGGGCAGGGCCAGCTTCTAGCACCGCTGCTGACTTACGGTACCACCTAGAGGTGATTCCCTATCATTTTCTGCACCTCTAGGAACACCGGGGGCGTTTGCTGGAGTCTTTGCTCATCTCTCCCAATTGTTAATGGGTATTGATCTGCGAACAAATGCTGACATGCAGGCAATGAGGGTTCTGTTTAAAGAATGGGCATCAACTCTTGTAGAATGTGGAGTCCTGCACAAATGAATACTCCTTCCCTTCTCGGCATTTCTGGTTCTGTCTAACCTCAGGAAAGTCATCTTTCCTCTCTCTGGGCCTCAGTTTCCCCTTGTTTCTAACACAGCTGGAGCCTTCCAGGAAGGCATGCTTGAGGACTGACTTGAATGCATGAACCAACCCATAGAATGATCAGCGGGAGCAGCCCTGGCGATAATCTTACCCCAGCTCTTGTCTACGTGGGAGAGCTGAGGCCGAGGGAGAGCAAGTATGAATATCCCTCCAAACACCCAGAAGCAGATGAAGAAGGCAGATGTTTAAGCAATACAAGGTGAGCAGTGTTGGAGCGATGTGTGCTGGGAACACATGCGTTCACCGAAGAGGCGTGAGGAAGTCTGTCCAGGCTGCTTCGGAACTGGAAACAGCCTAAATGCCCCCAGACGCCACAGAGCGGGTCTGCCAGCATTGTATTTTCTTACGTCCCCCTCTGTGACCATCAGGCTTCCCGGTTGTAACACAGCAGACCCGGGCTCTGCCTGTTTGGGACAGGGTATGGGCCCTCACAGAATCTAGGGAGGCCAAAGGAAAACAGGCAGGAACCACAGGCTGCCAGAAAGACAGCTGAGGGCAAGTGACAGGACGCTGTGGCCATCAGTGTAGACACCAGATGCCACCACTGGCCATGCTGCTTCTGTTGCTGGGAGCAGCAGTGCCACCTCAGCCAGCAGGACTTCTGCGCTGCCCTGCTTCTGGATGTCCTTCCTTCTAGACTCAAATTCCTGGTGGGAGCTCCCTCTCGTCTGAACTTTGGGCACCTGTGGCCGTCCAGCTGCCAAGGAGAGCGAGTTAGGGTCTACCTGTCCCAGCCCTAGTCAGTCATTGCCTGAGGGCTGCCCTAGGGGGTGCCACCTGCTGCATGGCACTGGGCCATCTGCGCATGTGTGTAGCAAGGTGGCCGTAGCAGCTGAAGCAAGTTACAAGTGCTGGCTATTCGACATTAAGCACTCAGAAGTGAGGGCATGGGTGCACACACACACACAGTAACAGGGACCTAGGGAATCAGAGCAGTGTCCCCTAAACTACTAAAGGTATCTTTGTCTCCCCTTTACAGAGACAATAACAAGCCATTGGTTCCTGGGTCATTAACGATTTTGTGTTGCTCTGCCAGCAAACATCAGAAGCTGCCCGGCCCACAGGAAGACAAGGCTTTCGTTTTCAAAGTCTGGGCTCCCGCCGTTGATAGAGTGGGTTTTTCCAGGAGGAAAGGACACCAATGTTGGCAGAGGTCAAAACCCAGGGAAGAAAGAAGGATTTAGTCTTCCCCAGGGACTAGAGATGCGCATTTAGAGGTTCGGGGGGTGGGGTCTCGCAGATGGCAGGATCCCGTGCCATCATCTGAGCGTCTTCCCAACCAGATAGCAAACTTCATGTAGGAGGTGCCTGCGGAGGCTGACCGTGGATCCTGAGGCTCCCAACCTTAGCAAAGGCCCCCAGCATGAGCCCGGCGTGGAAGCAGAAGGACCACACCGTAGCAGAGTAACCACCGAGAGCAGAAGGCCAGAGGGCTTTTCCCTGAGTGTTTACCCTGGGAGAAGTGCACCCAAAACATGACAGATATGGATTTCTCATCTATCTTGACAAATGGGGGCATGCAGCCAGTTTAATTTGATTTACCGCAAATAAGATAATGGGACATGCTTCGCCCCCAGCAAGAACTAATCCCTTTCCTCAGTACCTCAACTGCGGGGAGCACATTTCCCTAATATTGGTTCTTTGCATGACTGGCCTTCCTCCCTGGGAGGCTCTGGTCTCCGTAGGGGAGAGACGGTTTATTCACTGTTTCTGCATCCCATGTGCCCAGCAAGGGCCCGACACGCTGCAGGTCTGCAAGGAGTGGGATCTATTACAGCTAACCTTCCCCTACCTGAGCACATAGGACATCACAGTGTTGTTAGCCATTTGCATTTCTATATCCCCTTCCTTTTCTCATCACCTTGTAACTTTCCAACCACGTAGAACGGTGCCTAACGCAGAGCAGGTGCTCATGAATGTTTCACGAAAGAAGACATGGATGCACGGATGCATGGAAGATGCGTGGATGATGACAGATGAGACCAGTGAGCAAGTGAAGGCATGCTTGCTCCAGAGTGGTCTGTCTATTTGGGCCACAGCCGCTTCCTGTTGACGGAGCAAGGAGCAGGCCACAGGGCCAATGAGCTTTAAATGCAGAGGAGCGTGTGGCCACAGGACAGTTTCTGCTCTCTCTCCTTGGCCCTGACAGCCACCGCCCTGAGGGCTAACAGAGGCCCTCCAGACCAATTCTGCTATCAGAAAGGAAGAGCCCTAAAAAGCCACTTTGCATTCAGAAAATTAACATTTATAACACAGACAGAGAACTATGGAGACATCTCCCCCGCCAAGCATCGGGCAATGCCACCTTGGTGGGTCTGACCCAACTAACTCTACCTTTCCTTCCTCCCCCACGTTCCAAATACCCTGGCCTGTGGAGCAAGCCCTGTCATTCCCATCCGTTGCTTGGGGGAGTACTCACTGATACAGCCTCTACTCAACAGCACTTTGGCGATATCAGGTAACATTTTAAACAGGCCCACACTACTCCTGAGAGTTTAACCTGCAAATACAGTCACATATATGTACCCCAAACCATAAACACTGCTTGTAAAAGCAAAGCATGGAAACCATCGAACGTTCCATTAGAAGGGACATAAACGAATAGGGCATGTTCTGCAGCCATCACAAGAATGCGAGTTCTGTGTGTTCTGACATGGGGCCATCTCCGGACACTTTGCTGAGGCGGTGGGCTGGGGGGGAGGGCAAGGTGCAGATCTGTGCGCATCGTTGCTCTCCTTGGTGATGGTGTTATCTCGTAGAGGGAAGGGAGGGGACGACCTTGTGTTGTCACTTACTGGGTACAGCTTATGGAGGAAGAGGGGACGGAAGTGACGGCACTGTTGTTCAGGTCCCCTTGTAGTCTTGGGGTCCTCAGTCCCTCAGTGCAGAGTTTGAGGGTGGAGTGAGCCCCCGCCGCTTTGCAGCCACGTCCTTCTCTCTGGATGAATTTCTCTGGGATGCCTCAGAGCACAAAGGTCGGAATGCCCACTGAGACGCTCTGGTGATGCCGGGTGGCCCTGGGTCACCCTCACCTCTCTAGCACTCCCAGAATGAAAGAGGCCAGGCCCGGCCTAGGCTGGGGTCTCCTGGGGACTCAGTCTCCAGCTGCCTTCTCATGGGCTGTGAGCTCTTTGAGTCCTGAACCACGTCCTAAACAGGGAGGGCATGGGGAGGCCAAGTGAGTACAGAACACACGGCAGATGGACCCAGTATCCAGACAACCTCCGCGTGTTTCAGGAATGGGCCACTGGGTGAGTCGTGGGGATGGGTAGGCCCCTCCTCTTCCAGGAAAGCTTAAAAGGCCCTGACTTGTTCTTCTTGGCCCGGGCGGTTGGATGTCTGCAGGTGCCCTAAGTTCAGGCGATGGGAGAGTCCCACCATAGACTCTAGTCTAGAGGGAGGGACATTCAGAAGCAGGGCAGGTCAGAAGTTGTGCTGGCTGAGGTGGCACTGCTGCTCCCAGCAGCAGAAGCAGCAGGCCAGTGGTGGTGTCTGGTGTCCACACTGATGGCCACAGCGTCCTGTCACTTGCCTTCAGCACCATCTTCTTAGTTCCTTCCCTTTCTCTGTCCTGATCCCCTACTCCTCATCTGTTGCTCCCGGGATCACTTCCTGAATCCTCATCTCAGGGTCTGCTTCTGAGGAACCTGTCCTCTGACAACCAGTGAGGACAAAACACAAATTATGACCATTCCTCACGCTTCCCTAACAAACCCAATGAATGTGTTGATTCAAAGGTGAGTGTCACAGCAGACGGGACCCGGCAACCCATCAGGTTTCAGTTGGGTCGACCAAATGACCAGCACCGGCCAGGAGCGGCGGCTTTCCAGGGCACAGCTGAGAAGGACGTGATTTTGTACTCACCACAAGCTCAGGGCGTCCCTAGTACAGCTTAGCTGCCCTACACTGATGAATCCGGTGCTAGCAAAGCCGGCAGTCCAGAATTAGGGAAGTGAAATCCCACTTAAACCAGCAAAGCCACATGTTCCTGAAGTTGTGGGCTCAGCAGGAGGGTGCAGTTAAAGAGGGACACTCACCATGTGGGTGGAACCTCCCAGATGGCCTTGTCCTAGACAGGGGGCTAGAAACCAAGGCGTGTGGCCCAGGGCTGCTTGCTCTCTCGAGACCAAGTGCAGGGACTGATCTTCCTACGAAGGATGAAGAAATCTGGATAGAGCAAGTGGGGATGGAGCTGTGAAGGAGGAAAGGGCGGGCGTGGGAGACAGAGGGAGCTTGCCTCGGACTTGCCCTGCGACCTTGGATAAGTCATTTTACCTCTCTAAGCCTTGCTTTCCTTTTATGTAAGACGAGGCCATTAACAGTACAGTAAGTCCTCATGTAATGTCATTGATAGTTTCTTGCAACTATGGTGAAATGATGGGTAATGAACCAATTTTATCGCAGGCTAATTGATATAAACAAGTTAAGTTCCTACGGCACCTCATCAACATTATAACAAAACAACACTGAACTAACTCAACAACGTTATTTGAGGACCTGCTGTACTTAATTCCCAGCGTCTTGCAAAGATTAAGTACGCTATGCAAGTGAAGAGCTTAGCACAGGGCCTGGTGCATAGTAAATACAGAGAAAATGTAGGCATTATCGTTATATTTATATAAGCAGGAGCTGACGGAAAGGAAAATGTTTGGATTGTCTACTTGACAAACACCTATAGGTGTATTTCAAGACCCAGACCAAATGTGAAGATCTCTTGACTGTCCTCTTATTTCCTTTCCCTGCAACTTGGAATTGGCCAGTCCCTCGTTAGGCATTCCTGTATGTACCCTGGACTGGATGATATGATGTGCCACCCACACCCTCCTTCTTGACAGAGGCACTCGTGTCCCCCTAGAGTAGTGGCTGCAATGGTGGAATGGCTGCAAGCCCTCTCTGGGAATCACCTTCAGCTGAAGGCAGACGCCTTGTTCAAACCCACGTCCTTGCTGGGAGCAGTCCACATTATGGCGGATGGGACGGGGGACAGGCCAGTCTTCTTGCCTGTTTGCAATAACTCTGAAGGGCCATCCAGCTCCGAGTTCCTCCTACGGTCAGCTGAGGACTCTGTTATGATTGCATCTCAGTTTATCTTTGCCTTCTGCCCAGTCTTGCTTCTTTCATTCCCTTACAAGTGCCAACCTCCTACATGCAAACCCAACTTAGGACACACCCTCCACATTTACTCCATGTTTGTTTGTTTCCTCCAATAAAACTGGGGAATTGTGGGATGGCAGGGTCCGGATGTTCTCGTCACCAGTGTCTCCAGCACCTAGTACAGAAAGATACAGTGTTAAGATTAGTTCAGGTGTTGTCAGAACCCAGAGGAGAAAGTGCCCAGATAAGAGGAGTGGCTTCCAGGTGGAGGTGGCTTCTGAGCCGAGTCCAGTGTTCGCCTTAGGGTGCCCACTTCACTGGCCAGCTAAGCACAGAGAACTAGGCTTAAATGAGGTACCCGCTAGGAGGCTGCAGGTTCCTGAAGAGGGTCGCAATTACAAGCTCCCAATGCTCTATAAGGAACACGTAGCATAGCTGCCATGTGCAGAATGAGAAATCACAGGGAGAGGAGTGTGGGTAGCCAATTGCATCAGTGCAGAGAACAGCAAGGTGGGAGGAGGCAAAGCTGACCCTGGAGTCTCCAGCTTGAGTGGGCAGGAAGGTTGGGGCACAGTTATCTCCGTCACAACTTCTGGTGGTGGAAGTGTGGAGAGGAGCTGAGAAGATTGGGAAGAGTTGTACACACAGACTGGACAGGCATAAGTTTAGAGATAAGAGCCGAAACTCAGGAAACCACGTGGATAAAGTAGAGTAAGTGGAGAAGGCTGAAGATCTCTGGGGTAAGAGAGGAATAGAGGTGGGCACTGATGGCCAAGATGGGAGGTCAAGGGGAAGAGAGACAGAGGAAGGGAACCCAGGAGGTCTCAGAAGTCAGAAAGCTCAAATGTTGCTTCGATGTCAAGGAGTTTGAGATCAAGGGGAGCCATGGGCCTGGTTTGGGGACGCCCCTGGTGGGTGGTCTTTGGTAATTGAGAGCATGGGTTTTAGAATCAGAGCTGGGTTCAGGTTGTAGCTCTTTTACTTTCTGCCTGTGTGTCCTTGGGCAAATCACTTAACCTCTCTGGTTACTGTGTCTAGATTTGTAAAATGTGATTGTCACAGCGACGAAAGGACACAATAGTTGGGAAAGTGCTTGGCACAATGCCTTGCTGTGGGGAGTGCCAGTCTCCGGCAGCTGGCATTACTGCCAGGTAGACTGGCTTCTGTGGAGGTAGGATTGGGCGGTGAGGCTACTTAAGAGGGGCCCAGGTGAGAACGGTTTGTAAGGCTGAGGTTGGGTTTCCTGCCAAAGGGAGGGGTCCAGGAGTGGGCAGAACTGAAGATTCAAATGTGGGAAGGGGTAGCTGATCTCCTGGCGTGTGCACAGGAGCAGAGAGGGGGGAGCCCGGAAGCACCCCTGAGTCTTTGGCAGTGGCGTGAAGCCATTTCCCCTCATCATGGGTCTGCTCATGGCCATAAAATATGGGATGATGTTGGATTTAGTCATTAAGTAAATGGGATAAAGAAATAATTGGAAAATGGATCCCTGCCCAGAAGGAGTAGAATTGCTCCCTGTGTTATTCCGTACACTGGCCCAGAATAATCTTCGGAGCTGGGCTAGTAAGGATGTCAGGCTTAGGCGCTTTGAGAAACTGCCTTGAAAAGAGACCGAAATTACCGATGACAGTGGAAGAGCCTTTGTCTCCTGAACTGGAGGAGGAAAAAGACCCCAAGTGTCCCTGGGGAGTGGCATGAGAGGGAAGGAAGGAAGGAGCACAGTCCCAATGAGTCTCAATGTTAAAGCTAAACGCAGGGCCTTCCCTAGTGAGGGCAGTGCCCACAGCCCACTTGGGAGTGGCCCTGGGGAGGGGGGTTTGGATAGGGGGTGGGGCACTTAGGCTGCAGGAGGGTGGAAGACGTGGTCTGTGTGGGGAGTTCGTGCTTTTGTCTACAAGTCAATTCATCTGTCTTTTCTTGGCCCCCGCAACTCTCGTCCTCCTGCCGGACCCGCAGCGCACCCACCAAACCAGAGCTCCTCTTTGGGTGCCAGGGGGCAGAAAGTTGGGGTATGGTTATCCAAGACACAGTGCTGGGAGTAAGAACTAGTCTTCTGGTGAGGCAGTGTGAAGAGGGTGGATGTGAACCCCTGCTTTCTCATAGCCCCCCAAACCTTTCCAAACAACTCAGTGTTGTATCGAAATGCCACTCTGATATGCCAGTCTGCTGCTTCAGACCTGGCCGAGGACTGCAGTCCCACACCTTCGTCGGGGGCTCACAGCCTACAATCCCATTCCGCACCCCTCCCGCTTTGGATTGTTAAATGTGCCAAAGCAGAAACGGTGTTCTTTCATTTTGTTGTGCTTTCATGGCAGCGAGCGCTGTATCAGGCACCCACTGGTGTTTAAAACGTTTTCCCGCACTCCCTCTAAAAGCAATTTAGGAGCAGCCGCAAACCGAGCTTCCCAACTTCAGTCAAACATGCAGGACTGTACGTGAATTTTTCTCTGGTGGATTAGAACAGTGTCTTCTAGGGCTCTCGGATGTCTGTACCACCAGGCTCACTTCTTGCACTTGTTCAAATTACCGATTCCTGGGCCTCACCCCAGAACCACAGAACCAGAACCCCAGCATCAGAATTGTTTTTACAGAACTAGATGCTCGAATTGAAGGGAAATGTCTCTGCTTAGAGTGCAGCATCCCCACATAAGGACAGACTCCCCTACATGAAACAGCTACATGAAAAAAAAGTTACAAGATGGTCCTTGGTTTTACAAAAAGTAAAAACTTCGCAATTCTCCAAATAAGATATGCCAGGATTTGTTTTGGTACACATTGAGAGCAAAACAATTTCCTGGAAGCTAAAGATGGAAGTGGAACGAGCAAGCCAGTGATGGAGAAAAGGGGAATTTTTACCAAATCAGTTTTTCCTTACCCCATGTCCATTGGATGTCCTTGAAAATAAATCACTGGTCATATAGCAAAAAATAAGTGAAAATGTAATACGCTTGTGCGCATGCATTAGTGGCTTTCTGTACAATAAAGGAAAGAGGAGAGAAACTGTGAAAGAATCATTAGGATGTGGTGGACCCCTCCTGCCCGCTGCTGGAGCACAGCAGTTTTATGTTCGTCCTCCACCGACACCCGTGTAAGCTGTGTCAAGTCTGGATGTGTGCTCACGAAAGGTTTCACTGACTAACACCTCTCTTAGTGGAAAACCTTACCATGGGACCGTCTTGCCCTCCTTCTTTCACATTAATGTGAAAGTTGTTCTCAGACCTGACCCCAGCCTTTGGTTTCTTGTGGACCAAAGCCAGTGCTGGGACCGCCTCCGCGGCCCTCACCTAAGAGGTACCCACTCCGCCCCGGAGGAACACCAGAGCAGCACCTGTAGGAATCTTTCTAATATATTCTCTAAATGATTCTCAGACACCGAGTTGGGGAACCCACGGATGAGATGCTGGTGGTCTGTTGCAGTCTTTTCTGTTTCTATTGCCTTCCAGTTAGAGCCTTTATGGGCCCTTCCTCCTATTCCTTGCCCACCCCCAGGCCTCTCCCCCAGGCTCCTGCTATAGATGCTCCACATCATTAACCTTAACTGTCACTCTAACCCCAGTCCTGACTCCAGCCACAGCCCTAACCCAGATCCTGCCCTTTTGCTCCCATTCCAGATTCCTTTTATTCACTTAAAAACATTTATCGATATACAGGAAAATTCACCTTTTTTTTTTGGTGTATGAATTTTGATAAATGAATCAAGTCATGTAATCATTCCTGTAAGCAAGATGCAGAACAATTCTAGTCTCCCCCACAATGAGCTCTTGCTGTCTTTTGTAGTCGTGTCCTCCCCTAGTCTCTAGCTCCTGATAACTACTGATTTATTCCTATAATTTTTTGTTCACATAATTTTGCCTTTTCTAGAATGTCATGAAATGTCTATGATATCTTCCAGAATGTCATGGAATCATACAGGATGTACCCTTTGAGTCTGGCTTCTATTGTGCATTTGAGATTCATCATGCATACTCGTATGTATCAGCAGATCATTTCATTTTATTGCTGAGTAGTATTTCATTGTATGGATGTACCAATTTACTTATTCATTCACCAGTTGAAGGACATGTTGGGTTGTTTCCAGTTTGGGGTGAATATAAATAAAGCCGCTATAAATGCTTCTATATAGGTTTTTGTGTGGATGTATGTTTTATTTTTCTTGGGTAAGGGGATTGCTGGGTCATGTGATAAGTTTATGTTTAACTTTATATGAAACGGCCAAGCTCTTTTCCAAAGTCACTGAACCATTTTGTATGTATGTGTATACAAACATTGTATGAGTTTGTTTGTATGTATATATGTACATACACTTATATATGTTTATATTTGTATATACACAGCAGAGAGAGAACAATTTTGTTTGTATGTGTGTATGTATGTATGTATGTATGTATTCACAAGCAATGTATGAGAGTTCCAGTTCCTCCACACCTTTTTTAGCACTTGTATGTTGTTGTTTTTTTAATGTCCTTTTGTTAGAGGTGTAGTCACATTTCACTGTGGTCTTAGTCTGCTTTTCCCTAAAGACTAATGATGTTAAGCATCTTTTCATGTGCTTATTTACCATCATATATTTTCTTTGATGAAAATGCATAAATCTTTTGTCCATTTTTAATTGGATTGTTTTAATTGGTTTTCTTCCTATTGAGTTTTGAGACTTTTTTTTATAGTTTGACATAATTTTTCAGAAATGTGTTTTGCAAACATTTTCTCACACTCTGTGATTTGTCTTTTCATTCTCTGAAAGATTCTTTCGCTGAGCAGACATTCTTAATTTTAATGCAGTCCAATTTGTCACTTTTTTGTGATTCATGTTTTTAATATCATATTAAGAAATCTTTGCCTAACCCAAGATCAGGAATATTTTCTCTTATGCTTTATTCTAGAAATTTTATAGGTTTTGGTTTTATAGTTAGGTCTCTGTTCCATCTCCCTTAGGATTTTCTATGCAGACAATCATGTCATCTGACCATAAGGCAGATTTATTTCAGCTTTTCTGATGTCTATGCCTTCTATTTCTCACATTATTATACTGACTAGAATCTCCAAAACAATGTGGAATAGGAATGATGAGAGTGAACATCCTTTCCTTGTTCTTGATCTCAGGGGAAAACATTAAGTCTTTCACCATGAAGCATGATGTTAGTTGCATGCTTTTTGTAGATGCCCTTAATCAGGTTAAGAATGTTTCTTTCCATTCCCAGTTTGCTGTTTTCTTTTTATCGTGAATGGATGGTGAAATTTGTCACATGCTTGTCCTACATCTATTTTGATTATTGTACGTGTTTTCTTCTTTAGTTTTGTGATTTGGTGAGTTACTTTGATTTTTGAATGTTGAACAAGCCTTGCATTCCTGGGATAAATCCTGAATGATCATGATATATTATCCTTTTTATAGTGTGCTGGATTCAGTTTGCTAAGATTTCATGGAGGATTTTTCCATCTATGTTCATTTTTTTATTCCTTTGTTAGAAATTTGTGCCTTCTCTCTTATTTTCTTGGTCAGTTTGGCTGGAAATGTATCAGTTTTATTGAATTTCTTGAAGAAACAGTTTTTGATTTCATTGATTCTATTGTTTTCAATTTGTTGTTTCAGTAAAACAATCAAATTGTTTTCTGATTTTTATTACTGCCTTCCTTCTGCTTGCTTTGAGTTTAATTTGTTTCAATTTTTCTAGTTTCTTAAGGTTGAAGCTTAGATTATTGATTTGAGATCTCTCATTTTTTCTAATGTAACCACTTAATGATATAAATTTCCTTGGAAGTGTTACTTTAGCTGCGCCTCACAAGTTTTGGAATATTGCTTCATTTAATTCAAAATATTTTCAAATTTCCCTAGTGATGAATCACTTTAGAAATATGTCGTTTAATTTCCAAATATTTAGGGATTTCCCAGATTTTTTTGTTGTTGTTGACTTTTTAAATTTAATTTTGTTAGGTCAGAGAAAATACTTTGTATGATTTCAATTCTTTTAAAATTTTTAAGCTTTTTTTTAAATTTTATTTTTCCCAAATGGCCTACAATATCTTCTATTGTGGTGAATGTTCTATGTGCACACACACAAAAAAATGTATTTTTTTCCTGTTGTTGGGTCAATTAGGGCAAACTTGTTAATAGTGTTATTTAGGTCTTTTATATCCTTACTAATATTCTGTCTACTTTTTCTGTTAATTACTGGGAGAGGAGTATGATGTCTCCAAGTATAACTGTGTATTTATGTATTTGTCTGTTCAGTTCAGATTTCCTTGAATGTGTTTCGAAACTTTGTTGTTAGGTGCATATATATTTAAGATTAGAATGACCCTGTCATCACTATATCACATCATTTTTATGCACGATAATATTTCCTATTCTGAAGACTACTTTGATATTAAAATATTCACTCTTGGCTTTTCGGTCAAGATGGCAGAGTAGGTAAATACTGTGCTTGTCTCTTCTTACAACCACATCAAAATTATAACTCAACTACAGAACAACCATCATTGAGAATTGCCTGAAGTCTAGCTCAACTGAAGTCCTATCTCCAAGATCATACAGAAGAAGCCACCTCAAGACTGGTAGGAGGGGCAGAGACAGAACCTGCTGGTTCCACACCAGTGTGTGACTTAAAAATTGGGAGGGATATCATGACTGCAGAGGTCCCCCTGAGAGGAGTAAGTAGTCCCAGCCCCATACCAGGCTGCCAGCCCAGGGTTTCGGTGCCAGGGAGAGAAATCCCCATAACTTCTGGCTGTGAAAACCAGTGGAGATTGTGGCTGAATGAAACAGAGTGCGGCTAGAGTCCCAGGCAATTCTCTTAAAGGGCCTGTGCACAAACTTACTCACTGATGGACTCACTCACTTTGAGCTCCAGTGCTGGGGTAGCAGCTAGAGAGACACCAGGGACATACGGGGAGGAACTGAATTCTCTGGCTTCAGAGTCAGGGCTGGAGGGGCAGCTTTCTCCCAGACAGAAGTGCTGGTAGAATCCATTGTTTCTTTGTTGAGCCCTCGCCACTCCCAGCTTGCAGACATGGGCAGCTGCCACATCTAAGTCTTCATCAACGTGGCATACACTATTTTCTCTCCGCTGGTGACTCCCTGAGACACCATTGCACCTAAATTTGGGGCACACCAAAGCCACTTCCAGCATGTTTTTCATACAAATGACTTTCTTGGCTCATGCTTCAGATTTTCCTAAAATCTTTCAAAGGTTCGTAGAACCTCAACAAGCAGCATCTGGCTTTGGGGTGTTCATTACCTCTTGCTGAGCATCCCTAAGCTCAGCAGAAGCAGCAGCCAGCCTTGGTTCACGGCTTGGCCTATTGAGGGACCTTCAAGCCTAGCATGTTTGCGGCCATCTGCAGATTGCTTTGTGGCTCACGCCAGGTCGCCTCGGTAAGGCACAGGCGGCAGCTGAACTCGGCTTGTTGTGGGTCCCCTCTCAGGAGGCTCTCGGGGTAGCACACCTGATGTCCAGCTTCGGACCAAGTCAGCATCTCCCTGCAACCTCCAAGGATGACATCTCCAAAGGCAGACTGGGTAGCAATCAGAGCCCTGCTAAAGTGAATCCTGTTCCATAAGGGCAGCTCCTGCACAACAACTTCTCCACTGTAGTCATGGCCGGTCCTCACAAACAATCAGCCTGAGGGTCAATACTTCCAATTGACATGCAAACAGTAATCAAGGCTCAACTACAACAGGAGGGCATATACAACATACACAAGGGACACACCTGTAGCACCCAGCTCAGGTGACCAGGGAGACTGTACCACTGAGCCCTACAACATACCTACCACATAAGGCCACTCTACTAAGACCAGGTGACATAGCAGCCTTACCTAATACATAAAAACAAACAGAGGGAGACAGCCAAAATGGGGAGAAAAAAATTCCCAAATAAAAGAATAGAACAAAGCTGCAGAAAAAGAAATAAACGAAACGGATACAAGCAATCTACCAGAACTAGAGTTCAAAACACTGGTTATAAGGATTCTCAGTGATCTCAGGAAGGACTTGAACAAAGAGATAGGACAAATAAAAATGGAGACAGAAAATATAAAAAAGAACCAGTCAGAAATAAAGAATACAATAACTGAAATAAAGAATATATTAGAGAGAATCAATGTAGATTAGATGAAGCAAAGAATCAAATTAGCAATTTAGAAGATAAGGTAGCAGAAAATACCCAATCAGAAAAAGCAAAAAGAAAAAAAGAATCCAAAAAAAATGAGGATTGTTTAAGGGCCTCTTGAGCAACATCAAGTGTACCAATATTTGTATCACAGGGGTACCAGAAGGAGACAACAGAGAGCAAGGGATTGAAAACCCACTTGAAGAAACAATGACATAAAGCTTCCCTGACCTGGCAAAAGAAATAGACATACAAGCCAAGGAAGCTCAGAGAGTCCCAAAAAAGATGAATCCAAAGAGGGGCACACCAAGACACATCATAATTAAAATGCCAAAGGTTAAAGACAAAGAAAGAATCTTAAAAACAGCAAGAGAAAAGCAGTTAGTTACCTACAAGGGCACTCCCATAAAACTTTAGGCTGATTTCTCAACAGAAAATTTGCAAGCCAGAAGAAATTGGCATGACATATTCAAATTGATGAAAAGCAAGGACCTACAACCAAGGGTATTCAACCCAGCAAGGCTATCATTTAGAATCAAATGACAGATAAAGAGCTTCCCAGACAAGAAAATGCTGAAGGAGGCCATCACCACCAAACCAGTAGTATGAGGAATTTCAGAGAAACTTCTTTAAGAAGAAGAAGAATTTAAAAATATGAGTAATACAAATGGCAATAACATATCTGTCAACATTTACTTTAAATATAAATGTAAATATAAATATATTTAAATATAAATATAAATATAAATTAAGTGCTTCAATCAAGACTTGGGTGGCTGAATGGATAAGAAAACAAGACCCTTACATATGCTGCCTACAAGAGACTCACTTCAGATTGAAAGTAAGGGATGGAAAAAGTAATTTCACGAAAATGGAAACAAACAACAACAACAAAAATATGGGGTAGCAATACTTACATTAGACAAAACAGACTTTATAAACAAAGTCTATAACAAGAGACAAAGAAGGATCCAGTAATTCCACTTCTGGGTACTTATCTAAAGAAACCCAAAACGCTACTTCAAGGGGATGTGTGCATCCATATGTTCATTGCTGCATTGTTTACAATGGCCAAGATACAGAGACATCCTTTGTGCCCATCAATGGATGAATGGATAAAGAGGAGGTGGTACATATATACAATGGAATATTGCTCAGCCATGGAAGAGAATGGGTCTTGCCATCAGCAGGGGCATGGATGGACCTGGAAGGTATTGTGCTGAGTGGAGTATGTCAGACAGAGAAAGATAGATACAATATGATTTTGCTAATATGTGGAAGCTAAAGAACAAAATAAACAAACCAGGAACAAACTCAAAGATACAGAGAACATTTTGATGGTTGCCAAATGGTAGCGGGGTTAAGGGGTGGGTGAAAAAGGGTAAGGGATTAAGAAATACAAATTGGTAGTTACAAAATAGCCATGAGAATGTAAAGTAAAGCATAGGAAGTATAGTCAATAATATGGTAATAACTATGTATAGTGCCAGGTGGGTACTAGACTAGTCAGGGGAATCACTTCTTAAATTGTGAATTTCTAACCACTATGTTGTTCATCTGAAATTAATATAAAATAATATTGAATGTCAACTGTAATTGAAAAATTTTAAAAGGGGGAAAAGATGAAGGGTAATAAGAGGTTCAAATTTCCAGGTATAAAACAAGTAAGTCATGGGGATGTAAGGTACAGCATAGAGGATAATATTGTGGTAGCATGGTATGGTATCAGATGGTTGCTGGATTTATCATGGTGGTCACTTCTTTAGGTATATAAATGTTGAAAAACTATGGTATACACCTGAAACTATTATAATATTGTGTGTTAGCTATATTTAATAAAAATCTTTTAAAAAATTAAATAGTCACTCTGGTTTTTTATTATTATTATTATTTGCATGGCATAACTTTTTCCATCACTTTACTTTCAACATACAGACATACTGATGTCTTTATATCTAAAGTTTTTTTTTTTTTCTTGAAGACAGTATCTGATTGGGCCTTTTTGAAAAAATCCAATCTGACTATCTTTCCAATTTAATTGGGATTTAGATCATTTATATTTAATGTCATTATCAATGTGGTTAGATTTAGTTCGACCATTTTATTGTTTTCTATTTGTTCCTGTTTTTTTCTCCCTTTCCATTTTTTTTCCCTTCTTTTGGTCATTTGAATATTTTTTAGTATTTTATTTGAATGTACTGGCTTTTTACCTATATTTCTTTGTATTTACTTATTTTTAGTGGTTGCTCTAGAGAATATAATATATGTAATTGTATTAGTTTTCTGGAGTCTGCTGTAACGAAGTACCACAAACTGGGCAGCTTAAACAACAGAAATTTAGTTTCTCACCTTCTGGAGACCAGAAATTTGAGATAAAGGTGTTGGCAGGGCCATGCCCCTCTGAAAACAGTAGGGAAAGATCTGTTCCTGGCCTCCCTCCTAGCTTCTGGTAGTTCCTTGGCTTTGTGGCAGCCCAACTCCAGTCTTCAAATGGCATTCTCCCCGTGTCTTTGTGTCCAAATTTCCTTGTTTTATAAGTACACAGTTATATTAAATTAGGGCCCACCCTAAGGACCTCATTTTAACTTGATCACCTTTTTAAAGACCCTATTTCCACATAAGGCCACATTCTGAGGAATTCAACATGAATTTTGGGGGGACACATTCAACCCATAACAATAACTAATCTTTTGCAGTCTAATTAGATTTAATATTTTACCACTTCAAATACAATGTAGAAGTAACTCTACAGACAGACCCCTTTATCCTCCTCCATTGGCCTTCATGTTATAGCTGTCATACATATGTACTGCATGTCTTACATGAAACTACTCCACATATCATTATAATATTTGCTTTGAACAGTCATAAATATTTTAAAGAACTTAAGAGGAAGAAACCTTTTCTATTTATACAGATATTTGCATTTTTGTTGCTCTTCCTGCATTCTTGATGTTGCCAGTTTCCAAGTAGTACTAATTCCCCTCAGCATGAAGAACTTCTTTTATTGTTTTTTAAAAAACAGTTCTGTTGGGGATGATTCTCTTCATTTTCCATTTTCAGAGAATATCTTTATTTTGTCTTCATTCCTGAAGGACATTTTCACTGGATATAGAATTCTGGGTTGGGAGGTCTTTGCACTTTAAAGATGTTTCACTGTCTTTTGGCCTTTGTGATCATTCAAATCATTGTTCTCTTATAAGCAATGCATCATTTTTTTCTGGCTGCTTTCAAGATTTTTCCTTAATCTTTGGCTCTCAGTAGTTTTAGTTTGATGTATCTGGGATGGTTTCCTTTGAGTTTATCCTGTTTATGGTTCTATGAACTTCTTGAATATATACATTCATGTCTTGTCCCAATTTGAAGAATTTTTAGCCATTATTTCTTTTTCTAAACTTATTTATTTAAGTGTGTTTTTCCAGAACTCATCCGCTCCAAGTCAAGTAGTTGTTTCAATCTAGTTGTGGAGGGCGCAGCTCACAGTGGCCCACTGGGCATCGAACCGGCAACCTTGTTAAGAGCACTGAGCTCTAACCAACTGAGCGATCCGGCCACGACCTGGCCATTATTTCTTTAAATATTTTTTTCCTCTCTTTCTGGGAATGCAATGACACAACGTTAGATCTTTATATTGTCCCATCGTTCCCTGAGACTATTTGTCTTTTCAATGCCTCTCTTTCTGTTCTTCAGGTAGCGTGATTTTTATTGACTTATTTTCAAGTTCACTGACTTCGTCCTCTGTCAGCTCCATCCTGCTATTGATTTTATCCAGTGAATTTTTTTATGTCTGGTATCATATTTTTATTTTTTATAGTTGGTATTTCTCTGATGAGAATCTTTCTATTAATCTCAAGTGTGTCGACTACTCGGAGTACAGTTATTAGAGTTGCTTTAACACCTTTATCCGATAATGCCAGTATGGGCATCATCTCCAAATAGAGTGCAGTAGAATCCACCTCATTATGCTCACTATCCCTAAGTCTAGAAGCTCTTAGTCTCCAAAAAACGGTTTTAGCAGCTCAAGTCCCAACCCCATCAATGAGGTCCTGTCAACAGCTTCCCACAGAGCAGACTCAAAGCACCAGACCCTACGATGTCCCTTAAAGTCACCGTCTGGCCCTTCGATCTGTTCATGTCATTGTCCAGAAGGTTCTGTTTTTGTTCTGAAGTTCCTGTTCTAACTTCTCCATATTCTGGACTTTCTATAAACTCTGAGAGAGTCTACCCAAGGTGGCCAGTGGCTTTGTTCAAAACAGTTCTGAATGGCGTAAGGGCATGTGACAGGAGGGTCCTCCTGGCAGTGGGGAATGGAAGGCCTCAGGCAGTCATGCCCCTGCGCAGCGCTTGTCTGTCCAGACCCCTCCGCTTTGTGAGAGGCCAGCCTCCTAAGTCCAGGCCCCACTTGGCCCAAGCCCATTTTCTGATCCTCAGTCATCTCCACGTCATCCTCAGCCTCCTTCCCAAGTCCCAGCTCCAGCAAACTATTCTATTCCTCTCAGGAGTTCGGCAGCCATCTCTCCAGAAGAAGAAAGAACAGGTGGCAGGCTGCTGCCTTCCTTTTTCTTTTTCTTTTTTTTTTTAAGTAATTGCAGTTTTTGCAATTATTTTTAACCTTTCATTTTACTTTATTTTATTTTTATTGGGGAATATTGGGGAACAGTGTGCCCTTCCAGGAGCCATCAGCTCCACATCAAGTCACTGTTCTCAATCCAGTTGTGGAGGGCGCAGCTCACCGGCCCATGTGGGAATCGAACCAGCAACCCTGTTGCCATGAGCGCTGTTCTCCAACCACTGAGCCAACAGGCCGCCCCAGCCTTCCATTTTTAACACATAAAGAGACAACACTCCCTGTCCTGAATCCGTTGTCTGTGAAGCCGGGGGATCTGGCTCCGTGCATAGGCTAGCCCCCTCTAGAACTCAGGTCTAGTGCAGTGAGACCACTCCTCAGCAGTGGAGGAGGAATGTGAACCTTTCTTCCTCAGAACCTCTGAGAGCTCAGCAGAGGAAACAGGCTGGTAAGGAGTCAGGTGAGAGAGGAATCTGGGTCCAGTGGGCCGGGCTCTGGGAGAGTCTTCTCACCTCATCTTCAACGGTGTGTGTGGTCTTAAGAACAGAGAACCACTTGCTGGCCTTCTTCACCTCCTGAGCTGACCTCTTCACCTCCATACGCAAGGCCAAGTGAGGCATGTGGACTTAACCGCAGTGCCCTTGACCCTCTGAGGACCCCAGGACCCTCACCTTCTGAATCACGTTTCTGCTTGTTTACCTTCTGCTTCAGAGGGGAAAGAAGGAGATAAGGATGCATAGGTTTCTTTCTTGTGCTGCTTTCTGAAACTTAGGATATTTGTCGGAGATTTTGGGGATAGTCAGGGTAATGCCTTATGGTGAGCTCTGTGTGGAGGTGACTCACCTGGGACCCTCTCGTTCCTGACACTCCACCCCAACTTTTTCACTACTCTTCTGCTGTTTACTTCCCATACCAATTCAACCCCATATGCCCCAGGAAGCTTCATGACCAGGCACGAGGCATAGAGGGGACTGAGACTTGGTCCCTGACCGCAGGGAGTATACGTCCTGACTCACTGGGGTGATGTCCTTCAGGTGTTTCTGTCTTTCCAGCTTTCCTTCTGGAACAGTGGTTCTCAGAGGTGCTTCCAGGGAACTCGTCAGCATCAGCGTCACCCAGGGAACTCATCAGAAATGCACATTCTTGGGCCTTCGCCCAGAAGCACTGCTCTAGAACTGAAGAAGAGATGGGAGGACAGGACTAGGAGAGCAGGGGCTGGGGCAGAGCATCAGGGCGAAGCGACTCACCTTGAAGGGCTCCATCCTCTAGTGCCGCCCTGTGGTCTCAGCACATGAACTACTGCACAGAGAAGGGACATTCACTGCAGGTCTCTGGGCCCGGGCATCTTGTCCTCCTGCTGGTAGCCTGGGTCTAGGGAAAAATCAGGACTCCTATGCTCTGGGTACTTCCCACCTCTGAACCCTGGATCTGCTCCTCATTGCCTGTCAGGTAGGAGAGACTTTCTACATCCCCTGGTCCAAACGTAAAGGAAGGAAAGGCAGTCAGTCCAGATCTCACAACAGTTTGGTGATTCAACTAGCTAAAGTCCTGATCTTCCTTTTTGCCTCTAATTCACTTCCTTAAATGTGGACATCCTAGAGCCTCTCCATCCAAGTCCTTCTGCATGCTGTGGGTGTTGAGAATCTAGGCAAAGAGAGTGAATGGGGAGGGGAGGGATTGCGAGAAGGAAGTAGGGGAGGTTACATGTGGAAACAGCTTATAATCACTTGGCCAGTCCCCACTGGGACCATCTCAGTCTGTGTGGATTTTCTGGCCTTGAGGTTCAGAGAGCAGGTAAGGGTGAAATCAGATGGAATCTGGAGTCCAAAGCCTGACAGGGACTCACAGGGCCTTAGGCCATACGTGGATGCTGTCTCGCAGAAACTTGAGCAGCCTGAGGCAGCTTGAGAGGTCAGAACCCACAAAGGGCTTGGAGGATCATCAGATCTCAGTGTAGAGAACTGAAGGGCAGATCCTATGGGGTGGGGGGCGGGCAGAAGGAGCTCCTGGGTTTTGAATCCCGGAGATCACCTGCGATGAGCTGAGCAGCTTGTTGAGGGCAGTAAGCTTGAAGCTGTCTTTCTTGTCTTGATTAGGGGGCAGGAAAGATTATAAACAAAGCACATGAAGAAAAAATATACAGGAATAAATAGATAAATTTGATGTCAAAATGAACAACTTTGACATGATGAAAGAAAACATAAAATTAAAAGACATGTAAGGGAATGAAAGAGCATAATGGCAACAGATAACAAAGGTTTAATATACAGAATGGAAGGACTCCCACAAACCAAGAAGAAAAAGGCAAAATCCAAAGAAAAATAGTGGTGAGAGCATTCCATTTTCAATCATCATTTGGTTAAGAGTCAAGTTTGACAATATCAAGTGTTGATGAGTGAGGATATGAAAAGATGGGTACTTTGTATACTGATACAGGGGACATAAATTGTACAGGCAAATAAATATAAAGCCGACAGTTAACAGTAAACATGATTAGGTATTAGAACATAGAGATGTAGATGGAGGTTTTAATTAAACGTTTCAATTGCTTTGGTTGTCATGTGGATTTATAGTCAAAGATTAAGAAAGTGTATTAGTCACTTATATTTAAAGAAGTATGCTAGTCATGTCCTGAAGGTCTTTGCTTGAGACAATAATGCAGCTACTTAAGCATAAGGCAACGAGAGCTTAAATTAGAACACGGTCACAAGATGTTTAGTTTCTGCCTTTTGCTTGAAAGACAACGTACCTGACACACAATCATGAGATGTTTTGCAGAATCTTGGCTTCTCAACCTGGTTAGATCACCCAACCACAACCACAGTTATGAAAGCCCCAGACAAGATGATGTCAGGAACTAAATTAATTAGACAAAGGAAAACTGCTGAAAGTTACACAAGAACTAACCGATCAGCTTTGCACATGACCCCTCACCCCTACCTTTCAATCTTTGCCTTTAAAAACCCTCGATTAAAAACCATCAGAGAGTTCAGGATTTAAGTGATAGCTTCCTGTTCTCCTAGCGTGGCGCCCTGCCAATAAACTGCTTTAATTTCTCCACTGTAAAACTCAGTGTTCAGTGTTTGGCTCTGCTGCAGTGTCAGGTGGACAGACCCTCTTCAGTTCGGTAACTAGTACAGAAGACAACTTTACTTTTACAATAAAAATGTTTCTCTTCCTTGTCTCAGCATTCCATTTCTAGAAATCTACCATAGAGAAACATCTGCAGCCATGCCAAAGAAGCAGCTTCAAGGATGTGTATGCAACATTCTTTGTAACAGAAAAAAATTGAAGTAGCCTAAGTGTTCACCAGGAAGAGAATGGGTAGGATGAATAGGGCATAGACACTGGCAGAATGTGTCCAGTGGACTTAGAAGTTCAAAGCAATGAACTACATCAATGGCTCTCAAACTTTTGGTCTCAGGTCCCCTTTGCCATCCTAAAAATTACTGAGGCCCTAAAAAAGCTTTTGTTTATGTGGGTTATATCTACTGATTTTTATAGCATTAGAAATTACAAGACCGAGACACTTTTTAAATGTTAATTAAAAATTAATAAATCCATTACACATGAATATAATATTTATAGTAATATAAACATTTTAATGAAAAGTAGCTATATTTTCCCAAAACAAAACAATTTAGTGATGCTGATGTTAAGAACGTCCAAACCTATAGAGGATTTTTATAAAAATGTATTTGAGCCAAACAGAGGTTACACCTGGAAACAAGGTCTAAACAGAGTGAGAAAATGCTTCCTAGAATGACAGTTTTCAGTTTCTTTTGTGTATTTGTAATTAAGGAGGGAATTTAAAGAAGATTAAATGAAGGTGAAGGAAAATAAGATAGAGACTGGATTATAGGATAGTTAACAAGATTATGTGCTCCCTGGAGTGTGGTTTTTCCTCCGAGGTATCTGAAAAAGAGGATTACTCTGGCATTTCAAAGGTGTGTGAACTTAGATGCACAAGAACAACAGGACAGGGCTGGCTTAAGGCCAAGATAAACCTTTTACTGAAGAAGTTGTGTGCCTGAGGTGTGACTACCCACCGTGAGCTGCTCAGTTAGGGATTTATGATCAGGTCACCCTGGAGGTTATTTTCTGTAGAACCCCTTTTTCATCCACAATGAGAAGAATGGTGTTGTTTTCACTTTTTTTTTTCCCCCCAAATCTCTTTAACTTCTGGTTAAAGTAACCTGGTAACACCTGGTTACTCATATCTGCTTCTGTATTCACATTATTGCACTTTTGCATACAATGTAGTTGAAAATGTCACTGTAGAGTTGTGTGAAAGTAAGAGTGAAAAACACAAATAACCTCTTAGTGTGATTATGGAAATAGTTTTGATCTTGTGGACCCCAGAAATGGTCTCAGGGACTGAGTCCCAGGCCACGTTTTGAGAACCACTAAAGCAGGTCAATACAGATTTATTTCAAACAATATTTTTAATTTAGTGTTTCAGCTTGAGTTCCACCAAAAACCTGAGACAAGGGGTTGCATTCAGGAAATTTATCTTGGGAAGTACTTTCTGGGATTGGGAGTTGGGGGACCGAAAAGAATGAAATGGGGAAGTAGGGAAAGCCAATCCAGGGGTGTGTTATTAAGCTGATAACGGCTGTGGCAATTGGGATGCAGTTTATTTGGGGACCCCCTGAGAACCACACACAATATGCCATAGGACTGAGCGCCCGAGACATGGAAGCGTGGAATATTGATTCAGCGGCTCCCATCTCCCAGTGGTCAAGGATTGCCCTAGGGAAGGTGTGGGGACAGAGCCCCAAAAAGCAGTTTCCAGGCTCTCGGCCTCACGTGGAAAGGTTCTGGCTCAGGTAGTAAATGGCCATCGACTGTGATCAAATGGCCATCAGCTGTGGCTAGTTGGCTGTCAGCTGTAACCAGTGAGCCATTGGCCACTAACATAACTGCCGTGGCTACGCTAGCAGGAAATGGGGGCTAGCAAGAAGATGGTGGCTGAGCCTGCAAGCGGCGCAGTGTGGATTGCAGATTGCAGAGAAGCGATTGCTAGCAAGTGAGATTATTTGGCAGAGGTAAGTGGATGGCGGATTGCAGATTCTGTGGCTCCTGCGTCCTGTGTCTCCAACCCAGCCGTCAGTGAGAATATAGTGGTATGACTCCCCCATCTATGGCTCCATGGATGTTCCTTTTTGGCCTCCCCATGTCCTGAGTTCTTGTGTGGGGAGCGGGAGCAGGGACCCCGCAGACTGCCCCACACGACAGAAGGTTAATTCCTTGGCCCTTCTAGGTTTACCAGTGCACCAGAATGCCTGAGGCAGAAAGGAAGACTAACGAGGTGCAGCTGAGGTGAAGCTGTCAGGCTACACCTGGGAGCAGCTGGTTGCCACAGCAACTGTTGTGCAAATGGAAGGCCAATAGAATGTGAGATGGGGCCTAAAAGATGTCCAACGCATTATGTGGGAGCGGGGACAGAGCCAGGAGTGCAGTTTCCAGGCTCTTGGCCTCACATGGAAAGGTACTGGCTCAGGTAGTAAATGGCCATCAACCGTGATTGTATGGCCATCAGCTGTGGCTAGTTGGCCGCCAGCTGTAACCAGTGAGTCATTGGCCACTAATATAACTGCTGTGGCTACACTAGCAGAAAATGGGGGCTAGCAAGAAGATGGTGTCTGAGCTAGCAAGAGTGGATTGCAGTTAGCACGGGGGATTGCAGCTAGCAAGTGGGGTTGGTTGGCTGGTAGAAAAGTGGACGGCAGGTTGCAGATCGTGTGGCTCCTGTTTCCTATGTCTCCAACCCAGCCGCCAGTGAGTCTACAGTGGTGTGACGCCCCTATCTATGGCTCCGTGGGTGTTCCTGTTTGGCCTCACCATGTCCTGCGTTCTTATGTGGGGAGTGGGACCACAGACTCTGCATGACACATGGCACAGCAAGCAGGGTACAGTGCCAGCCAAAGCTCTCCGAAGGGCGGTGGAGCAGTTTGTGCGTATGAACACTCAGTCTCAGGAAGACCAGGAGGAGCAGCTGCTGGAGAGCTGGACCCCCGTGGAGGGGTGGGAAGACGTGGACGGTTCCCCAACCAGCAGAGGCCAGAGAAAGTGTTCTTATGTGGGGAGTGGGACCAGAGACTCTGCATGACACCCGGCATGACACCCCGTGTGACAGTGGGAAAACCAAATTGCAGAATAATGCATACAAGATACCATTTGTGTAAATAGCAAAACCACCAAAGTAATAGTATATATATTTTTGAGGACATACATACATATCCTTTTTAATAGGTATACATATGTATGTATGTGTGTGTATGGATCTATACATACCCAATTTCAAGGGAAAAGATCTGGATGGAGGGTGGGGGTCATGTAGGAGAATGTTAGCTTTTTCTGTCATTTCCTAACCTTTTCTTCTTCCCCAAGCTTAAAGTAGACAGAAGATTAAAAACTTAAAGAGATTCACTGAAGTTAACTCATAGAGTTTGTTTGCCCCTTTTCTTTAGGCAGGATGAGATTGGGGGTTCACAACCAAGCCAAGCAAAGGGGCTCCAAGAGAATAGTGTGTGGATTGTGGGGTGCCTACAAGGAGAAAATGACTTACATCCCAAGCTGAATGCTTGCCCCAGGGCACCAGGGAAAACGGGCCCAGTGAGGAAATTTTGTGGACAGGATGGCAAGCGTCCTTGAGAATTTGGGGTTAAAGATGAGTAGAGAAGGGTTTTTGCTTCCCCGATGGAGATGTTTCAAGGTGGGATACTGACATGGAACAGCCATGCTGTTAGGTGAGAAGTTGGGGGACGGTCATTGGGAAGCTGCACGTCCACTCTTAGGCACGGCAGAGAGGCATGCATTTCTCAGGAACTAAATGGACCTCCTGGAACTTGGGCTTATGCTGTCTTAGAATAAGTCCCCGAGAGGCCTGCCTGCTGGGGGGATGATGTTCCCCAGGAAAAGGCTGTGAGGGGTGAACTGCTGGCTGAACTTCCTGTGGACTGCAGAGATCCCGTGGGGAGGGGGCTCCTCAAAACCTACCATGGAGGCCTAAGACAGAGGGGATGTGTGTACAGATCACCCACCATCAATCCTCCAAGACTGTCTCCTCCCTCTCATCTCCTCCTCCCCACTCTGAACTTGGAAGAGTCAGGAGCAGGAAGGGAGGGATGTGGAGGGTGGAGAGGGAGTGAGAGATGGGGTCCACCCCTCCTCCTGTGCTACAGGTAGGTCTGAGCTGGGGGAGGGAAAAGGCTTTGTTTGCTAGACTGACTCTTAGCGTAGACAAGGATATGCTTTCCATGCTTGAAAATACTACTCTAATCATGGTAGCTCAATGTTACTGAAAACCTGTGGGACTGTCCAGACAAGCTGAGGAAAGGAGCACTGACAGAGCAGAGCTGAAAAATAGCAATGGGAGGAAAAATAAAGGCATTTCTTGGTTCTGTGCTCATTTAGTAAATCAACTATGCTTATTTGTATTTAAAAATATGGATGCATAGGAAAAGCTAGATGCAAATATGTCCAAACGTTACTTGTGATTAGCAGACTGCCGATTATCTATTCAACTTACAGTTACCTTCTGCATTTCCTATAGAACCCCAATTTTTTTCAGGCAGCCACCGAGTGGTGTGAAGTTGCATGGTCAGGAGAGCTGGTCGGTAGTCAGTAGTTCTCAAAGGGGGCAGTACCATTCCTTACGTCATTAAGTGTGTTCTGGAAATTGGTGGGGGCTTTGGCTTTTGGGGGGAAGGCCCAACTATAGATATCAAATGAGTGGGGTCTAGGGGTGCTATCTTATAGCATGGGGGGCAGTGCTTTTTGAGAGAATGGCCCCACTGGACTTTCTGATGTCCCATGGGACATTCATGCAGGTGAAAAACCCGTTTCTAAGCCTAAGCTTCATTCCATTTGACATATAAACTTCAAGTATTTTTTTTTTGCATGTTTTTAATATATCCTGACTTTCCTAGGAAAGTAACTACTACATAAATCAAGGGACAATTATACAGTGTTTTGTTTGAAACTTTGTGGAGAGTGGGTCACCATTTTGGAAAGTGGTGCTGGCGATGGCAATGGCCGTGTGCTGCTGAGTCACCTCCCGCTTCTGTTCGCATGTATGGCGGTCGCAGCCTTGGCATTTCCACGTGAGGCTGCCAGCATCTGACTGCTCATTACATCCTATAGAATATGCTGCCTGCGCATGTGCTTATTAAAAGATATATTCATTCATTGTAAATCACTTTGACTTTCTCCTTTACATTACAGCTGAAGCATCACTTTGATTCCCGTTTGAAATGTGTATTTATAGGTAAATGATGTTATCTATGAATTTTGTTTCTGGATTGCAGGAGGGTTGTTATAAGGATAATTGTTTTCAGGAGGGCTGGTTGGGCCTGATGGGTTGAGGAGCAGTGGTCCCTTTTTTCCGTTGCCACTGCTTGCTTTGGACATGGACATTTGACATTATCTAGACAGTGAGATATATCTGCAAGAGAGCTTTGGAGAAAGGTTTCTTTCTTTTTCTTTTCTTTATATTAAAATTTATTGGGGTGACAATCGTCAACAAAACTACACAGGTTTCAAGTGTAAACTTCTGTAATATATCATCTATGTATATATTGCATTATGTATACACCGGTTTCTTTCCTCCTAAAAAGAGACCCTAGGAAGACAAGACCGCTCTTCACCTCTGGGTGTTGTCCTGTTTTATCATTTACCCAAGTGTCGGAGCTGCGAGGTTAGGAAGTTTGAGAACAGAGTTCACACGCTGAGGGGCAATGAAGAAGGACGGAAAGAACCTGGTCTTTGGTCACATTGTTGAACCACTAAATAACCAACCCTAGGGCCACCCTAATTTGCATTTAGTCTATGTGTAAATTAGCTGATATCAGTTGAGACTAAGAATGTCATTGCCATCTTTTTTTATTGATAAAATTTTCATCTCCAGAAAAAAAAGAAACAGAATCTCTTCCAATGGAAAGAAGTAAGATGCACATGATAGAAAAATGAAACACTGTAAAAGTGTTGATAATAAAAAGTCCGCCTCATTCTATCAGTCTTCTCATTCCCTCCATCAGTCAGCCAATCTCTTTCCTGGAGGCAACACATGTTAGCAACATTTTATGCATTCTTTTAGAAATATTGTATGCATATACAAGCATATATATATATGTACGCACATATACACTTCCTTTTCAAATGCATCTGGGAAATCCAGGTGTTGGTTACCCCCTGGCAGGCAGGGCCTCCTGCTCAGCGTTTCTCAGGACTGAGACCGCTCACAAGTTGTGCAGGCAGGTTGTGCGATGCATCGGCCCTCCCCGCCGGCACTTCCTCTGGCAGCATCAAGAGAAGGAATGGCCTTGCTCAGTTTCCTCCCAGGAATGTTAGCTCAGCCTCTTCTAGGTGCATCCCTGTCCCAGCAGAAAACTGGGCAGGCCAGTGGGTTCCCTGCAGAGAAGCAGAACATAAGAAGGAAACATGACAGTCAGGTGTAATCGGTGCCTGAAAACATCTGGGTGGTGGTGGCTGAAGACCAGACTTAAGAGGTGTCAAAAGCCAGGGTCAGGTCACACCGCTGAGTGGTAGGCCAATTCCCAGAGAGACAAGGGCTGGACCTGACCATGAAGGGGTAATGAGAAGGAGGACCAGCAGACAGGGAACCCCAGTGGGGGCACAGGCCACACAGCAAGGTCAAGCATAGGAGTCAAGGGTGAACAGTTCTTCTCGGTCGCCAGCCCAGAAGGTATGTCAGCAGCCTAGAGCGTGGGTGTAGATGGCATTCGTGTGAGGAACACAATGAAGGCTGATAGTGGCCCAAAGGGATGGTGAGATGGGCAGCCCCGGAGAAGGGCAGGGGTAGGAATTTGGAAGAAGGGAAGAGTGGAGATCCTGCCACTGGCTTGTGGGGCCCAGTCATCCAGTGGACTTAGAAAATCATTGTTCTGGGTTTGACACATGCAAGTATACTGTGGGATAATGGAGGGGCTGTGGGCGTGGAGGTGGGGGCTGCAAGGACAGGAAGGTGGGTTGTCGCCTGTGAGAAATGCTGAGTGATCTGTGTTTCAATGCATGACTCTCCCTTATGTTCCACCAGGAGGTGAATAAACACGATATACTGACTATTTAGGTGTCTAGAGAGATATGTGGGGGCCATCACTGATCTTTGCACGTAGTGGTTACAGGAGAGGGCTGGGCCTGGAACATCTTGTCATATCACAGAGCAAGGGTGCTTCCACACACTACCAGGACCGGTCACAAGGACTCAGAAGCCCCTCTAGCCAAAGATGGGATTAATTTGAGCATGATTAGTCTTAATAACTACAATAAATTAAAAACCACCAGATAGACTTAAATCCACAAGTTCAAAATGATAGGGCAAAAACAAAACCAACCAAACAAAACTCCCAAATTGATCACTGTGGAGGCTACTAGGAAATATATTATTTAGAAAAGTGTAAGTAAACAGAAAGAATAAAACATCCCACCTCTCCTATATAAATCATACTAGTGGGTAACCATATACTATAGAAGATGAGAAGAAGTATCTCTTTATAAAAGTCAGTGAAGATGAAATGATAGACTTGGAATATTACCATATTTTAATTACTAGAGAACCAGGAGTCTAAGTACTGAGCACCAACCACTGCTGTCATCACGGAAAGGGAGGTAATTAGCTATAATGTACCTTCCTATGGAAGAAGACCTATGAACTAGTGTTGCCAAAAATCTAATCTGGGCCTGAACAAGATCCAACTACTAATTTACAGAAAGACAGAGGACAGAGGAATGAGTAATTTACACCATGGGGTTGCAACCAACAAAATTCAGACAGCGGAAAATTTAAGAGGACAATCAATCTAGTTTCTTCAGCAATTAAATAGCAGGGGGGAGAGAGAAGGAGAAGGAGAAGGAGAAGGGAGAGAGTTGAGAGCTGGGGGCACCCATAGACTAAAAGAGGCTTAAAAAATGTAGCTCTAGCAGCTGTGCATGGATCTTATTTTTGTTTTGACTCAAATACATGAACTGTGATAATACGGTATTTGTGAGACAATTGAAAATTTGAACAGTGATTAAATATTTGATGATACTAAGCAATTATTTTTAATTTTTTTAAGGCCAGATGATGGTATTGTGGCTATATTTAGAAAAAAAGAGTTCTTAACTTTTAATAAATTCTGAAACTAATGAATGCAATAATGTAATGTCTGGTATTTGCTTCAAAAAAATAGAGGAGTAAAGTGGGTGGCAGTCTATATGAGACAAGCTTGGCCATCAGTTGACAATTGCTGAAGCTGGGTGAAGGGTATAGGAGGTTTTATTACATTATTCTATTTCTGTATGTATTTTAATGTTTTCATTAAAAAAAAATGTTAAAAAAATTGAAACATGAGGGCTCGGAACCAAACCAACTGGGTTCATATCCTGGTTCTGCTTCACCAGTCACGTGACTTTGGGCAAGTTCCTTAATCTTTCTGAACCTCAGTTTCCTGACCTATACAATGGGGATAATAAGTGTCCACATCACAGTGTCCATAAAATAATGTGAAAATTAGGCACATTAATTTCTATAAAGCATGTAGAATTGCCTGGAACAGAGTAAGCACTTAATAAATGTTAGTTGTATTATTATTATTATTATTATTATTATTATTATTATTATTATATTTTGCTACTCCCCCTCTCTGGTAATGTTCAGCAGAGACTTATTCGAAAGCTCCAGCCTTCCTTATCTGTGTGTCGGTAGGATAGGAAAGCTGTAGCATCCAGCTTGGGCCGTTGTGCCTGAGAAAAGCGCTGCCCCCACATCAAGACGCCCGGTGGTCATGTCAGCAGGAATCACTAGAGGGTGGGCAGGAAAATTAACTACAGCTTCCGGTCACCAGATCCAGCGCCCCTCCTTGGCAGGCGCCTTCCCTCTCCACGGGCATAGCCAGTTCCTTCCTTGCACCACTGTGGGCCTTGGGTACACTCTGTATTTGCATCATCCCATTGCATCCTATACCTGTGAGTGTTTTCTGCTAACTTGGAGCTCCTTCCGATGGGGGCCAAATGCTCTCTGCGGTCCCGTGCCTACTGCCCTGTGAAAGCGCTTTGCTGCAGCTGTCGTACGTCCTTAGGGGAGGAAAGGAGGCAAAGCTAGGGACTGATGGTCATAGGGACAGTGCAGGGAAGAAATGGAGGGGCAGTCCACTCAGAGGGAGCAGCACGACCCAAGCAGTTCCTGTGCCTGGAGGGGAGTGTAAGTCTGATGCACAGAAGGGAGGCGTGAGGACACTGGCTTTTGGAGATAACACTGGGAGGTGCGGCAGGGCAGGGTGTAGGCCAGACTCACAGGCCGATGAGCAGCCAGGACCCGACGACTCTGGTCTCTTAAGAGAGGCGTGATCCAACCCGGTGCAGCGGCACACACACGGGCTGTGCTCCGGGGAAGACACACTGATCCCCGTTGCGTCCCTTTTGTAGGGTGACCTGAGAGCAGGCCAGCTTTAGAGAACTAGGCCCCTCCCAGGCCAGGAGACCACACAGCTGCTCAGGCCAGGATGGGACCTCCAGTCCCAGCTAGCTCCTCGGTGGGCAGGCAGGAGAGCTTTCAAGATCAATGACAGCTAACCCTGTCCTCGGCCCACATGTGGGGGCCTTGACGCCCATCCTTAGTGTCTGGTACTTAACCTGAGAGGTGCCAGTTTAAGCAGACAGTAGAAGGGTCAGATTTTAGAACGTCACTCTGGAGGATGGGCAGGAGAGGAGAGTCAGACAGTCAGGGTGCACAGAGTGAGAGCTTGTATGGGAGGGGACAACTGTGGAGTGTGGGAAGACCACACAGGCCCAGGGGATGGCGACATCAAGTCATCATAAGGACAAGTGCAGCGAGCACTTCCTCTCTCTGTCCCTCACACTCTGGGTGACACCCGGCTGGTAGGACTCTCCCCATCACCCCAGAGGTGGCTCCTGTAAACAGAAACTGAGGAAAAGGGCCACCGAGTGCTCCATACTCTACACAGAGCAGAAAACAATCAGAGAACTAACCCCTCCCAGGGCTTATTAACAAGGGGACACACTTGTCAGAAAGCTTCCCCCGAAGTATGTAAGCAGAGATGGAGCTAGAGAAAGGGCAGGTGATGGGTGGTTGGTATGGGGCAAGCATGGCAGTTGTCCCTGATTCGGGGCAAGGGAAAGGGGTACTGGATCCTTCGAAGCCCTCAGTGATTGGGGTACCTACAAGAAGTACAGGCTGGTGCCCCATTCCTGGTAGGAGACAGTCGGGTGGAAAGAAGCTGGCTGAGGAGCAGCCTGCAATGTTTGGTGTGGCCGGGGTGCTGCAGAGAGCACTGCTGGGGTCCACCCTGGGATGGGATGCAGGAGTGGGGGGTGGCACAGGAGGGCACAAAATGGGGGTTGCCCATGTCAGGGAACTCTGCAGCCACACAGCTCTCAGACAACTGCAGGGGTGGGTCCACCCGTGCCCCAGAGAGTGGCATTAGGGCGTTCGTCACACAGATGGCCCCCCCAGAGAGGCAGTGACAGCTGAGAGGGCAGAGCAGCACCTGGTCAGTAAGTGACTATTACACTCCCACCCAACAACTCCAGGGAGAAAAGATCTTAGTAGAGGGAAGGCAGGGGAATGCAATGCAGGTCGTGCCTCCCCACCATTCTGTGGGCCCAGAGGCCTGGCCCGGGCTGGCTGAGCGCAGAGAAAATAGGTGATTAACTGGATATGAGACTAAAGTTATAAACAGAACTGGACCTGCCCGAGGTGTCCTTAAGGGACACGAAAACGAGTTTTGACAGGGCCCAACTGAAGACAGGGCTGAGAAAACAAAGTCATTTTATGCCTCCATCCAGTGCAGTTTATAGTCCATTTAATAAAGAAGTGCCAGGATATCATTGCCCCCATTTTGTAGACAAGCACAGCCGGGCACAGTGCAGTGGAGAAATCTCCCTGAGTTCACACAGCTAGCACGTGCTGCGGGAGGCAACCTCAGAGAGGGCCCCAGGGATCCCTGTCTCCTATGGTCACCCACGTGTGTCTCTTCCCACAGCAAACCAGAACTGGCCCGTGTGACCAGCACAGCATGGCAGAAATGGCAGTGTGTGGCTTCCCAGGCCAGGTCAGGAAAGGCCTTGCAGGCTCTGCTTTGGCCTCTTGCACCGTTTGCCCTGGGACAAGCCATCATGGTGCCAGGAGGTCTCTCAACAGCCCGTGGTGAGGAAACGAGATGCCCCAGCCCACAGCTGCCCGCCATGAGGGTGAGTGAGATGCCCTGAAAGTGAATCCCCAACCCCGCGGATGTCGGATGGCAGTCTCATGACAGACCCCAAGTCAGAAGTGCCTGTCCAAGGCACTCCCAAATTCCTGACCCACAGAAACAGTGCGAGGTGATCTGTGATTACGGTTCTAAGACACTCAGTTTTGGGGTAGTGTGTTACACAGCGTTAGAAAACTAATACAGTGGCAGAGCTGGGATTTGAACCCAGGTAGTCCAATTCTAGAATCCCAGCTGTTAATTACTTCATCAGTGGGTGCACGCTCCATGGGGGTATGTGAGAAAAACCCTGGGGGCATTGGATGAGAAAGTATGACGCCTTTCATTTCTATGTGTTTTTTAATTGAAATCAGAAAAGAATCGTTTCATTAAAATTTAGTGTACAGGCTGACCAGGCATCCCTGCTGGGTGCTGGATGGTCACGTGGTAGGCACGGTCTCCTCCCCAGGGGTCCCCAAGGAAGGGGCCCCCAGTTCAAGGGATGCGTGAGGCCCACACAGGCCCAGGCAGGCACATGCACCAAACACACCTCCCAAAGCAGACACTGAATTACCCAGGGCTGACCAGGAGACCGAGAAAGCGGACCCAAGTGCGTGAGAAGAAAGGGCAGAGCTGACACTCTGCTCCTAGGAGGAGCTCTTTGTCAGACACAGGAAGGGAAAAGAAGTGACTCGTTAATCAGATCTGACAGTAGCAATCACCTTGCTCTCACTAACAATGATGTTATTAATATCTTTTAGTAAGAACATGAAAAGGCTTTTATTGGGTACCATTAACAAGTAAAATTACAACATTATCTTGAAAATATTTATTTTATTGTTATAGCTTCCTCTTTAATATGTAATTTTGCATGTGCTTTATAATGTACCTAATTTATTAATGCTCTAGTCTATATATAGGAAAATATGCAAATATGCATATCTTGGGGGCGCTGAGAAGCATGCATAATCACAAAAGGCTGGGGCTCACGACACTGCCCTGCCTCCCTGGAGAGAGGCCACAGGGCCACCACCAGCCCGGAGAGAAGTACTTCCGGAAGGAGGTGGGGGTGAGCACCTGGGAAGCTGCAGGGCAGAGCTTCCCACCAAGTGCCCCAGCGGGGCTGGTAGGCCATGATAGGCGAGATGCTGGCCCTCTCTGACCTTGGAGGAGGCCATAGCCCCTGGGGCAGGTCACCTCCAGGCGAGGGCAGCCTAGTCTTGTGACCCTGATGCGCTATGAGATGTGAAAGGTGGGTACACTATCCAGAAACTTGAGAGTCTGAACATCTACATGGGTTTAGTTTACTTATAAATCCCAGGGACCTTGGTAGGAGCCATGCCCATTGTGTCAAGGAGCAGGCGACACATGCAGGCTGAGGAGAGAACAGGAGGTGAAGACGAGGAGTCCTTCACAGCACTCTGTGAGTCTGAGCCTTCACCACTCTAGGGGAGCGTCAGGCTGGGGAAGCCACCGACATGGGCTGCGCTGGGCGGCGGCAGAAGGGCAGCCCACCGGTGGCCTCACAAAGGGCCCTTCACTCAACTCTAACGAGGGCAAACGTCAGAAGAGAAATTGAGCATATATTGGAAATTATATTAGAGGAAGAGGAGATACATAGGTGGTTAGATGATGAACCTAAGAAGCTTCATGTGGGGCTTTAAGAAGGCTTGAGGTGGGAGTGACAGGTCTGTGGCCTTTTGCCCATGCCGGGAGCACCCTAGGGTTGTTCTGCGTGGAGAGGCTGGTGAAGGCTGAGGCTTCATGCCTTGTAGTGACCTTTGCGTTTTCCTCCTTTATCCCTGTTCTAGAGAAACGTTGGTGGCCCATTACACATGGACGGAGACCACAGAGTCCCCATTTTCCTCTCTACTCTTCACTTTTTCTTCCTTTCTCCATATACAAAGAGTTCTGGGTTCAGGAATGGAGAGGAAATTTGTCTTATTTTGACTTCTCCTTGCAGAGAAGTTCCAGTATGTCTACCATTTTGAGCCAGGAACTTTCTACCGTGTTTTTTGACACTTTAGAAGAACAGATATAGAAACTAAGGCTGGAGAAATCAACACCTGCCCAGGGGCACACACCTCATTGATAGTGAACCCCAACCTGACAAATTTCAAAGCTCCTCTCTGTACTTCTCAGTTTATAGGGGTCCAAGCCACTGGAGGTATGTGAGAAGATTATGGGAGAATCTTTTTTCTACTAGTTATGCATTGGTTTTCCATTTACGATCAGTATCTTTGAAAAAGAAAGCATATTTAATTGAAAAGGGAGTTGATTTAAACATTAAACAAACACTAGTACAGTGGTATAACAATACAGCGGAAGGGAACCTTCTAGAAAAATCTTGCACTACTCTCCTGTTACCTCCTCTTTCCAGGACACTTGGCCTACAGTCAGACCATTCCACATTTCAGATCTCCTCTTTGTCCAGGGAGTGCAGCCAGCTCTCTTAGACTCCTCGGGTCACTGGATTCCTTTGCTCCTGCTAGCAGTGAAGGGAGCCCCTACCATCTGGGAGTCGGGAGGGAGGTGGTTCATGACTGAGGGGCAAATCCTAGCCACCCAGCTCTATCCTCTGACAGCCCAGCTAAGTGAAATGTCCCCTTTCCCCATGACAAAGATGCTTCAGGAGAGGAGGATTCTCCTCCTACCTCTCATCCCCATCCCTGTTCTGGGCTCTGAAAACACTGCAGAGAGAGACTCCCGGGCTGGAGTGTGTGGGTCCTGGTCCCAGGCCAGACCTCACAGGGCTGAGGGCATGTGAAGATGCTTGATCGCACTAGAAAAGGAAACTCTGCTAGAACAAAAATCATAGCCACAGGTTCATCATGCTAACACACCCACTTTCATTCCCCCGTCTTTCCTGCTCTTGTTCACATGCACATCTTTAAACAGGTTAAGAAAGTCACACACCGTTTTGTATTCTGCTCCCCCACCCACCCTAGCCCTAGTCTGCCTGGCTCTGTCATTCTTATGACGACCATTTGTGCTCCTGTGCAGTGCTCCCTCCAGCGGGTCATCAGTCATGGATTTAACCTCCCCTAGGTGTCCAGATACCTAGGGGAGGTTAATTATGTACAATGTTGCAAGGAAGTGCTTTAACAAATGTGGCGTTTAAGAATTTTTTTTTTTTTTATTTTCTTAAGGAGGGCACAGCTCACAGTGGCGCACGCAGGATCCAACCCTCAACCTTGGTGTTATTGGCTCCACGCTGTAACCAGCTGAGCTAACCGGCCACCCCTTTAAACCTTTTTTTTTGGATGATTGTTTCCTGCCCTTCTTACTACGCCATGCCCAGGCCCCTTGATTTTCTTTGTCTCTTTTTTTGAAACTTCCTCTCTTTCTCTCTTTTCCTTTTCTTCTCCCCTCCTGTCCTGTCTCCTGCCCCACTTTCCATCATGGCTCAATAAAGACCATTGGATGTGAAGTCAAAAGAGCTGAGTCCAAGGTAGGACTTGCTACTTCCTACTTGTAGAACCTTAGTTGTGATCTTTCTAGATCTTGTTTTATTTCTGTCTTTAAAAATAAAAGAAATAGATGCAGAACACAGGATTTTTAGGGCAGTGAAAATACTCTGATACTATAATGGTAGATATAGTCATTATCCATTATTCCAAACGCATAGAATGTACCACACCAAGAGTGAACTGTCATATAAGCTACTGTGAACTCTGGGTGATAATAATGTATCAATTTAGGTTCATTAATTATGACAAATTGTGCCACTTTACTTGCTGGGGGATTCCGACAATGGGGGCAGCTGTGCATGGGTAGGGGGCGGGAGCACATGAGAAATCTCTGAACCTTCCTTTCCATTTTGCTGTGAACCTAAAACTGCTCTAAAAAATAAAGTCTTTAAAAATATATAAGAAAAATAATACCAGCCCTGAACATTCCATAGCATTTTGTAATTTATAAGAGTGACATTTTAGAAATAAGCCCCAAATCAATAGGAGACCACATAAATTAAGTGGTAAATATAAATAAAATGTGTCTAATTTCATGCACTGGAGAAAACTGCATGTACCAAACATAGTGAGGCTGCACCGTGTGCACAGAGGAAGACACGCGTGGTGCATGTGACCGTGAGTTAGCCCGAAGCACACGCGCAGCACAGTCCCCCTTTTTAATAATATTGCTCCAAACATTAATGCGTTGAAAAAAGGATGCACAATAAATGGATAAATCACTAATGCTGTAGTCGTGGGGGACTGAGAGAAGAGAAGAAATATTTGGGGTTCCTTTTTACTTCATTCTCTTCATATTTAAATGGGTTTTTCAACAAATACATATTAATTTTGTAATACAATAATTTTTGGAAGAAAAAATCCCCATCTGTTTGTCCTTTTCCCAGAGCGCTGAAAACCGCGTGACACACGCTACGTGAGAGCTCTAGGCGCCGCACAAACGTGCGTAGTTATGAACTTTATTCCTACCACTGTTGTTGGCCTGCTTTGTGTCCCCCATGCTCCCTTGTCTCCTCCTTTCTCTCTGGCACCTTTCCTTCCAGTTCCTATTATCCCTTCCAGCCTTTCTCTTCTTGTAGATAGTATGTGACAGAGACGACAGGTTGGAGGAGGAGGACGCGTCTCAGATCCATTCCGGGTCTCTGCTCCCCACTGCCCCCTCTGCCCAGAGAAGGACACAACTGGAGACATATGCAAATTCCCTATGGCCGCCCTCCCTACCCGTCACCATTTCCCAGGGCCACATCAGCAGGTCTCTGGATGCTCCCAGCCTGCAGTGCATGTGCTCCAGAGCCCTCTGCTCCCCAAGATGCCATGTCCAGAGTCCCCCAGCTCTTCATAGCTGCCACACATAGCCCCTTCCCCTGAGCAGGGCAGGAGCAGTGCCTGGCACTGCCATTGTGGCTGAAGCCCTCAGGATATGCTGTGTGGTGCTGAGCTCAGAGCTGACAGATGGAGTCATATGGGCAAACTAATTATATTTTCCTTTTTTTTTTCCCTGGGCATTTGTGAGTCTGCAGGAGCTTAATTTATGTATTAATTACACCTCAGAGCTAAATGAGGGGGCTGGAGTGCCTCTGATAGCCTTTGTATTTTATTAGGAAACATTGCACATACATTTGGCTTCATGCGGAAACAGCTACTGAAGCTTCCTTCTGGGGAGCTGGGGCGCCTTGGGGAGCAGAACTCTCCAGGCAGCACGGATGGGTGGCCCAGGTAGAACAGCTTTAGGCCAGGCTTCCATTCAGCCTTGTGGGCAGACTTTTGAACCATCTGATTAACTTGCTCAGCTCCCCTGCCGCAACTTCTCCACTGAAGGGAGACAGCCCCTGGCAGCATCCTGCAGCCCAGCCTCCTCAGCTGGTGCGTGGGTTCCTCCCGATTGGGTGTGGGCTTGTTCTGTTTTGTCGAGCCTCTATCTCTTTGTCATTGTCCAGCAATGAAGCTATCAACCTGTTGATAGAGGCTGTGGCTTCTGGAAGGGATTTACCTCTGCATGGTGCCCTGCCAGTGAGCCATACGGGGGAGGATGGGTCTCAGGTATGTGGAAGAGAGGGGCTGGTTTTCTCTTCTTGACTCTGGACTTGGTGGGGTCTGGTAGTCCTCAGTGGGGGGGCTAGGCCACGCAGGGCCCTTGCAGTGGCCAAGACGTTGGCGGGAAGAAAGCAATATTTTTGTAGCCACACTATGAGGGCTCAGTGTTTCTTAATCCCCCTTTCTTGTCCCCCAGTTCTTTCTCAGGTCTTGCTGGAAGCTCCTAGTGTTCCTGTCCTGTGTTACAGGGGTGGGAATTTGAGGGAAAGGTCCTGTATCTACTATGTGGCCAATTTTCATGAGGGAAGCAGCACCAAAGGACTCGTGGCAGGAGTTGTTGATATCAAAGAAATCAACGGAGGAAGGGATAGAAGCTTTGGGTGGGGGCAGCACCCTTTTACCTCAGAGCTGCCTGCAGGGCCAAATTTGGAGCCAAACTTCTACATTTGGAAGAAGCACTTTTAAAAAAAGGAAAAAAATGATGTTTAGTTTTTAATTACAGTTGACATACGGTATTTACATTAGTTTCAGGTGTACAACATAGAAATTAGACATTTGTATAATTTACGAGATGATCACCCCGATAAATTTAGAGTCCATCTGATAACCATGTAATAACCATACACAGTTATTACAATATTATTGACTACATTCTTTATGCTGTACCCTACATCTCTGTCATTACTGTGTAACAACCAGTTTGTACTTCTTAACCCTTTCCCCCTTTTCACTCACCACCCCACCCCCTCCCAGCTGGCAACCATCAATATGTTCTCTGTATCTATGAATTTGTTTCTGTTTTGTTTGCTTATTTTGTTCTTTTGATTCCACATATAAGTGAAATCACATTGCATCTCTGTTTCTCTGTCTGACATACTCCACTCAGCACAATACCCTCCAGGTCCATCCATGCCACTGCAGATGGCAAGAACCCATTTCCTTCCCTGCCGAGCAATACTCCATTGTATATATGTACCACCTCCTCTTTATCCGTTTATCCACTGATGGACCCCCAGGCTGCCTCTACATCTTGGCCATTGGAAACAGTGCTGCTGGGGCAGCCGGTTAGCTCAGTTGGTTAGAGCGCCATGCTCTTAACAACAAGGTTGCCAGTTTGATCCCCGCATGGGCCACTGTGAGCTGCGCCCTCCACAACTAGATTGAAATAACTACTTGACTTGGAGCTGATGAGTCCTGGAAAAACACATTTAAAAAAAATGCTGCAATGAACATATAGATGTCCACGTCCCCTCAAAGTAGCGTTTGGGTTTCTTCTGATAAATACTCAGAAGTGGGATAACTGGGTCCTTCTTTGTCTCTTGTTATAGCCTTTGTTTTAAAGCCTACTTTGTCTCGTGTAAGTATTGCTACCCCAGCTTTTTTTTGTTTTTTCCATTTCCATTTTCATGAAATATCTTTTTCCATTCCTTTACTTTCCATCTGTGTGTGTCTTTCAATCTGAAGTGATTCTTTTGTACGCAGCATATGTAAGGGTTTTGTTTTCTCATCCATTCAGCACTTCTGTGTCTTTTGAGTGGAACATTTAATCCATTTACATTGAAAGTAATTATTGACAGATATGTAGTTATTGCCATTTTATTATTCATAATTTTGATCTCTTTTTTTGCATCTTAAAGAAGTCCCTCTCAGATTCCTTGTAATAATGCCTTGGTGGTGATGAACTTCTTTAACTTTTTCTTGTCTGGGAAGCTCTTTAGCTGTCCTTTGATTCTAAACGATCGCTTTGCTGGGTAATCTTGATCATAGGTCCTTGTTTTTCATCACATTGAATATTTCGTGCCAATCCCTTCTGGCCTGCAAAGTTTTTTGTTGAGAAATCACCTGATAATCTTATGGGAGCTCCCTTATAAGTTACTAGTTGACTTTCTCTTGCTGCTTTTAGGATTCTCTCTTTGTCTTATCCTTTGCCATTTTAATTATAATGTGTCGGTGTGGGCCTCTTTCGGTTCATCTTGTTTGGGACTCTCTGCACTTCCTGGACTTGTAGTCTAGTTCCTTTGCCAGGTTAGGGAAGATTTCTGTCATTATTTCTTCAAATGGGTTCTCAATCCCTTGCTTTCTTTCTTCTTCTTCTGGTACCCCTATGATGTGATAACACTTGATGTTGTCCCAGAGGTCTCTTGAACTATCCTCACTTTCTGGATTTTTTTTTTTCTTTTTGCTGTTCTGATTGGGTGTTTTCTGGTACATTCTTCAAAATCACCAATTCAGTCCTCTTCTTCATCTCGTCTGCTGGTGATTCCTTCTAGTGCATTCTTCATTTCAGTTATTGTATTCTTCACTTCTGACTGGATGTTTTTAATGGTTTCTATGTCCTTTTTTATGCTTGCTATCTCTTTGTTGAAGTTCTCACTAAATTCCTTGAGCATCTTATAACCATTGTTTTGAACTGTGTATCTGGTAGGTTGCTTGCCTCCATTTTGTTTATCTCTGTTTCTGGAGTTTTCTCCTGTTCTTTCATTTGGGATATATTTATTTGTTTCCTCATTTTGGCTGCCTCTCAGTTTGTTTCTAAGTATTAGGTTGATTTTCTATGTCTCCCAGTCTTGGCTGAGTGGCCTTATGCAGTAGGTGCCCTGTAGGACCCTGGCACAGTCTCGAGGTGCTCCAGGAGTGTTTCTTGTGTGGTTTGTGTGTTCTCTCCTGTTATAGTTGAGTCTTGATTGCTATTGGCATGTCAATGGGTGGGACTGAGCCTCAGGCTGATTGGCTGTGGGCTTTGGCCATGTTCGCAACCTACAGGCTGCTGTTCAGGGGGTGCTTACCCCACTGAATGGGATTCATTCCAGTGGGCTCTGCTTCCTGTTGAGACCACCCTTGGGGGATGCCACTAGTTGAGACTAATTGTGTTGTGCTCTGCTGTGGTCTGAAGCCAACTTCCAAGTATGTTGTTTCTCAGACCTCTGGTGAAGGGCTCTGCTGCAGGCCCAGGTCATCCACTGCCTGTAACTGACCACGGACTATCCTGGTAGGAGCTACAAAATGATCTGCAGTTTTTTGCTGTCTGTACTAACCTGGGAGGCACATGGGAGAGGCCATGCTGCAAACTGAGGATGGCTGCCACTAGTACCAGGCCTGGGGTAGCTCCACTAAAAGCCAGGACACTGTGAGGCCTGCTGCCACCTGCAGGGTCCTTTAAGATTCAGCACCTGATAAAGACTTGTGCATTACACAAGATAGGTGAGGCAAGGTCTCAGGGAGTCACTATAGTGGGAAGAATGTTGGTCAATAAGTTAATGTAGACTCAGGTTTGGTGGCTGTGCTGAGCCTGGAACTGTTCAGCAAAAGTCTCAGAGCACATCATGGCCAGCTGCTGCCTGCCTGGGTCCTGCAGTCTCTGATAGTTTTTCAAGAAAGAGTGCAATGTGGGTGGACTGCTATCCGAGAAATTACCTCTGGTGTTGGGCAAGTTGGGTGGGGCAAGGTCTCAGGGAGTCAGCAGGGTGAAGCAATGGAGCTTACCAGGCCAATCAGATTCAGATTTGGCCTGCGGAAGCTAGCTCAACACAGGAAAGATGGCGCCTGCCTGCCAGTTGCTAGGGAACAGGACCCCACATAGGGAAAATGGAGACTATCCCACAGCCCTAGCTTTGAAGCCACACACCTCAGTCTGCCCCCTGTATGTCTCCAGTGCCTACCAAGTTACTGTCCCTCTTCTGGAGCCCAAGGTGAGTGCCTGCTAGTGAGAGTCTCTGCATGGGCAATTTAAGAAAATGTCTGGGTTTCCCACAGCCTTCCATCCCTCCCAGATGTTTGGAATTCCCATTGTTTTTCACAGCCTGATTTTGTGGGGGTTCCTTTTCCTGGCACCAGTACTCTGAGCTGGAAGGTATGGGGCTGGGGTCTCTTGCTCCTCCAGGGGGAACTTCTATGGCTAAGATATTCCTCCTGGTTCTCAACCACCACATGGAAGTTTGGGCCCAGCCCATTTTTTGTCTCCACCCCTCCTAACAGTCTCAGCGTGGTTTTTTCTTTATATCCTTTGTTATAAAACTTCTGTTCAGCCAGACTTCAGATGGTTCTCCAGGTTGATTGTTCTATAATTTAGTTGTAATTTTAATGTGCTCAGGGGAAGAAGCAGGCACAGTGTTTATCTACTCCTCCATCTTTATCTTCTCTTCCATCTAAAGTGGATCTCTCTACTTTATCTTCTAAATCCCTGGTTCGATCCTCTGCTTCATCTAATCTGCTATTGATTCCATCTAACATATCCTGTATTTAAATTATTGTATTCTTTGTTTCTGACTGGTTCTTTTTCATGTTTTCTGTCTCCATTTTTATGTTTCCTATCTCTTTGTTGAACTTCTCCCTGAGATCATGGAGCATCTTTATAACCAGTGTTTTGAACTCTGTGTCTGGTAGATTGCTTGTGTCCCTTTTGTTTAGTTCTTTTTCTGGACCTTTGTTTTGTTCTTTTATTTGAGGCATGTTTCTTTGTCTTTCCATTTTGGCTGCCTCCCTGTGTTTGTTTCAATGTACTAGATAGAGCTGCTATGTCTCCCAGTCTTAGCAGAGTGGTATGATAAAGTAGGTGTCCTGTGGAGCCCAGTGGCACAGTCTCCCTGGTCACTTGAGCATGGTGCTGCAGGTGTGTACCTTGTGTGGGTTGTGTGTGCCCTCCTATTGTAGTTGAGCCTTGGTCGCTGTTTGCATGTCATTGGGAGAGATTGACCTTCAGGCTGACTTGTTTTAAGGACTGGCTGTGAGTACAGTGGAGGAGCTGATGTGCAGAGGCTGACCCTACAGAACAGGATTTGCTTTAGCAGGGCTCTGGTGCCTGCCTTTGGGTCTGTCCTCTGGGTGTGTTGTCATCAGAGGTGGCTGGGTGGTGCTCCAATTTGGTCAAAGCCAGCCATTGGGCATGCTTGTCCCAGGGCCTTCTGGAAGGGGCGCCACTGCAGGCCAAATTTAGCCAAAGGCTGTGCCCTGCCCAGGGCCACCTGGCATGAGCCACAAAGCAATATGCAGATATCTTCCACCTGTGCTGATCTTGGAGATGCCCAGGAGAGACTAAGCCATGACCCAAGGCCAGCTGCTGCTAATGCCAGGCTTGGGGCTGCTTAGCAAGAGGTACAGGACACACCAAAGCCAGATGCTCCTTGTTTGGATTTTGTAAACTTTTGAGAGATTTTAGGAAAGTCTGCAGCATGAGCCAAGACAGGCTGTTTGTATGGAAAAGTCACTGAAAGTGGCTTGGGTGGGCCAACAAGTTGGGTTGGGTGGGGTCTCATGGAATCATCAGGGCAGAGCAAATGTATTAGCAGGTTGTAGAGACTCAGATATGGTGCTCACCTAAGTCTGCATGCTGGGAGGGGGGAGGGTTCAACAAAGGAACAATGACTTTTGCCAGCACTTCTGTTGGAGGAAAGCTGCCCGTCTAGCCCTCACCTTGAGGCCAGACAATTCAGCTCCTCCCAGTATGCCCTGGTGCTTTTTGAGCTGCTGCCCCAGCACTGGAGCTCAGAGTGAGTGAGTCCATCAGTGAGTAAGTCCGGGCCCTTTAAGAGGAATGCCTGGGACTCCAGCCACCTTCTATCTCACTCAGCCACAATCTCCTCTGGTTTTCACATCCAGAAGTTACGGGGACTTCTCTTCCTGGCACTGTAACCCTGGGATGAGGAGCCTGGTGTGGAGTTGGGATCCCTCACTCCTCAGAGGAGACCTCCACAACTCAGATATCCCTTCTGATTTCTACCTGCCACACGTGGGTATGGGGCCAGCACTTCTGTGTCTCTGTTCCTCTTACCCATCTCGATGTGACTTCTTCTGCATATCCTTAGTTTTAGAACTTCTGTTCAGCTAGACTTCAGGTGATTCTCAATGATGGTTGTTCTGTAGTTTAGTTGTAATTTTGATGTGCTCGTGAGAGGACGTAAGCACAGCGTTTACCTCTCTGCCGTCTTAACTGGAAATCCAAGGAAGCACTTCTTAAAAGGGCTCAAGAAAGGCCCCAAGTCTCTCTAGTGCCTATGGTCTGACAGACAAATGCCCTAGCTTGGCTGGACAGTGGCAGGTTCTGAACACTGAGCTGAGGCGGTCTAACTCTTATGTCTTGCCACTGGCCTGATGTTGGGCCTGTCATCTTCACCTGCCTCCTGTCTGTTTCCTATTGCTCTGGCCCTTTTACAAGCAGTGTAGGGAAGGCCTGTTTCATGCAGCAGATGTAGGCTTATGGAAGTTGTCACACTGAGAGGTGACTCTCAATGTTAAGTTCAGAGGAGTTTAGTTATTCGTGAGTGCCTTATTAAAAGGAAGGTGTATGTGTGGGGTACACCCACTCAAATGTGAGTTCTCTTAAAGCAAGACTTTTTCTCTGCTTTGTTCACTGTATTCCAAGAATCTAGAAAAATACTAGGCATAGAGCAGGTGGTCATTAAATGAGCACCTAGGAGGTGGTCTTAGGAAGGTTGGCTACGGCTGCTTCCAAATCATCTATTGGGCAAAACAGACAAATGGGAGGCAGGTGAATCTCAGAGAGGCTCCAGCACCTGCCCAAAAGTCAGACAGCTTATTAGAGGCCAGCCTGGGCCAGGAAAATGATTCTAATGGGAGCCTAATTTTCATCCTCTAACCTGCTGTCTTTGGCAGCTCTGGTTACAATAACTAAATATCATAAACTGGATGGTTTATGAACAATGGAATGTATTTTTCACAGTTCTAGAGGCTGAGAAGTCCAAGATTAAGATGTTGGCAGATCCTTATCAGGTGAAAGCTCTTCCAGGTTGCAGATGGTTGACTTCTTATATCTTCACATGACTGGAGAACAGAGAGGAAGTAAGTTCTCCTGTGACTCTTCTAGGGGCATTAAACTCATTCATGAGGGCTCCACCCTCATGACCTCATCTAATCCCAACCACCTCCCAAAGACCCCACTTCCTAATACCATTACATTGGGGGGTGGGGATGTTTCCAGCACATTAAATTTGGGTGGAGGGGAGGACACATTCAGTCCCTAACACCTGCCTCTGTTATTCAGACCCTGGCCATCACATCCATGGCTGCAGCTCCCACCAGCTGAGTTAATTAATAAGAAATCTACTTTGCCTGATGCCATGGGTGATGTTGAGAGTTTTTTGTGCCCCCAAGATGACTCAATACCTGGAAATTCCTATTAATGGGATTCTGTCACCTCAGTGAAGTTTTTGGTTCTGCATTTATCAGGGGGAAAGTGATGGGAAGTCTAGGACGAAGGAATGACCACCCACAAGGGCACTGACAGGCTGAGGGCTGGGGAGGGACTTGGCTTGTGGAATTGCCCACTGCAAGCTCACCCTGGGGACGGGCTCGGAGGCTTATGGATTCCTTTCTGCTTATTCCAGTCAGTGTGACTGCTACCAGCTGCCATGCAAGCTGGTCTGTGTAGGAAGTGTGTGGGGTATGAAAGTTGGTGGTGAGGGTAGGAGTTTCCTCTGGAAGCAAGCTACAGCCCCTCACACAGAGGCCAGTCATGTTCACCCAGTGATCAGCGCTCTCTCTTCCACCCAATCGGTAGCTCTCAGGTGGGCTGAAAGCCTGGCAGGGCTTGTTCTGCTGTGATCATCCTGGAATCAGGTGCCTGATGAATTACCACCTGGGGCAAGGAGAAGGTGCTGGTTATTGGCCTCCACAAGGACCTAGACATAGCAGGTCCTGACACCTCCTCCCCCAAGGGCATCGGCTCACAGACACCTGCTTTCTCTGGTCTCCTCCCTGGAGTCTCAGGCTGTGCGGCCAACCTTCTCAAGACAGGATAGAAGGGGCCTGCATGATATTTCTGGGGATAGCGCTGCCTGCCGGAGAGGTGGCAAGCATGTTTGACAGATAGCGCTCTGGATCCAGGCTGTCTGAATGCATTTGTCTTGTCCCCTGGAATCCAGCCAGCGTAGGAGATAAGTCTAATTCTTCCTGACAGAACCAGTTCAGGCTTGTCCTCTGAGCAGGGCCCAGGGTGGGCAGGGGGCTGGCTGGGGCCGGCTGGGCTCTCTGAACATTGCCACCACGGTCCTGCTGGCTGGGGGACGACACATGGGTAGCCGTGGTAGGCCCAGCAGACAGGCTCCAGTCCAGTGGACAGAGCTAGAGCTAGGAGAGAGACAGAGGGAGCCCTGCCTCTGTGACTTCTTCCAACCCAAAGTCAAAAGTAGGAAGGGGAGCAGGGAGGGGGCCTGGTTTATTTTCTTCCACTCCTATTCCACTCCTGTTCCTATTCTGAAGCCTAGCTCTTATGACAAACCCATGTGGTTTGGAATCAGACATATACAACCTGGGCTTGAATCCTGAGGGTATAGAAGAGGGGTTGTCTGGGCCCCTTTGAGAGCATGCTGTGACCTGCCCACCCCAAATAGGTCTGTCCATGGGCAGAATGCTGTTCCTTCTGCATTTAAATAACACCCTGGGGTGTCCTGAAAGCCTACCACTCTTGGCCCACGCCCCCTTGTTCAAGCTTTGTGTCTCTTTAAGAGGCTCCGGCCTCTTTAAGACATTGCAAATTCACAATACTTTGAAAAGCTCATCTTTTCTTGGTAGGACAGAGGGAGGGACTCCAGACTATGGATGTCACTTGGGATGAGGAGGGTGTGAGGGGTCCCGCTATTCAGGAAAAGGAGACAGGCTTGTGCCAAGCGTGGTCAGCCTGTCTCCATGTCTGGTTTTTAGACCATGGAAAGGGGGAAGAGGGTCCAAGGATGGCCTCTCTGTGGGATCCTTCTGGGTGTTGGAGAACAGGGTCAGGCCGTTGAGATGCAAATAGAGTCCCTCTGGGCCTGAGCCAACGGTTTCTCCTGCCCCCAACCCCACTTTGGCACAGGGGCCAAAGGACAGACTAGGGGCCGGGGTGGGGTCTAGAGGTTTGCTTCTGGCCATCAGAAGAAGGGAAGCCCTACTGGGGGTACTCAGAGAGCCTGAGACACTTCTGGGGGCTTAAAGAGAGGCAGGTGAAAGCCAGTGACCCCGCTACTCCTCAGAGGATCAGGGGACAGCAGAGATACAAGTTCTTGACCTAAAAGTATTATAAATGTAATGCTTTCTTCACCACTGCCCACAAAACAGCAAGCCATGAATGTACACACACAATCTTATGCAGTCCTGCTCTGGGAGGGAGCAGAACCTGAGATAGGAATACAGGTGGGAGGCGTTTATTTGGGAGGTGAGGCCAGGGAGGGGAGTGGGGAAATGAGACAGGCTGGGAAAGGTATGCAAATGCATCTTGCAGTTGTTCCTCTTAAAGGAGTATACCTGTGCCAACTGCCACTGGCCACTGGGCTGCTCCAAGGAATCTTTGATTCTAGGGCTTTTCTGGCCTCCTGGGCAAAGCAGCACAGTGCAGAGTGGTCGTGGCAGCCAGTCAGCCCTTTCTGCACCCAGTGCACAAAGATGCAGGTGCTGGTAGTTGGAAGTGCATCCTTGCACGAGCCAGGATGTCTGCTGTAGCACTATAGTCCCATTGTCCAGATGGTACAACTGAAGCTCACAAAGTTCTCTTGGCCAAGGTCCCCAGTTGATGATAACTGTGCTGGGATCTGACTCTGAAGCCTGTGTTCTTTCTACTCTGACGCCAGCACATTTTATGCTCCTTCTAAGATGTTGGCACAGGAGGGGCAGAGTCTCTGTATCCCCTCCACCAGCCAACGCCTACTATGTCTTGGGTGTGAGGTTGGTGCCCAGTAAGTGGCAAATAGAAAGATTATTTCTACCTCTAATATCAGATTGCAGACAGATAGGCCTCATTAGGGCCATTGAAGTGGACCTGCAGGAAGAGTGAGAATTAAATTTTCTTTTAAATGCACGGGCAGAGGAGGGGGCTCACTGTTAAACTTCTTTTATGAAAAGAAGGGTGTCTTCTGTCTGTGTTATGGGCTTGTGGGGACAGAGCCCCAAAAAGCAGTTTCCAGGCTCTCGGCCTCACATAGAAAGGTGCTGGCTCAGGTAGTAAATGGCCATCAGCTGTAACCAGTGAGCCACTGGGCATTAATATAACTGCCGTGGCTAGGCTAATAAAAAAAGGGGGCTAGCAAGAAGATGGTGGCTGAGCCTGCAAGCGGCACAGTGAGGGTTGAGAATTGTGTTGCTCCTGGTTCCTGTGTTTCCAACCCAGCCACCAGTGAGAGTATAGTGGTATGACTCCCCTACCTATGGCTCCGTGGGTGTGCCTTTTTGGCCTCACCATGTCCTGCATTCTTATGTGGGGAGCAGGACCAGAGACCCCGCCTGACACCCCGCACGACAGGGCTGAATTGTACTCCCTGGAAATTCATATGTTGATGTCCTAAGCTCCAATACCTGAGAATGTGACAGCATTTCAAGATAGAATCTGTAAAAAGAGGTGATTATGGTTAGGTGAGGTCCTATGAGTGAGCCTTAATCCAATAGGACTATCCTTATAGGAAGACATTAGGACACAAAGAAAAGAAAGACCATGTGAAGACAATAGAGAGAAGGCAGACAGCCACGGAGACTTGTAGCTTCCAGAGCTGTAAGAAAATAAATTTCTGTAAAACGACCCAGTCTGTGGTATTTGGTACAGCAGCCCCTGCTGACTAAAAGGATCTGTTTCATCAGCCTAGAGTTTACGCAGCTGTTTGAGCTGGAAGGCCCTCCCCAACCTCGTATTTTTCAGAGGAGGCCATAGACTCAGGGAGGCGGCCTGAGGTACTCAGGTGCATGTACAGTTAGGGACAGGGCAGGAACTAATTTTCTCATAAAGCAAGGTACACCTCTCCCACACCTCACCCACCCCCCTGCCCTGGTACATAACGCATTCAGGCTTGGAGGTTTAAAGACCCTTAGGGATCCCTCATCTGCCATGCGTCAGGGCGTCAGGAGGCCTGGCCCTTCTTCCCCAGAAAAAATAAAGGTACTTGTACCACCGCCTTTTAGCTGACACTGCCAGGCTCCCATCAGTGCTCTTGTTTCCCACCCTGGGGAGGAGGCTGGGGGCCAGGCTCAGTTTTCTGGACTGTGAAATGGGGAAATGCAGCAGCAGAAAGTTGGTTGAAGTGCTGCTCCTATGGACCTGGAGGAACTTGGTTTGGGGAAGAGCTGACAGAGAGAGTGGTCCAGCATCACAGAGAGACTGAATGACTCTCCTCCAAGCTTGGTCTCATCATGTGTCAAATGGAGATCATGACACATAGGATCACATATGGCAATGCTCCCTCCCTGCCAGGGGACTTGTGAGGATGGACTGTGATGGCCCTTGCAAACTTGCTTCTGTTTGTCCAAAGCCCTGTAGAATGCAGTGAAAAGGAGGTTAAAGGCTACACATTGAGCTGGTTTAAATACCATTTGTTCTACTTAACTGTGGGGTGACCTTGGGGAAGTCTCTCTGGGCTTCACGTTCCTCATCTGTGAAACGGAGCTAATTACATATTTCTGGAGAGGTTGTTATGAGGATTACATACCATGTTTCCCCGAAAATAAGAACTAGCTGGACCATCAGCTCTAATGTATCTTTTGGAGCAAAAATTAATATAAGACCCAGTCTTATTTTACTATAATATAAGACTGGGTCTTTATAATGTAATTAATATAATATAATATAATACATATTATATTATATTTATTATAACATATATAATAAATATAATAAATACAGGGTCTTATATTAATTTTTGCTCCAAAAGACACATTAGAGCTGATTGTCCTGCTAGGTCTTATTTTCAGGGAAACACAGTAAGAAAACAGGCAACATGGCTGGTGTCCCCAAAGAGCTGTATACATACCTTCCAACTCTCCTTTGCACCTCCAAACCCTGCTATGATTTTGTAGAAAAATATGGACTTTCAACATTCGGACACCCTCTGAGTGGAAATGCTACTGGCGTGGGGGCTTCATCCCCGGGAACGGGCCTGTGCTGACATGGGCGGTGGTTCCCTGACCAGTTCTCTCCTGGTCCCGGAGCCCTTCTGTTACTGGTGAGTTGGGTTTCTTTGTCACTGAAGGCCACTTTATGAGTCACATAAACAGGCATCTGGCAGGGGTCCTTTGGAACAAAAATTTTCCATATCTGTAAAGGATCCGACTCTCCAGTTTCCACATTAATGAGGGCCCAGGTTGAGCCAGGACTTGGCAAAGGCTGGTTCTCATGTCCAGCATTTCTGACAGGCTGCCTCACGCTTCTCCTCGCTCCTGTTGTATTTCTATCAACTGGAAGTAATGCCCCTCCTCTCTCTTCCTCCCCATATTTTATCTGATTGTGGGGTTCAAGATCTCCTCTCCTTAATGCCCCCATGTCTTTACATGTGGTTTTCTGAGACCCAGAATGCCTTTCCTTGCTTTATCCTCTGGTTTACAAAACCCAGATCAGATGTCCCATTTTCTCTGAGAACACTTCCCTGACTCCCCAGACAGAACCAACGCTCAGCGCTCAGCGTCTGTGACCTAACCTATGTGGATAAACCTGGACAAGGGATTAGACGGTAATAATGGCCTGCTGCCACCAGGGGGCAGCCACTCAGAAAGAGTCAAGGGGCTGCACACATAAGGTCTTTCCAGTTTGAACCCCAAGCAGGAAGTGACCCTTTGCTCAGTGTGCTTAGAACACTGGACCACAGACAGCAGTCAGAGTGTTGGAGGCACTGTCCCCAGGCAGAGAGACAGGGGCTTTGCAGCCGTTCACAGAATAATTGATAAAAACGGAGGCCTTCCTGCTTCCCTTCCCTGAAGAGGGGGGCTGACACAGAAATGTGCCCCGTCTGGAGCTTGTCCAGGTTTCTCAGCAGAGAGCGTAGGTCAGTGATGCTTAAGACACACTTTTGCTTCTTCATTAAGTCCCCAGCTAAGGGCCCAGATAGGATAAAGTTTACCTGGCAATTAGAATCAAGATTCTGGTCTAGAATGGGCCAAAACAGCCCAGCGGACTCCTCCCCAAATTCCGTCCTGAAGAAGCTCTCGTCTCTCTGGGTGATGGCTGCACCTGATGTGTATTTCTCAAGGGCTCTTGTACCCTACTTGTCTGACAACCCCACCAGGCGGGGGCCCCTCAAAACCATGTATTGTTCACTCTCGTGTCCCAGGTGAGGCCCGTGCCTGCCTCATTGAACCCCTCAGAGCTCCCCGTTTTGTGTGGGCACATTTTCTGTAATGCCTTGTAGCCACATGCTTCTTTCTTTCCTCCTTAACCAGAGGACCGTGTCTTTGCACTGTGGCGATGCTGGAGGGGCCCCGAGGTCCTACCTAAGAGGTGAGGCGGCAACACCTGGGCAAGGCTAAGTGAGAGGCAGAGCAGGTCTCACTGAGCACTGGTGGAATTAATAGAGTGGGTCCATACTTACTTCCTCCCAACCAAGTCTCCTGTCTCCACGCGAAACTCTCCAGACCTCCGTCATATTCTCCCTGGGTGGTATGATGATCAGTCTTACGTGTCACCTTAGCTAGCCTACGGTCCTTGGTTCTTTAATCAAGCACTAATATAGGGGTCGATATAGGTGAAGATATTTTGTAGACGTGATTAACGTCTATAGTCAGTTGACTTTAAACCTCAATAGTCTGGGTGGGCCTGATTCAATCAGTTGAAAGACCGTAAGACCAGAGCTGAGGCTGCCATGAGAAGAAGATAGTCTACCTGTGGACAGACAGCAGCTTCCACCTGTCCCAGAGAGTTCCAACATGGCCTGCCCTGCAGATTTTGGACTTGGCTACTTGACACCCACAGTTGTGTAAGTCAATTCCTTGTAATAAATCCCTTACTATGTGTCTCCTATTGGTTCTTGTTTCTCTGGTGGAATTCTACCTGTTTCAGGTGGGCTGAACAAGCTCCCCATGCTGGGAAGGGGAGCATGATTCCATGTGTTAGAGCAGCTTTGATATCAGGACTCACTGTCCGGCAGGCAGTGTGCTAAGACTTTCATCACATGTAACTCTCTGAGCACCATATGTCATAGGTACTGTTATTACCCCCATTTTATAGATGAAGCAATTGAGGCACAGAGGAGTTAAGTTACATGACAGAGCATGCTGCCGGCCAAGATCAGAAACTCCTGGCTCCAGAGCACAAGATCCTAACCTTTTTTTGTGCCAACAACCCCTTTTGCAGCCTGGTGAAGCCATGGACCCCTCCTCTGAAAGATTCTTTCATATGCATAAAATAAAATGAACAAGCTGTCAAAGGAAATAGTTTTTTAAAATAATTGTCAAAGTATTTGAAAGCACAAATTTATGATATTGTAATAGGTGTGCTTTTTTATTAATGCATTTCATTAATCAGACTAGCAAAGGTCTACATATCACAGCATTGCATCTCAGATCTGTAATTACTATCCTGTCCCATAAAAATATCTGTGATTCTTCTTGGTGACAGTCACAAGTATTGCTAACACTACATATGCTTTTTTGCTTACCTTCCCAATGGAAGGAAATGCCAAATTTCAATTAGAGTGATAATAAAGATAAGTTTCTTCCCTATCCAATTTCCTAGATCCCTTGAATGAGCCCAACCTGAGGACAGACTTTACCACTTGTTGTGGTGCCTGCTTTGCAGTGCTGATGATGGAACAAGTTCATAGACACGAGCGAAGCCCTGCACACAGTGGGCACACAGCAGACACACCTTCCTCTCTCCACTCCAGGACTCAGATGAGCGAAGGTTCCAGAGCTCCTACAAACCCCGAGGGCCTGGGCACATTCACATCCCTCACATCCCTGGTGTCATGGGGACACCTGGCCCTCCAGCCCCCTCACTGTTCCTTTTGGAGACAGAGGCCATGACCACTGGTGTTTCCCGCAAACCCTTCTCGTGTTTGTGTCAACGTGGGCCACGCTCAGCCAGCTGGCTCACCCTCCTGCATGCAGAGTAGCTTTGCCGGCTGGTGGCCAAGAAGGACCAGGCTGAGCGTCTCCAGGTAGAGGGCCAGGAAGGGGCCAAGAGGAGGTCAGCCAGCCCTGCGTGCCTGGAAAGGGGAGCCTGATGCACAGCAGCCGGACAGGCCGTCTGCACCACATCTATCTCCCCCACCCATAAACAATCAGGCCAGCCTTGATGAAAAGAAATCTCCCAGCATGGCAGCCTGATTTTAGCCTTCGCCTCACTCCCACCTTTACTTTCTTCTCCTTTTATGCCACTTCTCTCACTGTGAGAAGACAAGGGAGTGGGCACTAAAATGACATGAGTGCTTATGATGTGCCAGGCACTTTGAATACACGATGCCATCTACTCTCTAACACTCTGTGAAGTTCAGCTATGACATCAAATGGACAGTGAGGAAGGCTCAGAAAAGGTGTTACCCAGCAGTAAGAGGCAGAATCTGAACCCAGCTCCAGCGCTAAGATCCAGTCTCTCTCCACTTCACAGGCTGCTGTGCTCTGATCAGCCTTTACGGATCCCTGCTCCCAGCTCCCAGGCTGCACATCGTCCGTCATTCAGGAGACCTCTATGGTACTAATTCACACTACAGTGTTATGACTCAGTAGGTTACTCTCTGTTAGGGTATTTGTATTTTAACAGGGCTTCCAGGTGATAACTATGCTCAACTCCATGCAGGATTATTTGGGGGTTTGGAGGACAGAAAAGGTATGTGAGGCCTGGGTTGGGTGGGGTAGAGCTGAGAGCTTGGAGATGAGCGTTGGCAGATGGGTGGTTGAGACCACTGTGACCAAGTCCACGTGAAACACCGTTTTGATTGAGCTGCTCTCACCAGTCCCACCTTCTAGCCTCAGGTCCTTGTGAGTGAATTATGCTGGCCTCTGGGGAAGACCCCTTCCCCTGGGAGGGGCCACTGAACCCACAGCCTAGAGCTATGATGCCATCATTGCTTTCCTAAGGAGAGGAAGATGGAGCAGGAGAGGTGCCTCCACTCTGTGACTTCGGGATTAGCTGAGTGACAGGGGACCGGAGCCTGGCCCAGGAGAGATGTCTCTGCTCCTTCTCTGCCTCCCAGGGCCCATCCAGGGTGATTCTCACTCCACTGCCCTCGCCCCCCATTTCTGAGTAAACAGGGCTGAAGTGATTATGCCCATGTGACAGAGGGGGAAACTGAGGCCGAGAGAGGGGGGAATGACTGTAGACACGTGATGGGGCCGGGACTTGCAGGGGGAGCCTGGAGGGAGGGAGGGGGGCTTCCTTTGCATTAATTCCTTGCACTCATTTTTGAGACGCATAAGCTTTGAGAGGGTTCCCTCATCTGAACGCATACTCCAGAATCCTGCACGGAGTCGAAAGGCTAGTCAGGTTAGCTGTGCTTAGGGAAAATTTGAAATTGAAGTGCTTACCAGAAAATTTGAAATTGGCACTGTTATCATACCCCTGCCCCACCTCCTCTTGCAAATCCCTGGATCCTGCTTTCCTTTTTTGCGCTTTTCGTCACCCAGAAAAACCTGAGATATGTGCGTGCATTTGTGTGCGTGTGTGTGTGGGGGGGGCAGGGATGGAGAGGAAATGGGCAGGGTTGATATTTCCCTCCAATCCTTCCTCAGACCCCAAGAGGTAAGGAGTATTGCTAACTTTTTAAGGTGAGGCACAGGTTCAGGGAAGAGACGTGACTTGCTGGAGTTCACACAGGTGGTAACTGGAGGAGGCGTGAGCCATTCATGCTTTCCACCTCACCGTGCCAGTGAACAGTGGCGGGCATCACATGTCACCCTTCCCAGGCAACATGCGAGCACACACAGCAAATGAAGTACGCCATGATGAGCACTAAGTGTGTCCCAGCCGTGTGTATGCACTGGGGCTCTAGAGATAAATAGACTATAGTTCTTGCCCTTGAAGAGCTCATCACACACTAGGGAAGAGACACCTAAAGTAATCATCACAGTTTACTGTACCAAATTCTCTAATAAAAGGCAACTCTAAGCCAAAGTGTTGTTCCAAGTGTTTAGAGAGTGACTAACTTTTGCTTGAGAGATTCACAGAAAGCTTGTCCTAGGAGGAAAATGTTGAGCTGGGTTTTGAAGCCTAAAAGGAATTCCTCAGGAGTTTGAAGTAGCGAGAAGGACATTCCGGGCAGGGAAAATGAAACAGCTTGTGCAAAGGCTGTGTGGCATTTCTGTGGGAGCCTTCCAGAGGCAATGCCTCAACCCAGCACTTCCCAGATTGGGTTTCACAAATATTAGTGCCCTGCTGACAATAATGTCAGGTGACAGTTTTCTAGGGCTTTCTATATGCCAGGCACTCTTCTAAGAGCTTTTCACATTGAACTCTTTTAATTTTCTCTACAACCCTAGGAGGTGGTACTACTATCATCCCCATTTCATAGATGAAGAGACAGTGGCACAGAGAGATTAAGGAAGTTGCTCAAAGCAGCACAGCTAGTCAATGACAGAGCCAAGATCGGAACTCAAGCCAGAATGTTCTAAAATCCATGCTCTATGTATTATGTGTACTACATAAAAACTGGCCAAATATGTCAGGTAAAAATAGTACAATGACTATTGGTATAGTCAAGGTTCTGAAAAGTACGTCAGTGAAACAAACACACTGCAATTTTTTTGACCCACAGTTTTCCAAACCAATTTTACTTAGGAACACTTTCTTTTTTCTTTCAAGAATGAGCTCATGGAAAACCGTTTGGGAACTGCTGTTTTGTTTCTAAGAGTGACTATCATGGAGGCCAGATCTTTGGTTGGGGGATGGGGACTGGGGGCTTTTCCGGTTCCTGATGACCCCTAGTTAGGCCTGCTGGGTGGCCCTCTTCCCACAGAGCTGCATCCCTCCCTAAATGAATCTGCCACGACCACGTGTTCCTTCTATATCTTTACAACACAATAAAATCAAACAGATTTGAATCTGGAGGCAGCACTTTGGGTGTTGTCAAAATTGCACTTTTTAGCCTTGTGCTTGATTTCTCTCTCCTAACTGGGAGGAAAACTGGCTGTTGAAGAGGATGAATAGTTGCCTCATTACAGCTGTTTCATGGGAGTGGTGCGTGTGTGTGTGTGTGTGTGTGTGTGTGTGTGTGGCAGAGTGGGGACACAGAATGAGTAGCCAAGAGGAAGGAAAGCTGGGAGCCATAGAGGAAAGAACAGTTCCTTTCAGTTCCTCTGGCCCAGCCAGGGGGCATGTCTCTTGTGTAAGGGTGAGGCTGGGAGAGGTAGGGCATAGGTCAAGTGTCCAACTTTCCAGACAGAGCTATGGCCTCACATCAAAGCCTGTGAACATGAGTTAATTCTTGGATTTCTGAAACCCGATCCTTTCCTACCAAGGCAGGCAGAGCCATCAGCACCACGGACAGCGACAAGCCTGCCGCGGGCACCCTCGGGAAGGGAAAGGGCTGGACTTCTCTGGCTCAAGAAGCAGACGCTGGTGGGATGGAGTTTTGCTAGAATCACGGGATATTTTTGCACTGCATAGATGGGGTCTTAGCTAAACTCGCTGTCATCTACACCCCCCTCCCACCCTGTATATCCCATCAGATGGACACAGGGTCCCAGAGAAAAGAAACATTTGCCAGCGACCCACAAGATGGTCCCAAAGGGAGGGTGATGGTACCAGAAGATATATCCATGTTCTCCAGGAGTGCACAGAGATGGCTGAGCTCCCAGGAACACTGTGACACTGTAGTGTTCAATTCCCTGCCTTGTCTGTGTCTTCAGGGCCAGGAATTGTCCTCAGTGCTTAGCCTGGAGCTGCCCCATTCATGTTGGAGCAGTGGGAGCTCCATGACCAACTTTTCCATCTGTATGAACAAAAGGCTGTGAGTCTCACTCTAGGTGAAATCCTTATGGTCTTAGATGAACTTTTGAATCAAAAGCCTGCTTCCCTCAATAGGTGTGTTTTCAGGACATAGAAACTTGCATTACTAATAGCGCAAAGTAAACACAAGCCTGCAAAGCAAAACCAAATGAAGCCACACCCTTTTGGCGGTTTCTAGGTGCTGCTGGCTGTTGGTGGCTTGGTATGCTGTCCAGGGAAAAATACATTCAGCCTTGGGCTTTCCTATCTCACTCTGTTCCAGCTCACAAACGCACATTGAAGATCCAGTCCCACAGGCAGCTCTGTGGGATAAGGAGACAAAAATGGCAGGATCTCCGAAGAACATATAGTCTCCTAGCAGGAAAAAATCACTCATAGAAGTAACATACTGCAAGGGCCATCTGAGATTATCACTCATCACGTGTGTCACCCAGCCCCAGGGCACAAGTGGCTCGGGTAAGGCAAGGTCCATGTTGACAGATATTATCAGGAAGGCAAAAGAGGAGGTTGGAAAAGTAATCTGTAGAAGCTACCTAGCCAGTGAGGGCAGGGTGTTTCTGCTTTCAGCTGGATCCCCTATATCATATACACAGTAGGCACTCCATATTTGCTCCATGGAGGAATAATGAAACCGTACCACTCTGCCTGTTAGAGGACTGAGAGAAACAGGGTGGCCGGAATACCTGGCACATTGTGGGGATAAGGCTAGCTCAGTAGTGGAGTCCTAGCTTAAATCGCCACAACCTGGGGTTCCTGAGAGAGCTGTCTTTGGTAGTTGGGGGCATTGCAGAGAAATTGGGCCTTGGAGAAAGCAGACTAGAGACAGCTACCGACCCACAGCTCTATGAAGGCCCAGCCAGAACCAGCTCCTCAAGGAGCGATAATTAGGGCTCCAGCCACAGTCTCCTATAGGGCTGAGCCAGGGCTTTCAGGGGCTGGCTGACCCTCTTGACTAAAAGGTCTTTCTGCTGCTGCTTCTGGGCTGATGGGCCTGGCGGGCACTTCCTCACTAGCTTCAGAGTAAGGCTGCCTGTAGGGATTCAGGAACTGGAGTGTTCTCCCGCTGTCTTTAGCTGTCTCTCAGGAGCTAGAACTGGAAATAGAAAAGAGTCATTGGGTCACTGGCCCAGCCTCTCAGAACATGGGAGTGGTGTACTCAGCCTTGTTCCTGCCTGACAGAACTGGAGAGGCTGTGGTACCCATACCCTCTAGAGTGCCAAGTCCAATGCCCAGCACAGAGCAGAAAACCTTACTTCCCTTCTCTTTCATTCAAAACAATCACTCAATAAACACAGTGAAAGACTGAGGGGCTAGAGCTGGATATGCAAAGAGAGGCACAGGGCCAGGACCGCTACAATAGCTCCAGAATTTCCCAAAAATGATGCATTAAGAAAATAAAAATGGAGCTGGAAGACGGAGTAATCCATATTTGTGGGGAGTGGGGGCTTGATGGGAAATGTGGCATTTGCAACTTACTATCTCCACCAGCCCTGCACAGACCCCCTCTGCTCTGTATGGACCAGCCCCAAACACACCTTGGTGGACGACTCCACCCTGTTATCCACCCAGATCTCCGACTGGTTCAAATGTCACCTGTCCTATAAGGTTACACTCTGTCTCTTCATCCTGGGACAGACATCCTCAAATGCTGTGGCCACAATGACTTGCTTTTAGCAGCCTCTTCCTGTCTGCCCTTGTCTACATCACCTAAATAGCTATCTTACGTGGCTGCTCATGTGATTGTATTTGTTAGTCTTGTCCTTCCAACTAGACTGGAAGCTCTTTAACAGGGACATCATCTTGAATGCTCCCTCCCGTACTCCCAGCCCAGCATAGCGTTCTGCATATGGTAGGTGCTCAGTAAAATTCTTACTGAAAGAATGAATGAGCAAATAAATGAATTAATAAGAAAACAAGAAAGGAAGGAAAGAAGGAAGGGAAGAAGGAAAGAAGGAAGGAAAGCAGGTCACTCTGGTTTTTTGAAGGTTAATGGGAAGGTGTGTGGCTGTTAAGGTCGGTGTTCCTTCTTTGCCCTCCATTCTTACTCTTCCACCATAAAGAGTGTTTGTTTTTAATGTTTACTTCCTAAGCAAATCATGAAATGAGATAATATATGTAAAATTTTCAAGCAATATACAATTCTCAAGAATTAGAAATGTTTATCAAACACTTACTATGTCCTCATGATAGTTTCTGCCCTTGAGAAGCTTACAATTTAGTTGAGAGATAAGGGTAACACACACATGAAGACTTCAGCCAAAATGGCCTAGTGGCTGGAGCTCCAGCTCTGGAGAGACACATGTCTGGGATCGTACCATGCCTTGGAGCCACTACTGGGAAAATTACATACAACAGTGACATTTGTAAATATATAGATTGATCTCAGTTTTCTCATCTGTAAAGCGAGGGCATATATCTCATAGAACATTAAAAGAATTAATATGTCTAAAACTCTTGGTGTAGTAACTGGCACATAGTTAGTGCTCATTAAATATTATCTATTATTATTATTGCTAAAGACATCAAACTTTTATTGAACTTCTGTTATGAGTCCGTTACTAAGAACTTCAGGCACTGGATTACCCCAGCTCTCTCTCTTCATTGTTGATTTCCACCTCCATGCTGTATATCAGTTCATTAGTAAATAAACATGCTCAAGTTTCCCCCATATCTAATCTTACTTCCTTGATCCCACAGCAACATTTGGCTGCCACCCCATTTCTCTGTCCCTTTCCTTCTCAAGCTTCTCAAGAGTTGTCTACACATATTGTTTCCATTATCTCTCTCACATTCACTCTTCAATCCACTGCAATCCAGCTTTTTCTACTATTACTCAACTAAAAAGGATCTTGTTAAGGTCTTTGTATTAGACAGGCTAAGCCAACTGCTGTAACAAATAACCCCCAAATTTCAGTAGCTTAACACAATCTAGATTGATTTCTCACTCAGGTCAAGGTTTTGTGTGGGTTGACATGGGCAAGAGGGAAGAAGGGCTCTGCTCCACGCAGTCATTCAGAGACTCAGGCTCTATTTATCAAGAGGCTCTGCATCCCCTGGGACCTCTGTGTTTAGCTGTCAAATAAAGGAAAAGAGAGCTTAGAAGATTGCAGGGGAGATTTTAGGGACCAGGCTTAAAAATGGCTTACATCACTTCTCATGCTCTATTGGCCAGGGTTCAGTCACATGTCCTCACCATTCTGAAGGGGAAGCTGGGAAATAGAGTTTGGCTCTGCCCAAAAGGAAAAGGAAATTGTTTTGGGAAGCACACCGCATTATCTCTGCTACAGTCCCCAGTGACTTCTATGTTGCCATACCCACTGGATACCTTTTTGTGCTCATCCTGCTCTATCTCTTAGAAGCTATCTAAACAAATGATCATATCTTCCTTCTCAAGAAGCTCTTCTCTATAAGCCATTCTCCTAGCTTTCTTTATTAATCTGGCTGCTGCTTCTCAGAAGATTTCCCTTTCGGGGGGCTGGCCGATTAGCTCAGTTGGTTAGAGCATGGTGTTAATAACACCAAGGTTGCCGGTTCAATCCCCACATGGGCCACTGTGAGCTGCGCCCTCCTAAAAACAAACGAACAACAAAGATTTCCCTTTCTCCTCTATCCCACTTCTAGATGATGAGGGTGGAACGCTTGTTCATCATGAGCTTGGGTTCTCCTTCTCCCGCTCCCAATTCCTCATTCGCCATTCCCAAGGCTACAAATATCATCTGTGTCCTGAGTATCTCTGCTGTGTGTCTTCAGTTTTGACCTCACCTTTGAGTCCTAGACTCATGTCCACTGGCCATTTGACGATTTCATCAGACAGTTCACTGGCATCTCAAACTTAACCTTTCCAAACTGAGCTCACAATTCCTTTCACCTCCCACCTCCCGCCTCCCACAATACATTGTTTCCCCCCAAATATCCCTCTTTGTGTGTTCATTTACCAGTTCCTTAAGCCGTATCTTAGAAGTTAACCTTGATTTTTCCTACCCTTGCTCCTCCTCTCTTAACTTTCATCTCAAATCCATCAGCAAGACCCATGGATTCCAATACACCTGGAATTTACCCACTTCTCTTCTTCTATCCCACACCAAACCACCATTACCTCTTGCCTGGACTATGTAATAGCCTCCAAACTGGTTTCCTCATTTCTACTCCCTCCCCCACACCATTCATCACACAGCAGCCAGAGTAATCTCTGCAAAATGTACATGGCACCATGTCACTCCTCTGCTTAAAACTCCTTCAGAGGTGCTCAACTGCACAGGATAAAATCCACACCTTGTAACAGGATAAAATCCACACCAAGGCCTTGTGTGATGTGGTCCCTTGTGTCATGCTGTCCTTCCCCTTGGAGGTGGGGGCAAGAGATTGGCCAATGTATTCAAGATGATGTCTCTCAAGAGCTTACAGTCTAGTTGTGGGCACAGGTCTAATTTAAAGAAATCATGCCAACAAACAGCCATTGTCATTGTCATTCTCATGCCAGATATCAGCTGTGTAGATGCAAACCCAAGTGACACACGTAGGAAGAGGCGGAGAGTGTCAAGGGAGCCTCGTGGGACGGCTAGAAGGGAGAGGACCACACCTGTGTTGTTCACACTGCACAGTGCCTGACACACAATAGGAGTCAATAAACATTTGTTGAACAAATGAATGACACATGCATGAATGAATGCATGACATGATTCCTGTCCTACTGGAGCTCACAGCCTGGTGGGGAAGGCTAGCTGGTAAACAAACATTTAATTTTATGATACATGATGGCAGGAGTATGACATTCAAAGTACTCTAAGAGTATATGGGCAGAAATTATCAACTCTTCTTGGGGAGGGGTTAGGGAAGACTTTGGACAAGAAGGTGACACTTACCTGGGACTTGACGGGTAGTTAGGGAGAAGTCTAGAGAGATGAGTGGAGATAGGCATCCCAGGTTGAAGACACTGTAGTGCAGATGAATGAAGAGTGGGGCTTGTTGCTAGTGGGGGCCATTAAAGCACCAGACAAACAGCATATGATCAAGTGTCAAACCATATGTCATAGACCACAAGGGCTTTGGGGGATGAGAAGGTGGAGGTGACTGGTTGGCACATAGTAGGCTGTCAATGGATGTTGGTGAAAGGAATGTAGGTTGGATTACTAAGGGTAATTTGGGGCAGATCTGAGTTGTTATTGGGCCTTGAAATGTAAAACTACAGTCAAAATGGAAGACAATATGCTGATGAGTATCATAACTAATATTAATGAGGAGATAGGCACTGACTGCACGGATCGCTCAGTGGGAGGAGAAGCCGGGTGGATGAGGAGGTATGTCCAACACTCCAGCAGGCCACTCTGACTCTGTCACCCTGGGAGGGAGGGAGGGAAGAAGAGAGGGAGGAAAGGAAAGCAGGGGAAGGGCCTCCTGACTCATGTGGTCTGGAAAGGGAGGCTGCTTGCTTACTCTTTTCTAGCTGCTGCTGTCCGAAGAAGCCCTCCTCTCTGCAGGGCTATAGGTGCTCCCAGGAATGCTGATACACAGGAAAGATTGCTTTGTATGAGGTCTGCAAGGGTGAAAGTCTGGGTCTCATACATTTGTCCTTCCTTTCTTCTTCCCTGCCCAGATCGTGCAAGGATAAGGACATTGGGATTTGGGGATGGTGGTCTGCAGGGCTGGGGAATTCAAACAGAATGAGTAGCTGCCTGGAAATGTTTGTCCAGGTGGAGCTGGTGACCGGAAATGCTCTGGAAAGTCTTGACAGAAAGCAGGAAGCAAGAGCAGGGAAGCCTGAGGGGAATGTGGGAAGGATGGTGCAGTCCCCCATCTCTGCTTCAGAGAAGGATAGAACACGTGGGTGATCTTTGAGTCTCTCTCTTTTTCAAATCCTAAATTCACATCCCTAACGCTGCTTACTGCCCATCTCATGTTAGTGGTCTTAAGGATGATGGTGGAGGTCCAAAGTATCAATGTGAATAATAATCGCTAACCTTTACTGAGCCAGCTATTGTTCCAAGGTCTTTATGTTAATTAACACGTTTAATCTCTAACTAACTCTGAAGAAGTTACTTTTGTCATTCTCATTCTATACACGTGGAGACTGAGGCTCAGAGAAGTAAAGAAATTTGCCCAAGTTCACACAGACACAAAGTTGCAGAGCCAGGATTAAAACCTGGCAGTGTGGCTCCTGGAGTCACTATGACCCACTAACTCTAGGGGTGGCCCTAGCGAAAGGAAGGGAGGGCACCCAGGACCCAGCAAACCAGTGAAGACTGTGGCCAAGAGCTAGCTGTCAATGCTGCATTCACTGCCAGGTTCTCAGAGTCTCTGGTCTGGGTGTGAGGAGGAGTCTGACTCCGTCATATTGGTGAAGGACACAGGGCAAACACCTTACGCTTTCAAAGCCTTTGTTTTCTCATATGTCTAAGGGGAGAATAATTGCTGATCCATAGGCTGTTGAGCATGGTAAGTGAAGGAGCATGTGCAAAGCGCCTGGTGCATCATAGTAGGTGCCCAGTAAATGAATTCCTTCTTCCCCTTCCCTCTGAGGTAAAGTTTGCTTCAGGCTCAGGTTAGTCATCTTTTCCACAATTATGTACTGAGGACCTACCAGGCGCTAGATTTTCTGCTGATCCCTAGGAAATACACTGATGAGGGAAGAGGCTGAAGCAACATGGGGTGGGGTGGGGAAACGGCTCAGAGGGACCAGAGTGAAACAAAATGGATTTTAAAATAACTCACGAGAACGCAGTACCTGATAAGTGAAAGTTCTCTTCAAAGCAACAGCCTCAGGTGGGCTCCTGGTTGTTCCAGAGATGCTGATGCTCTCCCAGACACTAAAATCAGCCCATGCTTGTACTCTCCTCCCAGGCCTGGCCAGGTGTGTTCTCCACGTCGGGAGGGCTAGAGCAGGAGACAACCTGTCCAAAGTCACGCAGGCACTCAGGGCAAGAGCAGTACTATTGACTTCTGAGTTGGAGGTCTTCTCAATACACAGGGACATTCCTCAATACACAGGGACATTCCCATCCTCCCTTTGTCCTCACATGCTGCACTGGAGATGGATAATTCTTCTCTAAATCTGGTTTCATAGATTATTCTGGACTGTGGCTCAGAATGGTTTTGGAGTACATTTTTAAAAAACTAACTAAACCCAATTCAGCAGGAGGGAGCTTGGGATCCCCACAGGCACCTGTTCAAGTAGCTGCCTGGTAGTGGCCAGCTGGGGATGTACCAAGGTCACCACCAAGAGATGGGTGTCCAGTATTTGCATCTCTAAATGAACTTTATACAGCGGACAAGGGCCAGCCATTTTCTGGGTGGAAGAAAGGGGCTGAGGCTAATAGACTCTTGTATTTGGACTTTTCAAAGAGTTATTAAAAGAGTTGGTGGGTGTTCTTCGGGAGCCTCTATAACAGCTTGGAGTCCTCAGGCTAGGTGCACGAAAGATCTCTTAGAAGCGAGATTTATTCCATTCTGAAGAAGTAACCCAGGAGGGCTTGCGGAAAGTCCTTCCCTATAAGGCCTCATGGGACTGAAGTTCTCCTTGACTTGGTGGATTGGAGTCTGGTCCTGATTGCAGGCAGGAGGGGTTGGATTAAGTGACCCTCAAAGGACCTTGCTGGCATCGGGATTCTGGGCGCACCTGCGTGGTCTTGTGGAGGTGCCTGTGTGCGCCTGTGAGTGCGCCCGTGAGTGTTTGTGTGTGGTTGGTGGGAGGCGCGAGAGAGTGGCCTCCGGTGGGTGTATCTGAAGCGCCCGGCTCAGGGCTGTGCCCGCTGCGCCCACTTGTGGCTTCCAGGTGCCTCCAGGAGGAACCGCGCCTTTGCTGTCTCTGCCAGGGACGCCGCCCGAAAGGAGGAGGACCGAAGGCTGATGACAAGAGGGCGCCGTCTCCCGAGTGATGGCAGCGCGCGCTGCCTCGCCGCCTCCGCCGCTCAGCTCCGGACTCCTTACGTCAGGGTAGCTGGGTCCCCCCTCCGCGCCGGAGCCAGCGAGCCGCCGAAGAGCAGAGCAGAGCGCGCGGCGGAGCCCGGGCGCCCTCACTACGCACGGAGTCCCACCGAGCCCCGCCGAGCCCCGCCGAGCCGGGCAGGAGACAGCGTCGCCTCATCCGCTCCAGACGCCTCATCCGCACCTGTGCTCGCCAACACCGCCACTCCGACTCGTAAGGCGCGGGGTTCGTCCTGTGCGCCCCCGCCATGCGCTCAGGGCTCCGCGCCTCTCCCGAGCAGCCCTCGCGCGGTGGGCACCCGCGGCTGGCCCGGGGCGCCTCTCGCTGAAGTAGTTGGGTTCCCGGAGCAGGGGTCAACACGTCGGGGGTGCGGCCGGGATCCGCGGAGTCGGCCCCCGAGCGCGGGGAGCCGGGCCGCCCGCGCCGCCCCACCATTACCTCCCCGGGAGGCAAGGAGGAGCTGGTGGCTGCCGCTTCCCGGCTGTGGCAGCGGCGGCGGCGCGCCTGCCTGGCGGCCGTCGGCGTGCTCCTGGCCATGGCGCTGGGGCTGCTCATCGCGGTGCCTCTACTGCTGCAGGCGGCGCCCCCCGGCGCGGCGCACTACGAGATGCTGGGCACCTGCCGAATGACCTGCGACCCGTACAGCGCCGCAGCCGGCGGAGGGCCCGCGGGCGCCAAGGCGCCGCCGCCGGGACCCAGCACTGCCGCCCTGGAAGTCATGCAGGACCTGAGCGCCAACCCTCCGCCCCCTTTCATCCAGGGACCCAAGGGCGACCCGGGGCGACCCGGCAAGCCGGGGCCGCGGGGGCCCCCTGGAGAGCCGGGCCCGCCTGGACCCAGGGGTCCCCCGGGGGAGAAGGGCGACTCCGGGCGGCCCGGGCTGCCAGGACTGCAGCTGACGGCGGGAGCAGCAGGAGGTGTCGGGGTGGTGGGTGGCGGAACTGCGGGCGGCGGCGACTCTGACGGCGAAGTGACCAGCGCGCTCAGTGCCGCCTTCAGCGGTCCAAAGATCGCCTTCTACGTGGGTCTCAAGAGCCCTCACGAAGGCTACGAGGTGCTCAAGTTCGACGACGTAGTCACCAATCTCGGTAATCACTACGACCCCACTACAGGCAAGTTCAGCTGCCAGGTGCGCGGCATCTACTTCTTCACCTACCACATCCTTATGCGCGGCGGGGACGGCACCAGCATGTGGGCAGACCTCTGCAAGAACGGGCAGGTCAGTGACCCCCCACCCCCACCCCTCTGTCCCCGGCAAATCCCCGTATACCCTCGTTACCACCTGGCGCCCCGAACCGTTTGAGAATCAGTCTCCTTTCTTCCCACTCGCGAGCGCTCGAGCGAGCCCTGGGAGGGAATGCGCCACAGGATCCCTCTTCCCAAAGCGCCCAGGTCGCGTTTATCCGAATATAGCTCGAGAGGTTGTGCCGGGAGTGCCCAGAGACCCGGTTACCCAAGCTGCACTCCCTGGCTACTTGCGTATCCCGCCTGCAGCCCCGTGGGCTCCTCGGAAAACTCATTCTTTTTTAGCTCCCGCTGTGCGCCCTAGTCGTCCCTTTGTCCTACAGTCTCCTTTCCTCTCAGCAGCGGCCCCTGGTTCCTACCCTTCCCCGCTGGGTCAGTGTCCACGAAGTCCCCTCTCTCCCTCCTTCCCGGATTTGCCGGCGGCGGAGAAGAGGGGACCGAGAAGGAATTGGCTAAGTTGGAGAGAGAACGTGGAGCCTGGGTAGGAGCGTGGACCCTGGAGACGCGGGCAGAAGGCCGGCCAGAGGGCGCGCCAGGTGGGGACCCGGTGAGGGCCCAAGCACAAGTGCCCCGACCCACCCTCTCCCGTGGCTTGCTCCCAGGTCCGGGCCAGCGCCATCGCACAGGATGCCGACCAAAACTACGACTACGCCAGTAACAGCGTGGTGCTGCACCTGGATTCTGGGGACGAGGTGTACGTGAAGCTGGACGGTGGGAAGGCGCACGGAGGCAATAACAACAAGTACAGCACGTTCTCGGGCTTTCTTCTATACCCGGACTAAGGGCACAGGGAACGCGAAGTGGGGTGGCTTCAGGCCGCCCTGTGCCCAAGGGGGCGCGCTGTTCCCTGGCAAGGACCACTCTCGCTTCATGATACTTCCAGACATCGTTGGAAAAGACACATCCCTGCTGTCCTCCCTGCCCCAGTCCTGGCCTCAATGTGTCTGCGACTCACCACGCTCTGGGCAGTGCTCCTGGTCCCTGTCCCCAACCCAGGGAGGGAGAGGGTGACGCCCACAAGGTGAACCTGATGAGCGTGATGAGCGTGAACCTGAACCCCATAGGCGGTGGGCAGCAGCGCAACGGCCACGGCACCAGCGGCGGGGGCAGTGCAGAGTTTGCAAACCTGATTGGACTGGACAGGCCAGGCGGGCGCCTGCCCTCTTCCAGTCCCCCTCCTTCTCCGTGCCCTAAGACCGAGGCCTTCCAGCCCTGGCCAGTGAGGTAGGCCAAAGTGAGCATGAGCTCCCTGGGGCTTCCTTTGTAACCCGAAATACTTGTGCAGACTTCCCTGTCCATCAGCCAAAACCCCACCCACAGCAGAATTCCAGCAAAGGGAAAATTCGCCTGTCCACAAACTCCCTCCTCAGACCCTCCACGATGCATTAAATTATGTTTTTAGACTACAGGCTCTGATGTCTCTGTCATCGTGGCTCCAAGGCCAGACCTCCAGATACCTGCCTTGGCATAAGGACCTTCACTGGGCCCTGAATAGTCCCATGTATGCCTGCTTGTCAGCCACTGCCCTGTCCCTGCCACCCAGGGTCAGTGAAAAGATGTGGGGAGATGGAATAGCAGCCACCCCCCCGTTTGGGGTAGGGGTATTCCCCCCCCCCCGGGGTGCAGCCCTGAGCTGGAGGGGGCCCAGAAGAGATGGGGTAGAGTTAGACGGAGATGGACAGGAGTGGGTGCATCTCCAAGAGCCCAGACTTGTGGAAGGGCAAAGGGCAGGAGTTTCTGCAGAAGCCAGGGGGAAAGGAGGCATTTTTGAAAACTGGGAGGCAGGAATAAGGCACTTGCCAGCAGGTGATCGCTGAGATGTTTGTCCCTAAAAGGAAATGTGGAAGTTCCCTGCAGAAACACACCCATCCAGGCACATGGTATACTCAACACCTGTCCATTTGCTCACACACCAGCTAGGGCCACAGCTCTCAAAAGAGCTGGTAAACTGAGGCAATCTGGGAATCATCCATTCTAAATTCACCCCAGAACTGTGCGGAAAGAAATAAACACTGTCCCCTTTCTGGGGTCTTCCTTTCTCATTTGAACTATGCTGTGGGCACCTGCTCTGAGCCTGAATATGTTTGGTCTCCCCTCTTTACTTCCCCAGCAACATTCCACACACACAACGTAGGAAAACACCCAACATGGTTTTGATTTTTTTTTACTTTTTTGTTTTGTTTTTTTCGTTGAGTTCCAATAAACAGTAAGTTATCTACAAAATAACCAGTTAGCGACCCATTAGTACTTACTGAGTTCATTTTGACCAGTTGTTTGAAGAAAAATGTGAGTACACAGAGGCAACCCCAGAGTGTGTGTACCTGTGTAAAGCTGGAGTGGAGGTATATACACACACACACACACACACACACACACTACACATACGAGTACACTGTTGGACATAATGTGGTTGTGATCACTAATCCATGTTGCACACTTGCACACATTCATGTATTCATAGGCCCATGTATATGACAAAGTTCTTGGCTGTATGTCTGCCCCCCAATCACATTGTGCTAGACTTTAGTTTCTGGAGGATGTGAAAGATGGGATTCCCATTTAAAAGACAATTATACCCCCTGCTCCGAATCCTGTCGCTGTCACTATTCCTCTTTATGCTCTTATTTTATTTAAATAATGTTTTATTGTCATTCACTTGAATATTAGCAATGATTGCGTCTACTTTGAGTGCAGGGATAAAGTGCTCAAAAAGAGCAAGGCAGAAAAAAAAACCACCTCAGCATTCCTTAGTTCCAGACCCAAACCGAACCCCAATTCTGCAACCCACCCCACCCTTGCTGATTATGGAGTCCAAACCTAGCCGAGCCCAGGAACTGGGGAGGGCAGAGCTGGGCCCTGACTGCAGTTGCATACGTATCAATTTCTGATGACTTGTCAATTGTATCATCCAGAAATGCGATTAAAACCTAATGTCTGAGACCCAAATGAAGTCTAATTGCTATGGATCTGCAATCCCCAAAGGGCCCCTAATCCTTTTTGACTTATTCTTCCCCTTCCTCTGAAGAGATGGAGCTTAGACACAAAGCCCTCGGTTTAAATTTCAAAAATTAAAATTGACATGCAGCAGTGGCTTTCCTGGGAGCGGGAAGAATTTCTAAGGAAGTGCCCGCACCCGGCTTTATCCTCTGCATTAAGAAGCAATTTGTACTTCTAACAAAACCTCCACCACTCCCCTTTGTCGGAAGGGCAGTAGAAACGCCTTGCCTGGGTCTGGCTGTTCACAATACTTAGACAAATTTGAATCTGAGATTCCTCCATCTGTATTCCCCAGTGCAACCGGGCTTCTTGCAATTCTAATGCCCTGGCTGCCGGGAGGTGCTGCCAGAGGTGTCAGCTGCTAAGAGGATGATAGATTGATGAGGCGGCCGGCAGGAGGCGTGGCCAGCTCAGGAGCAACCTCTCCCTGTTGGCACACTCCTTGTCGCAGGCAGGCCCCTCACGGCACACTGAGGTCCACGATCCCGTGATCTTTCTGGAGGACTCCCTGAGGCCTCCCATCCCTGCCATCTTTGTTTGTCATCAGCCTTGGCCTGCATGTGGAATGAAAGAAACCCTTTGCCCCAGACACTTATCTTTCTTGTCTCTGGTTGAGTAGGGAGTTATCATCAATTATATTTATAAAGGATTGTTTAAATTTCCTAATTGCTTTCGAGTCCATTTTCTATCTGTGTCCTTGGGTTGGGATTACCATGCTGGCATCTCCCAGGAGGTAGAAAAGGTATTATTCCGTTCATGTGGGAGGTGAGGAAATCAGGGTTCAGAGAGGTCCAGTGACTTGTCCAAGCGCACAAAGCTTATAAGAAACTGAGGCGGACTTGAACTCAGACCTCCAGGCCAGGCCCCTGACTGTACAGATGGGCACATCCACCTCCCAGAGTTACCTAGCTTTTGAGAGGAGAGCAGATGAGTGGGGCACACTTCTCTCCCCTTCCTCTCTGGAGGGAGTCTCAGCACTCTCTGCATGGTCAGGTGAGAAGAGCCAGCCCTGCTTCTCTGGCCCAAACTCCTGAGGAGTTCGGCTGACTAGCCTGGCTTTGGGGTCAGTGTTGGTAGCCCAGCAGGACCCTTGGATCACAAACTCCAAATGCTCCATGTGGACCTGGCTGTCTCCACCAGCAAGCCACCCCCATTAGGGCCCTCTGGCCACCTTCTCCTGTAACAGCTCTCTCCCTTTGCCCTCTTGTGGTGGGGAGGGGACGTCTTGCAGGTACAGAGGGTTTACATGAAGTGAGCCTGGCTGTCCCTGATTGGCAAGAGGACTCTTTCCTCATTCCCAGAGCCTGCAGCTATGTGACTAATTATTTTCAGGACGGCCTGAGTGTATACGATACACACCTGGCCCCGGAAATTCGGATAGAAGTTGCACCTTCTGCTACATTTTCCTCTTATCTGTGTGAGCAGATGGCTCTCTTGGGCTCCCAAGACAAAACATCCAGGCTCCCCTTTGCACTGAGCCACGATGACACCATGGAGGGACCACATGTGTATTGTGGAAACCAGTTGCTCCAAACTTCACTGATCGTATCGGACAAACATTTTTGAGCGCTCAAGCCCAATATGTATCTCCGACTGATGAATAATTTATGCATACTGTCAATCCATACTTTAACATTTTTCTGTCTTTTTTATATTTCTATTCATCAGAGGATCTGCACCTTCAAGTTGGTACCTATATTTCAGCTGATTAACCACGTTTGGAGACAGGTCTCTCATGGGAACAGAAGGAAACAAGGGTTAATCCATGTGTTTCCCTTCAACTTGCCATTTTTCCAGAATCTTAGGCAAGAAAATATGTTACTTCATGAGTCATAGGTAAAGCTGTGCCCTTTAACTCTTGGAGTGCACAGTTTCAATCCATATTTTATGTATTAGTAATGCTTGATTTTCTCTCTTTTTTAGATTAAAAAGAAATGAGTTTCAATATTTTCTTCTTAGATCTGATTTTGAAGCTCTGACATTGGCATTAGAACCCTCATGGAGTCAGGATGGACCAGGGTGCAGGGCAAGGCCCCTCTGAATATTGGGGAGGATAAACCTGGCAGGTAGAAATGAAAAATTTTGGAGGAATGTTTTTTTGTCTTCCGTTATTGCTGTATGTTAATTCCCTTCAATGAAGGAGAGCACTTCCCAAAGAAGCATACACAGTAGCAGCAATTGTAGAAAATAAAACAAAGAAGGAGTTTTAAAAAAAATAAGTTTTATTATAATACTTTCAAAAACACCCAAAACTAAATAAGAGAGGGTCGTGAGCCCCCACTGCCCGCCACTCCGCTGTGACACTGCATCATGGCCAATTGGGCAGAACTACAGTTTGTATTTATTAAGACCTTATGATGTGCCAAGAATTGGTGTGAGGGCACAATTGTTTTCTCACAAAACCCCTGTGAAGTAAGTTTTGCTATTAATCTTACTTTACAGATGAGGACCAAGGTCTGTTTGACCTCAGAGCCCAAATTCTTTTGGGAATATGGGCAGGAATATGGGAGGTGAGACCTTGAAGACAAATCGCTATAAAGGCTCATTGATATGACCCGCTTCCCCATCGAGTGCTCTGAAAGTGAAGCCAGCACCAAAGACTTTTTGTGGAGGCCTCCCAAGTGTCTAATCTCCCTTAATATTCTAATCAGGTTCTCTCCAAGATTTCTCACTCTCCCACTTCTTCCCGTTCCAGACACCAGTCATGCTGTTCCATCTACTTGGACTCCTCATCTCTGGGTTAACTTCCACCCTCCTTCAGGGCCAGCTGGAATGTCACTTCCAGTAGCCTCTCAGCCTTCACCTTGGTGTCCATGGGTTTCTTCTTCTCCCCTTCCCTCAGGGGGAGGCAGAACCCTGATCTGCCCTCCCATGGTGCCTGCCACATGGCTGTAATCACGTGTTTGGTTGTCTGTCTTCCCATGGACTGTAAGTTTCACAAGGGCAGACCCAGCATCTGCGTGGGTCACCACTGAATGCCCCACACTCTGCACTTACAATGGTGCCTGGTACACAGTAGGTGCTCAATAAATATTTGTGAAATGGATGGACGGATGATGGATGGACAGGGGAATCTTGGGGATCCTGAAAGGGTAGATTTTAGAAAGTTTTCCACCTGGGTGTTTGGCTTTACAGTGGGATCAGGGGACATCTTCTCAGCAAACTGAATACTGCTCTTGACCAACGGGCCCCCACCACCTCCTCCCGTGGCCCTGAATTTGTAAGGTCTGAGTGAATGGGGAAGATGGTGTGCAAAGGAACATTTACTGCAACCTTCAAGGCTCTTGTTACACCTCTAGAAATCAGCAGCACCTTCCAGTTGACATGAGCTTATGACCACTGCCACCCTGGGCTGATGTAGGGCGGCTCTGGGCTGCGTCCCCAGACCACCAGGATGTTCCTCAGCCTTCTGGGGCTACTTGGCAGTAGCCTCACTTCCAGTGGGGTCCTTCAGTCGGTGCTTTTGCTGTCAGGATTCTTTTATTTTCCTCAAATTAAAAACATCTTTTGAAAAATCATTGACGCAATATACACTCGCAAAAAGTATAAACGGGGTGGCCAGTTGACTCCGTTGGTTAGAGCACAATGTTCGTAACACCAAGGTCGCTGGTTCATTTCCCACATGGGCCCGGGAACTGCGCCTTCCACAACTAGATTGAAAAGAACACCTTGACTTGGAGCTGATGGGTCCTGGAAAACCACACTGTTCCCCAATTTAAAAAAAAAAAAAAAGGATAAACAAGCTATAGAGAAATATAAGACAGAGAGTAAAAATTCCCTCCCTCCTCATGCAATTTCATTCCCCTGGAATATAAAGAAAAGAACACTTGAAACCTTGTTCTGCACCGGCTCTTTCCCGTAATGATCGCTCTTCAACAAGTCTCAGGGCAGTGTGTGCCGAGCCCCTTTTCTGCTTTTGACCAAGATGCAGACAATGAACTTCGATGAGTCAGACACATGTTCCACCACTCGGCCTGGAAGCTGTTTCTGACATTCCCTGCTCCAGCAGAGGACAACCTCTGTGAGCAGGACTGCTCTTAGGTACAGGATCTGCCTTCATGTGGGAAAAATCCCACCTTGCTTTCAAAGCAATGTCAGCGATGTCTTTATCCAATGTACAGATACCTCTTGGTATAGTACCTACACCAGCAGCCCCTCCCCTGGGACTGAGTGAATTAAGGAAAGAGACCAACTCCAGCCAGCCCAGTTTTGCTCCTGCTGACACAGTGAGCAGGAAGGGGATTCCTGGCTGTGTGTGTGTGGGGGGGGGGCCGGGGGCGGGAAGGGGGCATGCTGCACTCCAGTTAGGAAACGCCCCACTACTGCCTGTGTGGCTTCCAGTTTTTCAACCCTTGTTAAAGATGTGCTATATCCGAGGGAGGGTGAAGGTTCGTGGACGTAGGGTCACTGGAGTTTGGGGCCTGACAGTGCTGGGGGATTTCCTAGAGAGAAGACCATTTTGATTTTGACTCTTGGGCGACTGACTGGCAGAGTTTGCTTTTTAAAGGGTGTGTGTTTGCTCCCCCACATGGGCCGTTGTGGGAATTAGTAAATGAGGCCTCTTTCTTCGGGTAGAGGCAGCATTTCACAGGGTCACAGTGTCCTGAGTGCAAAGCAGGCATGAACTCAGCTTCCAGTTGGCTCCTCAGGCCTGAGGTTTGGAGAATGGCCCCCTTCTCCTCTCCCTTCCTCCTTTGCTGTCCTGGGTCCTGGGCTGGGTGCTGCGACCTCTCCCCATGCACTGCACCTGCGGATGGGGGAGGAAGGAAGGGAAAGGCAGGATGTCCTACTCTCCGATGCCCCGGGACTCCAGGCCAGCGGCAGAGACTGATGCAAGCACAGGGAAGCCAGGCCACACTGGACATCTGACGTGTTCCCTGGAACCCGACTGAGCAGTGGCCAGCAGCGGAGTGTACCAAAATAGCCCAGCCCTTTGAAAGCAACCAGGTCATGACTCAGGGTAGGAAGAGGAAAAAAGGTGGTTTTAACTTTTTATTGTTATGATGATGATGATGATGATGATTGAGCTGAGCCTTTTATCTGTGTTAGCTTGCTTAATTTCAACAGTGAAGGAACGTGAAGCTAAATGGCTCAAAAGTTATCAGGGCAATCTGTGAGAGGGTTGAATCTAAGGCACACAGAGGGCTAGTGATTTGCCCAAGACCATAGATCAAGGAAGTGCCCCAAGTTTGAAGCTCAGATCTCTCTGATTTGAAGGTACTGCTTCTTGTAATCTAATGCCCTGCCTCTCATACTGGCCTGCTGGATATTGGAGGCTTGTCACACAGCCTCTCTGAGCTATGGTTTCTCCTTCCATAAAGAGCTACCTATTCCTTAAGACTAGTGGGTGAATGAATGAGCTAATGGATGTCAACTATGTTAATGGGGCATGCTCGTTAAAAGCTGGTGATTATCAGCATTCAAACATTTGTTTTGAAAAAGTCACTTTTCCACCCATATCACCTGGTAACTTTTCTCAGCTACTGACACTCAGTGGAACGCAATAGTGGTCTTTGAACTTAGATTCAAGCCCACCTTTCCCTAAGCTGACTGCATGATTTTGACAGATGTTTAACTTGCTGACCCTCGTCTTCCCCATCTGTAAAATGGGGCCAGTGTTCCTACCACAGGGCTGGGTAGATGATTTTAATGAGATGTCACAACACAATAGTAGGTACAGAGTCAATGCTTGAGACCCAGGGAGGGTATTGTTGTTGAAATAATTCTTAGGGGGTGCTCTGTTCTCTCGGGAGCCGATGATACATTTCAAGAAGCATCAAACCCAGGCTGCTTGGAATGAGCAGGGGCAGGATTTCAGTGTCAAATAACTGGCATTGCCGAGCATACTAATGGTTTATGAATCACCAAGGGCATTTTCCAGATGTGCCTATAATCCTTTCAGTAAGCTTATAAGGTAAAGATAATTGCACCCATTTCACAGATGAGGAAGCGAGAAGCCATTTTCCACAGTTGTGTGCCAAAGCCAGAATTCAACCGGGTGCCTTTGCACTGTTCAGGCCGTGGCCTCCCAGAGAGGATGAGCCCCAGGGTTAGCATTGCCTGTCTGGTCTCGGCACGCTGCTATGTGTGCAATGAGCCGGGGCAGATCCTCACGGGCTCTCTCGTTGACTCCCAGGCTAATAAGCCCCTGCATAATTGGGCCTGGAGCTGTTACTAAGTCTCAGGGCTCTACTGCATGAATATGCAAACTCCCATTGACGCCCAGCTCTATCACTGCTGATTTCAAATTGACACACACAGCCCTGTGGCTCAGGCCTGTCGCCATGCATAGTAAGAATACCTGCTAATCCCCGCTGGAAAGAGGGTACACTGAGGGCGTGCAGTCCACGCTGCGGCCTCTTTCAAGACCTGCCCCGCCTCCGTGAGATCGATATGGACCTTACAAGTCTTTGAAAGGCGGCTTTCTTCTTTCTTTCCCCAGCTGCAGGATGCACACGGAGGCCCAGACCCTGCCCAAGGGCACAGAGTCTGATGGAGGAGTTTGTGGGCCTTTGAATTTTGCAAACCAGCTTTGCCACATGTCCCATTCAAAATGTGCTTAATGGGTGTCCATTGTGCTACCACCACTGTGGCAAGGGAGGGCCCTGGTTGCTACCGTCTTTCAGTCTGACTGGTGACAGGAATGATAATTATCAGTGATAACAGCTACAGTACTCCCTCTCAATGACCAGTACCTATAGGGAGGCACATGTGACTCGTGTGACCTCATGTGAAACTTTGTGGCCCTGCAAGATGGGTACTATTCTGTCCATCTCACAGCCGAGGGCGCTGGGCTGGAGAAGTTAACTGACCCGTGTGACAGCCCCATCACTGAGAAGTGGGGGAGCCCAAGTTGGAGCCCAGCTCTGTCTGGACACAAAGCCCTTCCTCTGCACAGCGGAGGTGCTGAGGGGTGTGAAGAGACTGCACACGTGGGGAGAGGTTGCCCAGATGGTTGCTCTGGGCACGGGGGATCTCCATCTGGAAGCTAAGAAGGCCCTGGAAGGGCTGGCGTGGTCAGGAGGGCTTCCCGGAGGTGGTGACCCCTGAGTCAGGGTTTGCTGTATAAATGATAGTCATCGTCCTTTGTGGGCTCTCAATGAGGCTGAGCAGAAAAGACACACACACTGAAAATTTGCTGGTTATTTATTCATTCCCCAAAGAGCCACTGAGTGCCTACTCTATCTACATTGAGCTCTGTGCTGGGCCCTGAGGTACAAAAGGTCCCGAGACAATCCCAGTCCTGTAGGAACTCTCAGTGGAGGAGAGGAGCCAGACCCGGGCCCCGCTCAGGAACCTGTCACCGGGAGCAGAGAGGAGATAACACCAAAGAGGGAGTCATTAAGCCCAGAATGGGGCCGGGAGAGCAGAAATACGGAGGCATGAAGGCTTCTCTCTCTTGGAAGGCCACATCTAGGTGGGGGACTGGCAGGAGGCTGAGGTGCCACTCTAGTGGGGGAGTGACCAGCATGGGCAAAGGCATAGAGGCGGGGCTTGCCTCTGGGAGGGTCGCCTGGAGTCCCTCTGTCCCCAGGCAAGAATGTGTGTGTGTGTAGACTTATTGTGGCTGGGACATTTGCATGTGTATGTGGGTGCTTGTACATCATGGAGGGTGATAGGGTCACTTGCAGTGGTGCTGTATCTGGCCCAGAAACCCCCATTACTTGGGCCCTTCTTACCCCATACCGGAAAGATGGAAGAATTTTATGCCATTGGTTCGCTCCCCTTGGCCCCAACACACATAACGAACTTTGTGGCCCTCTGTCTCTGTCTGTCTGTCTGTCTGTCTCTCTCTTTCTGTCTCCCTCTCTTTGTGACTGACTCTCTTTGAAATGTGTTTGGGGTTTGTATTTGGGGTGGGTCGCGGATGGTGTGGGGCCTAGGGCTGAGGGCTGAATGACGGGGGGAATGAGGGACAAGACATATCTCGGGACAGGAGCTGGAATTGCCTAAAGGCCCCGAAAGCAAGAAGTCCTGGGAACACAGATGCAGGCAGCAGCAGCAGCACCTTCACATTTTGATGGACTTGATTTGATTTGACCGATACTTTCGAAACCACACTGCATCTATTTTCTCTTTCATTTGTAGTGACGTTCCAGCCCTCACACTCGCCAGCAGGGTGAGATTATGGAAAGCTCCTTCCCATTTGATTTCTGTAATGACCCTGGTCGCTGGGTGGGTCAGCTATGACATCTTCATTTATCCAAGTGACAGGCATGAAAGCACCAGAAGCTCTCCACTGGTGAAGCTGAAATTGGGAGGCTAAGCTCAAGATTTCTTACCCCAGTGAGGCAGCCGGGGATCTGGCTCCTCTCCTGAGGCGCAACCCAAGGTGCTTCCTGTCACCTTTGCAGGACGGGGAGAGTCTGGGGCACGGCATCATGCCTCTTGCCTTGAGTTTGCTTGAGCTGTGTGCCATTTGTGGGGTTTGTCTGAGCCCATGCTTGGCCCCTGGCTGCTCATCTGGTCACCTTTGCTGAGGTGTGTGTGGACGGTATCACATGTGTCATCCTCATGCAAAGGTAGGACTTCGCGAGTCCAACCCTGTGGTCAGCACCTTGTTGGGGGGTCTAGCTGTGAAGGAGAAACTTAGGCCTGTGTCTTACTCTACTTCTGCTGCTAAGTTACTATTGGAGGGCAGCCTTCTTGTGGCAATAAAGAAGCAAGCCTGCCATCCAGCCTGGTGCACAGCGGGAGGCACTTTCATCGCTGAGCTCCGGGACCTGAGGGCTGTAAGAGCTTGTCTCTAAGAGATGTTTTGGGGAGCTGGCTAACTAGTCCTCACTGCCTGCTGTCAGCTGCCTCCTTTCGTATTGCTGGACAATGGGGTTGCCACATTAGGGACCATGGCCCCAGCCTTCAAACAGCAAGTTTCCACTGTGTGAGCAGACATCAGTCCATGAGCATTTGTCAGCTGCTGCTGGGGGCCAGGGCCCAGGCAGGGTTTTCCTAATTCACTCTCCATCATTCCTGTTCCAGGAGGATGGGCAAACAGGGTCCGAGCACCATGAAATGGCAGATATCACCCTCGGCTCCTTGCTTGGTGAGCGTCCTATGTCCCCTGGGCACCTACAGAATAACCTCCAAGTCCCAAAACTGGGGACTGGCAGATCTTGCTTCTGCTGTCTTCCTCCAGCCCACCTCTCTCCCTCCACCTTGCTCCTCAGCCAAACATGGCTTCTTGTCCTCCAACAGGGAGGCTTCAATTTACCTCCATGAAAGGCTGAGAACAGGATGAGGTGCAAAATGCGAGGGGATTCCAAAAAAACCTCAGTAATCAAGATAAATAATTTTAATGCAATATTGAAAACATCAAAATCAGTGCAATTCACAATAAATATCAAAATTTTAAGTAAAGATGCCATCAATTCAGGAAATCGAACATATCCTTTTTTCTTGAGGGTGAATTCTTGATTCCCATTTGATCCTAGCTGAGAACCAGGTTGTGGGAGGCGGGGGAAGGAAGAGGGAAAACAGAGTGCTGAGAATTCAGGAATGGGATGATGGAATGCTTTAATCTTCACCTCCTGTTACTAAACACTGATGGGTTACTCAGCACTTACTCAGTGCCAGGTACCACGTTGTATACTTTACGTTATGATCTCATTTCTTCCTGCAGCGTTGGGTACGATACCACTCATTTCATGGACTTGGAACCTGAGGAACAGAAAGGTCAAGTAGCTTGCCCTGAGTCACACAGTTGGATGGGGTGAAGTTAGGCTGGCATCCAGGTCTGACTTCAAGGTCTGTCCTCTTACAAGACTTGACAGAGCTCCCCCTGAGGGATACTTGTCCTTGTTTTTCTACCTGTCCTAACAATGATAATGACTATATCAGTACCTAAATTTGACCAGTCCCTTGCTATGTGCCAATTACTCTTCTAAGCGCTTTAAAAGTGTTATCTCATTTCATTCTCCCAACCACCCAAGAGTGAGGTAGGCAGTATCCCCATTTTATCCATGAGGAAACTGAGGCACAGAAGGGTTAAGTAAGTTGAACAACGTCCCAGAGATAGGAAGCGGCAGAACTGCCACAAGCTGGCCCCAGAGCCCGATACTTCCTGGCGAGTAAGGGGCTGCTCCAGGTGCTGAGTGGGACCCAGACTGTCCCTGCCCATGTGCTGGGGTGGAGGAGACATGGCCAGGGCCACCAGCCAGGGCCTGAGCCTCACGCAGTCCCTAGGCAGGCACTTAGGCAGGGGCCTTTCCCACCCACTCTCCGTCGGGCCTCACACCGCGGCCCCTTGCGCTGTCACTACCGTGCTCAGCAGAAGCCATCATCCTCGTGGAAAACTGCCAGGGGGACAATGAAGGCATTCAGGGGCCGTTATTTATTTATTTCTCAATAAAGAAACTTCATGAATAGATGGATATTTATTCACCTAATTCACTTTTGCAAATGCAGTGTCCTTCAAAGGATGATTTGTTTGCTGAGCGGGGCTGAGGCGGGAGGTTAAAAATAGCTCCCGGCAGTACCGTATTTCTCAGTAAATCAGTGCTGATAATTTAATAATAAAATTAGTCTTACATCAGGTACCAGATAATGCTCCTCTGACATGCAAATCGAATTCAGCTTCCTACCCATCTTGGGCCATTTTTGAGGCTACAAATTCAGCAGCCTCCATTTTTTGGGGCACTAAATTTAGAGCCTTTCTTTCGTGGGTCAATAAAAGTGCCTCTAAAACGCCTGTCTCACTAATGTGGTCATTTGTAATATTCACTAAGTTCAGAATGTAGACCGCTGGCCTTCCTTTCAGAGCTGCCACATACAGCAGAATAGAAAAGAGCCTGCGCACAACTGTCCAATCTGGGGAGATCACTCTAGATTGCTTTGAGTTTCGGAGCAGAGGGACTGTCTCCCACAAAGTGATTTCATTTCCTCTCATTAAAAGTTTCATGGCCACCTACTATGTGCCAGGTCCTCTAGGAGGGGCAGCAGAGATGATTTAGATGCTGTCCCCAAGGAGCTCATGCGTGGTGTGGAGGAGGGACAGGACAGGCACATCAAGGGGCATCGTGGTATAAGGACAATGAGAGAAGCAGGTACTAAATCTCGGGTGGCACAGCAGAGAGAAGGGCTAACGCCATTTGTGAAGGGAAGAGCACATGATCCAGGAAGGATGGCCTTCAAAAGAAACATCTATACTGGGTTTTGCAGGATGAATAGGAGTTCTCTGGACAGTTGAGTAGGAGGCGTTGGCAGCGTGAGAGGAAATTTTAGGCAAAGAAATGGCATATACAAAGATGTGGATGCATGAGACTGGGTACTGTCTAGAGAAGTTAAAATTGGCGTTTTGTATCCAAACACTATCAGTACATAAACTTGACCAGATCTTTGCTGTGTGCCAGTTACTCTTTTATGTGCTTTAAAAGCGTTATCTTGTTTAATTCTCCCAAGCACCCAAGAATGAGGTAGGAAGTATCCTCATTTTTTATGTCATGAAATTGAGGCACAGAAAGGTTAAGTAAGTTGACCAAGAATGAGGCTGGAGAGTGCAGTGGGGGCCCTATGGCCTGTGTGCTGAGATGTTTATCTGAGGCCACGGGGGACCAGGGAAAGGCTGGAAGCAGGGAGCAGGGCAGTCAGATGTCCATGTGGAAAGATCTCTCAGGACACAGTGTGGAGGGAGAGTGAAGGGAGGAGGAGGGCAAGATGGTGTCCTTCTCTTTGAAGGACTGACTGCCCCATTGTCTATAGGGCAAGTGAGGTGCTCTGTGAATGATGCAGGACCCAGGGGCCGAAGAACAGGAACTAGAGTGGTGAGGGCAAGAACAGAAGAGGAAGAATTGCCCCAGGAAGAGCTGATGGCGGAGTGAGAGCTTCCAACTGGGGCCCTCTGAGGGAACCGCAGGTCTGCCCCGCCCAGGGTGGGGTAGTTAACAATCCGCTCTATTTGTATGACACGTGCCATTGACAAAGCATTTCCACACGGATCATGTGATTTGATCCAGACTACAGCCCTCTGAGATTGGCAGGTCAGGCACCATGATTCCTATTTTGCAGATGAAAAAACTGCGACTCAGAGAGGTGAAATGACCTGCCCAAGGTCACTCAGCTAGAAAGTGATAGAACTTGACTCCAGATCAAGTCCTCTTAATTCCTAGTCATGGCCCCTTTTGGGGCATAATTCTCAGTTCCATGAATTGGGCACTTATGATGATTCTCTTTTTACATGGGGGGAACGGGACAGAGAGAGTCAGAAGCGATTTGCTCCAGATTATGCAGGCGATCCAAGGCCTAAGTTCAGATTCCGTTCTCCTGAGGTCTCATTTGTTCACTCATTCATTCACTGCGTCATCACTGCCATCCAGCACCACCTCTCTGTGGCTTCCTGTCCTCACTCACTGTTTCTGGGCACACGGACCTCCCCGACATTTTATAGCTAGCCGAACATTCTCCTGCTCATGGGCTTTGCCCTTGCTACCCCTCTTTCTGGAATACTTTTTCCCCAGGAATCATCACAGCTCCCTCCCTTACTTCATTCAGGTCTCCACTGAAATGCCACCTCCTCAGAAAGGTCTTCCTGGACCTCACACCTACCACAGCACCTCCCATTGCTCCATGCCCCTCTCCAGCTTTAGTTTTCTTTACAACAGTTACCCCTCTACACTGCTATTTCTTCCCTTGTTTAACGTCTGTCTCCCCCACTGGAGAGTTCCAGCAGGGTAGGGACTTTGTTTGCATATACATTTTCATTTCCTGTCTTGTGGTGAAGAAGTGCTTGATTCATGTTTGTTGAGTGAATGCATGTTGAGGGCCCCCCAGATCCAAAGCCCTGTCCTTGGAACCAAGATGAGTTCTCTCCCCAGCAGCTAGTTCACAGTGTGCTGGGGACACACGCTCCTAGGTTCTCACCACGTGCCAGTGTGACTAAATCTCTATCAACGTACGTGAGAACTTTACTCAGAGACGACAGATAGTCTGGGACTCTACCCACTGCAGCAGTGGTTGGGGGTAAGGGAAGGAGTGTGTATGGAGAACCTGGGTTCTGATACATGGCTTTACACGAGGTATGCTCTGGTGAGAGTGAATGCAAGGCCTAGACAAACGTAGAGAGCACATGCAGATTGCACCTAAAATGGCGCAGAAGATGAACCTTTATTATAAACCCTCTGAGCTACTTGGTCATGTGCAGAGCTCTGGGTCTCAGTTTACCTGGTAACAAAGTGAGTGGAAAGTTCCTGGTTTTACTTAGCTCAGGAAGCTTGACATTTCTGTCATTCCTTCCAGGGGATGTTATTCTGGAATTTGCATTCTTTTCTTTTCCCTGATTCTTTATCACCAAGTGCTCAGTTCTGTGCTGGAATGGGAGATGCTGCAAACTTCTCCCCTTCTCTGCCTTCCCCCCACAGTGGCTGGGGTCTGGGGCTTGAGGCTGCTTTCTGGCCCCAGAGAGTCAGTGAGGGACAAAGGAACCAGGCAGCAGGAGGCAGAGCTGCGGTCCTGAGAGCTGACTCCAGTAAATGCAGTTAGATGACGGCACATTTTATTCTATAATAAAAGGGCTTTTAAGAGAAATACAGAAATGTTTGGAGGAAAAGTAAAAGGGAAAAAATGAAGGTGATGATATTATTTACACTCCATCAGTGCCTAAGAAGAACCAGTTTTAATGACGCCCTCTTCCAGGTATTGGGCTGGTGGCGGGGTGCAGGGTGGGTGCCCGCTTTCTCACTGTGCATGCCTCCCCCTCATCCCCACCCTGGTGCCAGGAACCTCTGCTCGCAGCCTTTCAACTGCCCAGCTCCACTCTGCTGTTCAACTGCCACTGCAATTTCGACGAGTTCAAAAATAACTCCTGAATCCCGACCCAGAGCTGAGAGCCAGCTGGTAGATACAAGTAGGGCCACACTGGTGAATCAAAATGCTTACATACTTTATTTAAATACTTAAATATTAAAAGCTTTCATATTGGTTAATGAATAGCCGCTGCCCTGAGCCATCCCAGCTGGCCTGGCCTCTCCCACAGGACCCCGGACCTCCCCGTGTGACAGTAATTAAAGGGTTAACCACTGGCGTGTTGGGGCCTTTGAGAGCCCTGCTCCAGGTCCCAGTCTCCTTTGACTGGTCAGTGCCAAAGCACAGGGGTGTCTAAGTGTATTGACTACCCCCCTCCAGCCCTCATCCACGCGCACACCCTACTCTTCCTCCCCAGTGCATGTGAACAGCACGCTATCCACTCAGGGGCCCAAGGAAGCACCGGGTGGGGGTCATGGATACCCCTCCCCAATACATATAAGGATGACTCAGGACCCTGGATCGGCTATGAGACTCTCTGAGGGCAGGGCCTGGGCTTTCTATTTGATGCCGAATCCCCAGCCTGGGGCCTAACATTCACTTGGTACGTGGTCGATGCAGCGGGGCTGGCTGAATACTGTGCCAAAGATGTCCACAGCCAGCCTCGTCTCTGGGGCGCCAGAACCTGTGAGCGTTATTTTATATGGAAAAAGGCGCTTTGCAGATGTGATTAAGTTAAGGACTTTGAGAGAGGGAGATTATCCTGGATGATCCAGGTGGGCCCAATGTAATCACAAGGGCTCTGAAAAGAGCGAGGCACAGGGAGATTTGACACAGAAGAGGCCATGTGATCATGGAGGCAGAGGTGAGAGTAATTGGTCCACAAGCCAAGAAATGCAAGAGCTGGAAGGGGCTGGAAATGCAGGAACAGGTGCTCCCCTGGAGCCTCCAGAGGAACCCAGCCCTGCTGACACCTTGATTTTAGTCCCCTGGTCCCCCAAAAACTCAGTTCAGTTGTCTGGCCTTCAGAACTATAAGAGAATGAGTTTCTGTTGTTTCGCTTATAAGCCACCAACTTTGTGATAATTTGTTACAGCAGCCACAGGAAACGAGTACTCACAGCCACCTCATCTCAACTATCTGGTAAGTCGGGTAGGTCGTGACACCAGGGCTAGGAAAACGGCTCGGGCCTGTGGCCATGAACTTAGGAAATGCAAAACCAATCATGTTCCTCCCACCCCCTCAATGTCTTGTAAACTCCATCAGTGCTCCCTTTTACCTGGATTGTCCTAAGGCTTTGAGCTGGCACACAGGTCCTTGTCACCTGCCCCTTCTGGCCCTTTGTTCCTCTCCTCCTTCCCCACACACCCACATGCCAGCCAAGCCAAAGCTCTGATGTTTCATCTTCCCGAGTCTCATGCCACACAACAGAACTCCTTAGTGCCTTTGTCCCAAACAGTCACTGTCACGCAGGGTGTCATGCAGGGTCTCAGCTCCTGCTCCCTGAATAAGAACACAGAATTGGTGAGGCCAAAAAGGAACACCCATGGAGCCATAGGTAGGGCAGTCAGACCACTATAATCTCGCTGGTGGCTGGGTTGGAGACACAGGAAGCAGGAGCCACACTATCTGCAACCTGCCGTCAACTTCTCTCTGCTAACCAACCCCACTTGCTGACTGCAACCCGCCATCCTAACTACAACCCGCTCTTGCTAGCTCAGCCACCATCTTCTTGCTGGCCCCCATCTTTCCTAGCGTAGCCACAGCAGTTATATTAGTGGCCAATGGCTCACTGGTTACAGCTGACGGCCAACTAGCCACAGCTGATGGCCATCCAATCACAGTTGATGGCCATTTACTACCTGAGCCAGCACCTTTCCACGTGAGGCCGAGAGCCTGGAAACTGCACTCCTGGCTCTGTCCCCACCGTCACTATTGCCTGGAAAGCCCCTCCCTCTTCACTTGGTCACCTTCCACTGGTCCTTCAAGCCCGACCAGGAGTCCCTCCCCTGGTAGACTTGGGGCTGAGTTCCTGTGCCCACAGTCTACAGTGTTGCCCCAGCTGCAGTGCTGACGGAACTGAGACATCGTCTGTGTCCCCCACTCCGTGGGAGAGGAGCCCCCTGATGTTGAGGCCATGACTGCCTCCATCCCCGCCTCCTTGGTTCACAGGCCAGACTTATACCCTTTGGCCACAGCTGGGGCTTGTGACTTACATTCAGTGACATATGGTTGAGTGGCTTCTGTCCAGGGCAGCAGAGCAGGTGTGGATACCTGAGATCTGTCTGACCCTGCTAGGGACCCACTATGGGGAAGGGAGAGGCCTGGCCTCCCCAGCTTTGCTTTTCATCCCCTCTGGGGTTTCCATTTTATTAACAGTTACAAATTAAAAACACAATTTCAACCTGCCTTTTTCTTCCATCGTGATTTTTTCTTTCTTTTGTTTTTCTTTTTACTTTGGTACATACCAAACATTCTGTAGATAATATATAGAAGCAAATAAGGGGCAAACATGTCCTTTCAGTTTTTTATTTTCCTATCTAGAAATGGTATATTTCTAGCTCATTAAAGTCCTACATGTTCATGGGAGAAAATTCAGACACCATGGAAATGATATCGCTTTGGGGAAGGTAAGGGAGCCCAACAGTAATTACTTTTTCCTTTCTCCAAACCAGCGGCCGCCTCGGTTCCCATTTCCCACTCTCCTGCCTCCTCAATGCCTGGCCACTGCAGCTTTGAGCCTTCCGATGTCCTCAGTTCTGTGGGTTCTTCTTGCAGACTCCCTGACACCTCTCTTTCTCTTCCTCCCCACGCCATCGCATCTGCCAGGCCCCCAGTTTTCTCACTCAGACATCTACAGCGGCTCCCACTTTCCTTCTCCTTTAGTTTACCCTCCTCTCACCTGTGTGGCTCACTGCAGAGACATTCTCTGAAGGTCCCACCTTGGTGCTGCTCGCCTCCCTAGGCCTCTCATCACCTACCTCATAAAGGCATATTCATCGGCATAGCTGGTCCCCAGCCCTTGCTCCAAATGGCCTGGGCCCTCTGGCCACTAGCCTGGATACACCATTCTCTAGCAGCACAGGCTTTCTCTGGTCTCTGCCATGGGCCCACCTGGGCTTTATTGCTTCTGGGCTTTATTTCCCCGGGCTGCCTTTGGTTTTAAGAAACAACAGGCACCCCACCTCTACGCTCACGGGGCTGGAAAGGGAGGCCAGTTCATGACTGGGAAGTAGGGGAGGGATAGAGTCAAAGGGTTAGGGTAGGGTCGGAGAGGGATGTGGGGTAGGCCTGCGCCAGAGAGGAGCGAAGTGTCCTCCTCCTCCCAACCTCCTGATGATTTGCCCAACCTCAGGGAGCACGGGCAGGGACAGAGCTGAGCCCTGCAGGCCAAACACGGACAGGGACTGGGCGAGGGGAATGCAGGCACCACCAGGCTGCCAGAGGCCCAGGGAGGACATGGTGCTCCTGTTGTCTGTCCCAGGGCCTCTGGCGGGCAGGAAGTGTCCTGGAGAGCAGGCCACGGAGGGCAGTGTCAGTGGAAAGCATCTGCTGAAAGCCTGCTGCAGCCCGCTTGGCTCGTGAAGCCCTGTCCTAGCTGGGTCAGCGGCTCGGTTACCAGTACTGAGCACCGGCTGGATTAGGCCTGTGGGCCATGTATGGGAGCAAGAGAAAAAACTCACGTTATCTGAGCACTTGGCGTGTACCAGGCATGCTGCTAAGTACTTTACATGAATGATGTCATTTAATGCCCATGACGACCCTATGAGGTGAGTAACTATTATTTCACAGGGCACAAAGCTAATAAGGGCAGAGCAGGAGTTCAAATGCATGTCTTTCTTTCTCCTACCCCACAGAAAAGCCAAAGTCCCAGGGTCGATGGCGCTGACAGTAAATCAAGGAGGTCGGCCTTGCTTGTCATGAAACGCCTCCTGGGCTGTATCTGTCACCCTTGAGTCAGCCAGTGCAGGCTGCCAGCTCCGGGAGGACAGCTGTCTGCGAGGAACTTACACCTGGATGCACGGAAGACATTGCCTGTTTCAGCCAGGACCACAAAGAAACTGCTTTGGGGGAGAGAGTGGGGATTCGGAGATCCCAGGGGCCCCAGGTTGGTTGTCAGGAGGCCTGGTGCTGTCACTAACTCTGTGGGGATGGGATTAGGGACCAGAGAGCCAGGAGGTTCTAGTCTAGGCCATGGGGGGGTTGGTCTCTAGCCATGGAACAGGTGCTGAAGGTGGGGGTGGGGAGCAGCTCTGCCCCAAGTCTCTGTAAAATTTGGGTTGAACCAGGTCAGCTGGATGACCCCGCACCTCTGGCAGCCGAGGTCCTGGGTTCTGAGGCAGCGGGCGCACAGAGCAGACCTGGGAGTCCCTCAGGCAGGGCCATGCTTGTCTGGTTCGCCACTGCCTGCTCAGGGCCTGGCACCTCACAGCAGGTGCTCATGGAGAGAATGAATGACAGAAGGGAATGAACGAATGAATGAGTGAGCACACTCACAGGCTGGAGGTTCCACAATCTGGACAGGAATTGGGAGGGGTGAGAAAAGCCATGGGTCACATGCGGGACCTCTGTGGCCCTGCCCAGAAGACCAAGGCCACTGCCAGTGTCTGGGGAAATGGAGAGAAGGAGGAACTATTTCACCTCTAAGTCTTAATCCTATAAATCCAGGCAGGGAGATGTTAATTACTTAGCTTTGAGTGGTTTTATTTTTCAATTAAAGTCATCAAGTCAACATGTGGAAATCAGTGCCCTTGTTAGGAATTAGCAGCAACAGCAGAATCTCCCCAAGACACTGAATTGGAGCTAGCCGGGGAGGGAGGGCGGCTGGTGTGGGGGGGAGCCCACCCAGCCCTTGCCTCCACCTTTCGCCTGAGTTGATGCTCCAAGCCCTCGCAGGGGGAACAGGAGTGGGGGCTTCTGCGAATGGGGTGGGTGCGCCTAACACATCTGCCTCCTCTCACTCGCTTCCCCAGCAAGAGTCACGCCAGGCTCAGGTGTGGAGGGACATCAGCTCAAACCACGGCCCGGCCCGGGACTGGGAATCACGGGGCCTGTGACAGGCTTGTGTACACAGCTGCTCAACAGGTTATTTGTTGAAAATTGGAGTGCAGGTGGAGAGGGGCAGCCAGACTCTGGACCCAGGGGGAGGGCTGCGACCCAGACAAGTATGCTGCGGGGCAGGGAGTGGTGGGGACTCTGGCTTGTCCCATGCTGCCCTTCCCAGGGATGAATCCGGGAGGGAGGTGGTAGGGGGGAAAGGAATTAGTGGTACCAATCTGGCCCACCGTGGTGCTCTTTGGCCAAAAAGCAACCATTTCTGGGCAAATCCTAGTCTGAGAACTAACAACTCTCTGACCCACCCCATAAAGGAGAGTTCAGGAGGCTACTGGCGGCCTCTGGAGGAAGATGCTGGTCCTTTGCAGACTAAGGTGTCAGTGGAGTCCCCAGGGTTCTTTTATCAGTGCTCTGGAGGGAATTTTGACACTTCAAAATTCATTAGTGGAAGCCCTAATCCGCAGTGTGACTGTATTTGGAGTAGGGACAAAAGGAGGTAATTAAGATTAAATGAGGTCATCAGTGTAGGGCTCTGATCCAATAGGATTAGTGGAAGAGACATCAGAGAGTTCTCTCTCTTTTTTTAAACTTTTATTTATTTAAGTGTGTTCTTCCAGGACCCATCAGCTGAAGTGAAGTAGCTGTTTCAATCTTGTTGTGGAGGGCGCAGCTCACAGTGGCCCATGTGAGGATCGAAACTGCAACCTTTTTGTTAAGAGCACCGCGCTCTAACCAACTGAGCTAACGGGCTGCCCCCAGAGAGTTCTCTCTTTGTCTCTCTCTGCCATGTGAGCACACAGCGAGAAGGTGGCCCTCTGCAAGCCAAGAAGAGGACTCTTACCAGAAACTGAACTGGCCAACACCTTCATCTTGGACTTCCAGCCTCCAAAATTATGAGAAAAATTTCTGTTGTTTAAGCCACACCACCTGGGTTATTTTGTTGGGGCCGTCTGAGATGGCTAATAGAATCGGTGACAGTTTTTTTCTGTATAGTGCTATGAGCTTCCAAGAGGCCTGGGAGGAGGCTGAGCAATAATGGAAATGATCAAGGGTACGCAGTTAGGAAGTGACAGTCAGGGCAAGAGCCAGACCAGGTCTTGCAATGTCTGAGGCCAGCACCTTTAATGACTGTACCGCTGACGAAGATGCTGATGATGGTGGCAGAATTCACATGGAACAGAACAGAACAAAAGAAATGGAGCTGGCTACTGAATAAATAGGTACCCAGGGTCAAAGACAAAACAGGCTCCAAAAGGGAGCATAATGTTCAGAGGTGTTACCCTTCCAGCCAGGACTCACCAGGCGACCCACCCTGTTTCCCTACACTCTCTCAGGGGCCTGATTCCAGGGTTTAGAATTAATGCTGTGTTTAGATCCTGGGGGGAGAGGACCCAGACCCACAGTGGGGAACCCAGGGCGCTCCACCTTCTGGACTTGGCTTCAGCTGAGCACCTGAGGTGGCCTGGGGAACCTCCTTCCAACCAGCCCACGAAACACCCACACCGGGTGGACTCTGTCCTCTCAGGCTGGCTGCCTTCTGGTGGACAAAGCGGCCACATGGACGCTTTTCCATTATCCTACCGACCCCAGTTGGAACCACAGGTCCTGTCCCTGTCCCAGAGATGCGAGTCTCACCCTGGCTGTGGGAGGGGCTACAAAGAGGCCAAAGGGAACAGAAATATGTCCACAGGGTTCTGGGGTTCACGCCAGCATAAAAATAGCACAACACCAGGATATTTTTTTTTTCTTCTTCAAAGAGATTATCTGAAAAACTTTACATTAATGCAACATGTCATCTTTTCCGGGAGCCATCTTTGAGAGCAGAAGCCTCAGCTGGGCACTCACTCAACACCAGGAGGGCGATTAAGCAAACTGTCAAGAACTGAAATGATGTTGTTAGGCAAGCAGGGACTCCGAACTTGGGCTAATGAGGGAAGATTTGGGCCTTGGAGAAGGGAAACCCCTGACTCTTCCTTGGTTTGGTGGTGTGCAAGGATCCCTGAGCAGCCTGGAGGCTTGGCTCCAGGACTAGGTCCGCAACTCCCTTGCTGTATGGCTTGGACAAAACAATTGCCCTCTCTGAACCTCATTTAAAAGAGAGGTGGATGTCTCTTAGGTATCTTCAAGATCTGTGTTTCTGGGCCGGCCCAGTGGCTCAGGCAGTTGGAGCTCTGTGCTCCTAACACCGAAGGCTACCAGTGGGCGCTCAACCACAAGGTTGCTGGTTCGATTCCTCGACTCCCACAAGGAATGGTGGGCTGTGCCCCTGCAACTAAGATTGAACACGGCACCTTGAGCTGAGCTGTTGCTGAGCTCCCGGATGGCACAGTTTGTTGGAGGGCATCCTGTCAACCACAAAGTTGCTGGTTCGACTCCCTCAAAGGATGGTGGGCTGTGCCCCCTGCAACTAACAAAGGCAACTAGACCTAGAGATGCGCCCGCCACAACTAAGATTGAAAGGACAACAACTTGACTTGGAAAAAGTCCTGGAAGTACACAGTGTTCCCCAGTAAAGTCCCTTCCCCAATAAAATCTTTAAAAAAAAAAAAAAACTTAAAAAAAAAGATCTGTGTTTCTCTGAATGACTCACATTTAAGCTTTGCAATGTGCTTTTTCTTAAATAATGTTTTTTGAAGTATGTATCTCTAATTTCCACACACGTTCATGAGCAATTATTCATTGGTCTTTGGGGAAGATTTAGGACTTTGCTCTGTTCATTTAATTATCCCACTGACAGCTAGGTTCCATCCACCATGGGGAGGAGCAGCCCTAGTCTTCTAGTCTGTATGCACTGACCAGCTATTAGTGAAGGGTGACAGAATAATCTTTGTAAAGAGAATGGGCTTTGGCCTCAGGCAGAGCTGGTTTGAATCCAGGTCCCAGGTCTCCCTACTTAATGGCTGTGTGACGGTGGGCAGCATTGTAAGCCTTACTGAGCCCCAGTTTCCTCGCGTAGAAAAAAGAATGTTAGCTACTTCGTGGAACTGAAAGGAGCACATGAAATGGCATAAGAGAAGCACCTGTCTGAGAGGGGACTCCAGATAAACAGTAACCAGATTACTGAAGTGCACTTGCCACTCTTGTCACTCTCAGCTTCCATTATTAATCCTTCTTTCCCTTCATCTCTTCCTCCCCAGAAGAGTCTCAGGTCCTCGCAGCAGGGATGGTGCTTGGGTCTCTTGTAGCCTGCTGCAGGGCCCAGCGCACAGCTTTGCAGATAATGTTTATTGGCTCTTTGTCTTTGAAATGGTCCAATGGGACTCTCTTGGCTGTCATTCCCACCATTTCCAATCCAGGGGTCTCTTCCCAGCGACCACCTTTGTAGTCACGAATACTATCCATCCTGACTTCAAAGACACCCATTTTTAAAACAATTAACTAATGCTTACTTGTACTTTTCCTCCATTTTTATTATTTTAAAAATGTATTTAAAAATTTAAAAATTTAAAATTAAAAATTTAAAAATTTAAAAATGAGAGTCATGCCTGGTCAGTAAAAAAGAATTCCAATACTGATGTATATAGAATAAAAGATGCAAGTCCTTTTTACCCTCCTCCCAGTCCATTCCTCGTCCCAGATGTAACCACAGTTAATAAATATGTCTTTAGTTTTTCCTGACCTTTTTGCTATATATTACAACTCTCTGCACAACGTATGTTAGCTTACATACATTTTCTAAATACATAAGTGGGGTTGTTTCTGAGACTCGCTTTTTCACTTAACAAAATGTTTCTCATGTCAGACATATTGTTCTCCTAAAAATTAACCATAGTCCTTAAATTATTGTACAGTAAAATCGACTTTGGGGTGTACAGTTCTGTGAATTTTCACACATGTATAGATTTATGGAAGTACCACCATCAAAATCAAGATACAGAAAAGCCCCATCACCCCCTAAAATTCCCTGGTGCTGTCCTTTCATAGTCCCATTCGACTCCTATCTCTAACCCCTCGCAACCACAGACCTGCTTCTTCACCACCACTTTGGTCTTTTCAAAAATGTTACCTAAATGGAATCATGCAGTTTGCAATCTTTCGAGACTGCTTTTTTTTTCTCTTAGCATAATGCCTTTGAGATCCATCCAAGTTGTTGTAACAGTCTTTATTATTGAGTAGTATTTCACTGTATGCATGGATCACATTTTATTTATCCATTCCTCAGCTGATGGACATTTAGGTTGTTTCCAGTTGTTGGCAATTATGAATAAAGCTACTATGGACATCCGTGTGCAGATCTTTGTATAGACATGTATATTTATTTCTCTGGGATCCCCAGGAGTGCACTTATGCAGTTCAATGTATGTTCAACTTCCTAGAAAACTCCCAAACTATTTCTCGAGTGGCTGTAGCATTTTGCATTCCCAGCAGAGTATGGGGGTTCCTGTTGCTCCACAACCTTGTCAGCACTTGGTATTATCAGTAGTTTTTAAAAAACTTTTATTTATGTAAGTGTGTTTTTCCAGGAACCATCTGCTCCAAGTCAAGTAGTTGTTTCAATCTAGTTGTGGAGGGTGCAGCTCACAGTGGCCCGTGTGGGGATCGAACCAGCAACCTTATTGTTCAGAGCTTGCGCTCTAACCAACTGAGCTATCCAGCCATCCCATCAGTATTTTTTTTATTTTGTCCATTCTAATATTTGTGCAGTAATATCTTATCATGGTTTTAATTTGCATTTCCTTGACAGCTAATGATGTTGATAAGATGTGCATTTTTAAATAAAACATTGGAAAGTTTTTGTCATTGTGCTACATAGTTTAATCAATGTGTACTTTCAGTTTGATGTTATTTATTGAGGCTGAGTCTGGCACTCTGCGGGAATAAGGAACTGAGATGTTGTTATGTTCTGGCCCTGGGCTGGTCTTTCCCACACAGATTTTGCCTCCAGATCAGGAACTGAGGTTTGGCCAACATGAGATCAGTTAACACCACTAATTAAAAGAGAGAGTTTCATGATAAATAGTTCTCATTCACACCTGGGGGTGAACAGGAATTCTTGAATTTGCTGAGCAATTTCTGCTGCCAATTGTGATTTAGTTGGAATTTTTTATTTTCTCATTAATAAGAAATCGAACATCAGGATAAAAACAAAAACATTTTCAATAGTCTGGCGTTTGGAAATGTGTTGGCGAACATCTAGACAATTGACTACATGGCTTATGTTTCCATGTGTCCAATTTAGTGTCATCTAGACACAGCCTAAACTACTCAGATCCTCTTTATTTCAGTACCAAGCATAATTAGCATCACAGACTGATAGATTTCTAAAGTTGGATGAGGCCTCAGGAGTCATTTTCCATCTCAATTTAGACATTTATTCTTCAGCTTCCTCCATGAGAGTCATCTACCCTGTTTCCCCGAAAATAAGACATAGCCGGAAAATCAGCTCTAATGGAGCAGAAATTAATATAAGACCCAGTATTATATTGCATTATATTATATTACATTATCAGACCTGATCTTATAGTAAAATAAGACCAGGTCTTATATTAATTTTTGCTCCAAAAGACACGTTAGAGCCGATTGTCTGGCTAGGTCTTATTTTGGGGAAACATGGTATCTGGTCTAGGTAATGGTACCAGGCAGTCCAGTCCATCTGTGTGTGACTTCATTGTAAGAAAGCTTTTCCTTTTCCCGAGCTGACTGACTTCCTTTCCTGACCTCTCCTGACTTTCTTCCATTGGTCTCTAGCTTGTCCCCACGAGCCCACAGAGTTTCTAATTTTCCTCCCTCTTCCTTTGGACAATAGCTCCTGATATAGTTTAAAAGACCCATTGTGTCTTCTCTTGCTGCCTTAGCTTTCTCATCCTTCCTCGTGTCTCACACTTTTGAGCTTCCAGTCCCTGGTCCTCTCCTCCGGTCATGGGTCCCTGACCTTCTTGAAGGAAGCAGCCTTTCAGCCCTGTCACTCGTATGTGCTCATGTTCCGGGTATGAGTTAGGGAGTGACAGCCATCGAGGCTCATGGGTAACTCCCTCTCTGCCCTAGGAAGGCAGTGGAAGACAGTGGACATTGTGGAGTCAGGGCCTGAGTTGGAATCCAGCTTGCCTCTTACTAGCTGTGTGGTCTTGGGCAAGTTTGTAACCTCTCTGTACCTCCCTTTTTGCATCTGTTGAAAGGCTATAACCAGCTGCTAGCAGGCAGGAGTTGGTCACCTACCTATGGGTATCCCACCCAGGGCTACCAGGCAGACACTGGCCTGGGGGTAGGGGTAGGGGTTCTGGCCACGGAGAGCTGCCTATGTCCACTGGAAAGTCTTCGTCAGGTTCTGAGGAGTGGTCCTTGGGGAGGGCAGGGGCATGGGGACATGTTTGTCAGAGCCCAGCGGGGGGGGGGGGGGGTCCTGGGTGTATCCTCTACAGAAGGCAGAACCTGCCCTGGACTCCTGCTGCCATTATAAAGGAGAGCCTTAGAAAGAAAAGCTGGAGGTGGGGACAGAGCGCTGGCCTGGGGCGTCAGGAGGCCTGGGCTCCCGTTCTGCCCTGGCCCTGGGCGACTCACAAGGTCTGTAGATCTCACAATCCCCCTCACCTGGGGAATCAGCACTACCCATAACACTCCTCTCATTTTTAGGGACTGCTCTGAGTCGCGAATGCTGAGCCATCCTGGTGGGGGAGCCAGGCAGAGCCTGGATTAAATTCTGCCTTGGGCACGTACAAGCTGAGCAACTCACGCAGGTGCCTGAACCTCTCTGAGCTTCTGGGTTTTCATTTGCAAAACCCAGATATGGTAACATAAACCTTGAAGGGCTGTGGGAAGATTAAACGTACAAAGTGCTTCATGTAGCACCTGGCATACAGTAGGGGCTCAACATATGGTAGCCATCATCGTGAATTAAGAGTGGAGTGTTTGGTGCATAGCACATGTTCAGGAAATGATAACAGAACTGGATTGCGTGGAGGTACCTGGAGAGCATTCTGGTGTCTGAGTCCCAGGGATGCTGTGGATCTTTGGGACAGAGCTCCGACCAGTGTTTCCCAGAAAGCCTTGTGCTTGGCCCTCCTTACCAATGAGCTCAAGTGTGGACTGGAGACCAAGCCTTAGGACAGCTACTGCCAAGGGATCTGCATGCAGAGACCCTGGTGTCTCTCCTTGCTCAGCTCCAGGCCTTTGTCAGGCAGCATCCCAGGGCTCAGAGAGTGCGGCAGCCAGGGCTTTCTGATCACAATCGATTGTGTCCTCTGAGCCAGCTGAGCAGCTAACTTGTCCCCCCTAGGCTGGGGCCTCCGAGCTGCAGGTCCTTTGGCTTTGGGGGAAGGAGTGGCCTCTTAAATATTAAATCACCCCTCCCCAGCCCGAATCCTGCTGATTTGACTAAGGACATCAAGCCTTAAGTTTGTTTAATAACCTCCTGACACTAAGCAAACAACCTTGCAAAAGGAGTAATTTGCAAGGTGGAAAGAAAACAAATAAGGTACAAGGACACAGTGAGGCAGCAGCCAGGCTGAGTACATTCTGGGGGCCACCAAGTGCGACATCAACGGAGAGAATACTGGCTGCTCTGCACTCTGGGAAGTCTTCAAAACACGGCCAGGGAAACTTTGCATTAGGTCTATGGTGATGGCGCATCATTAGAATTCTGGGGACATATTAAATGCCATCTAGTCGCTAACACGATGCATCATTTTCTGCTAAATAATTGATCACGGTGCAGAGATTGTGTTTGTGGAGTTTAAAAAAGTGATTAGAGCAGGGAACATTTCTGGGAGGCAAGTTGCGTCTGTAACCTGGAGCCTGCTCTGTGTACCTTCCTGGGGGCCATTGGGGATTCTTGCCACACCGGAGCTGGGGTGCAGCACAGAAGCACTGGCACAGCAGGCAGGGTGGGGGTGGCAGTGGGCGGGTGGCATAAGACTGAGAAGGAAAGGGTGGGAGCAGTGCCCTTGGACGACCTAATGGGCTGTGTGGACCTTCTACCCTGTTGGAGGCATGGAGGGAGGCAAGAGGCCAGCCCAGAGAGACAACAAATGCCCTGCCCCTCCCACAGCCCCAGGCCCAAGTGGCATCATTATGTGAAGGCAGGCTCAGGCACCAAGGACTGCTTGTCTCAGGACCAGTTTTCCTTCCTTTTCCTGCCCTATTGTCCCCCAGAGATGATCTGTTTTTCCTTCCCCTCGTCCTGGGGGAAAACTTGACACCCTCCACCTTCACCTCCGAGTGAGGGCCTGCTGTCGAATTTGGGAAGTGTGTGAAAAGACTTTGGTCCTGGTAGACAGGAAGGCATTTCAGAAGCTGCTGGGGAGAGAGATTTGAGGTGTGGGCTGTGGAGTATCTGGGAGGTGGACGTGGTGAGGCTTCAGCGGGTCATTCAAACAGCTGGAAAGTGAAAAGCGGTAGTATTTTTCAAATGAATGACATGGCTCTCAACAGGGGTCCAAGCTCACACGTTACTGACAGGCTGTGTTCCCTTGGGAAACTGAACCTCAGTTCTCAGTTTCCCTATCTGAAAAGCACATGCCTGTGGTGTGTGTGTGGTGATTTTTAAGGGCCCTCTGGCCCTGGCATTCTATGCTTTTAAATCAGTTGTTCTTCTTCCTGGCCGCTCATTAGAATCCCCTGGGGATCTTTAAAAAATACAGATGCTGGAGCACAACGCCCAGAGGTTCTGATTCAGTCAGTCCAGGGCTGCGTTTGGGCATCCGTACTCTTAGGATTTTCCCCAGTGACTCTAACATGCAGCCAGCGACAAGAACTCTTATCTCGGGAGGGCAGTGGGTGGTGTGGGGAAAGGCAGATCTGGTCCGGCTTGCTCTGGTATGTGTGAAGGTCCCCAACTGTGGAGCAAGAAGGGGAAGATTGGCTGCTATAGAAATAATTTCAAATATCCAGCTGCTACGGAATGGTGGGCAGATGAAAAACCTTGGCCTTCAGCAGATGCTACAGCCTCATGGCTCAGTGGAGCCTCCCTGGGGAAGACGGAGGGCATTGTCAAAAGGGTGCAGGGTCTGCAGTAGGGGAAGCCTTCAGTGCTCTTTGCAAAGGAAAATCTTCCATTACAGAGAGTCTGTGGGAAGAACCATTTCGCTCACATCCTCCATGTTCTTAGCATGGGCCTTCTCCTCAAGGCACAGGGCATATGCAGAGGGCTCTGAGATGGTCCCACCAGTCAGCTGTTTGCCCCTGCCTGGCCCTGCCCCCTCTTCCCTAAGTGACCTCTCCTCCCCCTAGCTGTCCAAGACTTTCCCAGACCATGGGACCCAAATCCCCACCGTGCTGACTGAATCCCAGCACACATGTCCAGGGAAGATTGAGCTGTCCACTGTCTCCTCCCCAACAGCTGGAGAGTTAGCTCCCGGAGGGCCCAGGCCAGTTCTCCCACCTTCCTGGCATCATAAAAGGTTAGATGTCCTTGTTAGTTTATGCAGACTCACATCTCACTTTGCAAGCCTCCATCCTACCACCGCTGCCACATATCCCGACCATGTCCCCTTTGCTGCTCTAGATACCTGTTTCCTCATCTGAAAACAGAGTAGGTCAGGCTCCTATAGACTCTGATGGCAATGGGTTCTGTGGCTCTGAAGGGTTGACAGAGATGGCCACTAGTAGGTCCATTTTACAGATGAAATAACTGAGGCTCAGGGATGGCACGATTTCATCAAGGTCATTCAGTCAGGAGGTAGAGGGAGCCAGAAGCAGAATACATGGCCCTGAATCCCAGTCCAAGACAGCCTGCATCTGAAAAACAAAAAATGCAGTCCAAGATCACAGGGACGTTTCCAAACCCCCAGTCTGGGGAGAAAATTACTTTCTGTTAGGAGACAAGTACCTAGTCTGAAATGAGCCTTCTCACTCTCTCCCTGGAAACAATCTAACTGATTCAATTCCCTGCTGCTACCACCTGGATGTTTCTGGTTGTGTCTTGCCCTTCCGCCGATCAGCAGCATGGTGTCTCTGAAGGGCGATGGCGTGGGTCACACCTCTAGTTCTATTTTGCCCAGTCATGTGCTGCCCTTGTTGGTGGGCCAGGCCACACACACGTAGTGTCTGAAGGTAGATTGGTTTTTAGTGAAAGGTCAAGGTAAATTGCCCAGGGATCCTTGGGGAGGTCTTCGTGCGGATGCAAATGCCAGCTCTGGCCAGCAGGGGGCGGGCCAGGCCCTGAGTCCTGGGGCAAAAGGTCAGGATCAGAAGGAGGGATTCGGGGCTAGAGGTGGGGTTGGGGTGGAGACAGGGTCAGAGCCCAGGCCCAAGATGCCCACCAGTGTACTTTAGGCTGTCACCCAGTTTGTCCCCATGGGTTGGGGGCGGTGGAGGGGTGGGAGCCGGGGCATTAGATAACCTGCAGAGCATAGCAAGGTGACTGGGAAAATTATCCTCTGAATTGTTTTAGTTTGAGATGCAGAAATTTGGACTGGAATGGAACTCCTCTTCTTTCCTTGCTTCTGCCCACAGAATGTAATGTGGTCTAATCTGATCTTTAATATGTCTTTTAATTCTAGTCTCTTTCTCAAAAACAATGTGGCCCAGCCAAGCACTCCTCCAACTTCAGTGAATATCGGAAGTGCTAGGAACTTGATAAAACACAGATTCTTAGGTCCACCCCCAGAATTTTGGTACGCATTTTAAGAACCACAGGTCTAACCTCCTCCTACCTCAGCTCCCAGCACAGCTAGAGGGGTTTCCTGGAAGGAAGGCCATCAGCTCTAGATCCAGACAGAGTCTTGGCTCTGACTTTTTCTAACTGTGTGACCTTGGGCGAGTCTCTCGCCCTTTCTGAGCCAAGAATTCCTGAAATGTAGGGAAAGCAGTGCCCACTTCACAGGCTCCAGGTGAGGTCTGAAAGGGATGACCAAACATTTGTAAAAAGCCACTGGTGTAAGCAGACTATCCGAAATATTCCTTTCCAGAAAGGGAGTCTGCCAGAAGTAGTAGGGTAGAGGCCACCCTCATCCTTGTGCAATAGGTAAAGTGAAAGCAAGAGCCCAGCTCAGGTCCCACGTGGGGTCTGGCAGAGCTGGCACCAGGTTGGACACCCCTCCCTGTGTCTGTCCTCCCTCCAACTGAGAGGCTTCAGCTCGTAGCCCAGGGGGCAGCAACGCCCTCCTCAGCTGCCTGAGCAAACATTTGTTTTAAAGCAGCCTCACCTCCTCCAGCCCAGCACTTGGGGCAGGCCGTCACTCACCAAGGCCCCTGAGTCACCACCTCACTGAGAGGACACCTCCTTCCCCACTCCTTCGGACAACTTGGTTCTGCTGGGGCTGGGAGCAGGGGAGATGAGGTGCTGGGCTCACTCCCCACTTCCTGCTGGTGCACAGGGGCTGGGCAGAGACGGTGTCTCAGCCAGGAATGGCAGCCAGTGCCTCTGCTCAGCTTTATACTTCTCTCTGGCCTATGACTGCATTTCCCATGCTCCTTCCCACCAACATCGAGAGGAGCCCCAGGACCAGGCCACCAGCCACTTCTCAGTCTTTATTTCCCACAACCCCTCTCCAGGCCTTCGTCTCCAGCTAAGTTTTGGTCCCTCCGAAAGAGAAGTCATTCTGTGTCTCCTAACCTTGATTTGCTCATCGGTGAAATGGGAGCCCGCAGGAGCACTCACTTCTCTCTCATCCTCAGAAATCCTGTCCTGAGCCTGCCCGCATGAGCACTGACTGGCCTTGGAGCCCAGGACCCCCACTTGGAGAGAAGAGAGGTAGTGGCCTCAAGAAGGGTTATTTTCACACCCCTGGGGCTCATTTCCGGCTGGCTTCCTTCTCCTGACAGAAACTGGAGTAACCTGACTGCGAAAGCAGCCCTCCTCACCGCCAGCCTGGGATGTGTCACTGTGCTCACGGACCCCCTCCTCCTGGCAGCCCTTCCTGCGCCCACCCCAGCTCACCGGAGAGGCCTTGCTCACACCTCAAGGCTGAGAGGTTCTCTTCTCCAAGTTTGTTTCTGATTCTCCCACCCTGTTTGATTGTCATTTGAGTACTTGTCTCTCCCTCTGTGCTCTTGGGAGCCCGCTGGGCAAGGGGGTCCCTATGCTCCCCAGAGCTCAGTTACAGGCAGCGTCAGACCATTGCCCAGCACACAGGCAGAGTTAGCGCACACGTGTGTGTGTGGGGGGGGTGGGGGGGTGGTATTTCCCCCTTTACTCCTTTCAGGGCGTCCGGTTTCTAAGGAGCTCAACAGGTGTGTCCACTGTGCTTGGTGGAGCAGGCTCTCTGTCCCAGGGTCCTCTTGCATTTTTCCCTTTTGCATCATTTATGAAGGTTAAGAGAGGTCGGGGGCCCATGGACTCAAAAATCTAACTTTTGAAAGCAAGGATTCTTGTTTGAGGGCCAGTCAAGGTTGACCTCTTACATCCCCCCTCACCCAAAATGCTCACCGCCCACCCATCCATCCTCCTTTCTGCCCCCACCCTCACTCCAGATACCTGCTGTCTGCACCCACCGCCACACACCACACTGTGAGGGTTTATTAACCCCCTGGGCGTGTGCAGGGTCTCTTGAGGGTGCCTTCCACTGGTCCCCTTTGGGAAGGGGGCCTCGGGGTCCATGCCGTGACTCTGCCAGTCGATCTCTATTCCAGACGTGCTGGGCTCTGCCAGCTCTTCCAATCCTCCAAAGACCCTCCAGTGTTTAGCTCAAAGGAACCCTTTGATGTCCTAAATGACAAAGCCAGGCATCATGGAGACTGCATGGGGACAGCTCCCTGTAGACACTGGGGAGGAGCTGCTGCCTGGCTGTCACACTTCTGGCCATCAGAAGTGTTTTGTTTCAGCTCCATGTAGGCGCCTTTGTTGTCAGAGCTGCCTCCCTGGCGTCTCTTGGGTTTCCTTGGGAAAGTGCAGAGACACGGGGCTGGCCTAGCCCAGCTGTCTATGTGGGGGGACAGGGCCAGGTTCAGCCCCAGGAAATGGGAGCCCTGCTTTGCCCAAGGCTGCCCAAGGCTGCCTGTCACCCTGCCAAAGTCCTCTGCTCCATCCAGGCTCCTTGCGTCAGATCTCTGGTCACCGAGGGGGTCGGGGCTCTTGCATCCAGGACCTTTGCAGACTCTGATTCTAATCCCAGTCTTTGGGCAAGTCTCAGTTTTCTCATCTGTAGAATGGGGATGGTAATGATAATAATGATGCCAGAAGATTCAATGACACAACATACACCCTGGCAGAGCTTCTGGCATAGGCTTTCAATGAGTACCAACCCCCATCCTCTTTCTTTTGCCTCTTCCTTGTACCTTAGTGGTTCTCAATCCTGGCTATTAAAATCCCCCAAGGGACATTACTATTGTACCAATGCCCAAACAGCATCCAGACTGATGACAGAAGAGCTCTGAGAGTAAGGTTTGTGTCTGTGCTTTTCTCTGAGGCTCCCCCACATGATTCTGGCATGCAGCCAAGGCACAGAACTACTGACCCCACCCTAACCAGCCCCTACCCCTCCTGACCTGCGCCGCTCAACATGGTTGCCACTAACTACATGTGACTATCTACATTTAAATTTATTAAAATGACATAAAATTAAAACTTTATTTCCTTGACCACACCAACCACTTTTTTTCTTTTTCTTTCTTTTTCTTTTTTTAAAGGTGGGCGCAGCTCACAGTGGTCCATGTGGGGATAGAACCGGTAACCTTGGTGTTATTAGCTCCACGCTCTAACCAGCTGAGCTAACCAGCCACCCCACCAACCGCTTTTCAAGTGCTCAATAGCCACGTGTGGCTAGTGGTGACCGTATTGGACGGCACAGGTCTAGAACATTTCTAGCATGGTAGAAAGTTCTTTAGGAGAGCACTGCAAGGCCAGAGGTGGCCAATGGAAGTATAACGCAAGCCACGTATGTAACTTATGTAATCAAAAATTTTCTAACAGCCACACTAAGTAAGCAAAAAGAAGCAAGTGAAATTAATATAGGTGATCTATTTTATTTAGTCCTATAATCCAAAAGGATGTCATTTCAGCATATAATCAATATGACAAAAAGTAATGAACGTTTTTTCCATCCTTTGGTGTACTAAGTCCTCCAAGCGTGGGGAGTATTTTACACTTTCAGCATGTCTCCATTCGGATGGTCACCTTTCCCGTGCTCAACACCACGTGCCCTGCACAATGTGGGTCCCCGGCAAGTGCCCAGTGATGGGAGAAACCATTGTCCGTAAGCGAATGACATCGCCATGCCCACTTGCAGTGTTTTAGGATGTAGGAAGTGCTTTGACGGGAGTGCCACAGCCCTCTGACAGAGTATTGAAATCTGCAGGCTGGTGAGAAGCGCTACCTGGGAACACGGCTCATGTGATGAGAGGAAACTAGAACACATGTGCATATCTGTGTCCTGTTGTATCCCCTGGGTTAGTGATTGTCCAATTCTGGGCAAGCGTCATTTGTGCTGCCCAAATAGACTGGTCATCCCCTGGGGCTAGAGAACCTGTCTCTTGTGCTTGTTGTGCCCGTCCTAACGTTCCCTCCTCCAGTCCACTTGTCTGTGGAGGAAGACGTTACCTGAGTAACTTGAGTGGTGCTGGAAGGTCTCACAGGCTAGGAGGTCTCACAGGCTGGAGGCTCTCCCCCTCATTCGTCCTTCTGGCTAAAACATTCATCACACCGTCTCCCCAAACTATATGGTAAATGTGTCACCAGAGAAGGTTTATGCAGCCTCCTACCATCTGCTATTAGTGCCTTGATATACGTGGATTAGTCATGTTGGTTCACAGTAGAGGGTTGGCCAGGTGTGAATGAGATGGATGACAGCTCAGCTGTGATAAAAGAATGTGGAATGAAGACCAGGAGCACAGAGCTCTCTCTAGGGTGAGAGCAGCCAAAGGTGGAGCAGGCGAGGAAGGTGGGGGCCATGTGAGGAAGAATATGGGGGCCCAGGGCTGGGCTAGAGAAAAGAGCTCTGGCAGCAGGATTACAGCGGGGGCAGGAGTCATGTCTACCTGAAGGTCATCACCTCCACCTCGGCTTCAGCACCTGGGCCATGGTGGATGTGCTGAAGGGCAATGGATATATGCGACATCGGAAGCTCGAGAGGGTGTGTAAGGTGGAGTCCTGCTCTCTTCCCATTTCCATCTCATAGCTTTCGTTAGGAGCCCAGCAGACAATGCTGCATTCAGGGACTCGAGCGGCCCGCTCCTGGCCCTGGGAGAGATGGCAAGATGGCTGGGGCACCACCTCTCCCTGGGCGCCTGTGAGCAGTAAGACCACCCCTGAGGTACACCGTGGGCACCACATGGAGCAGTCTTCTGATACCCTCACACCATCCCTTATCTTTATCCCGACCTGTTTTCCCAACCACTCTCTCCGACGTGTCCTGGATCCTCTTGGTTTCTTATTTCCAAATCAGCTCCTCACAGGGAGCCTATACCTGCCCCAAGGAGAGTACACCCTGATATGTCTCTATGTCTCTGGTCTCTAAATTTTTCCCCTTTGGGACACACCCTCAGTTCCCCATCCATGCCCCCCAGCTTCAGTTTCTCTAAGTCACCACCTTCCCGGTCCAGCTGATGTGGGTGTCAGCTGCTCCAGCTTTTCCTAGACTCCACCAGTGGGACAAGAAGACCTGACTTCAGGTCTCGTCTAATTACTTTAGCCGGAGTGATGCTGGCAGGGAAAGAGATGTATTGCAGGCTTATGATCGCTATTCAAATCCAGAGACTGCCGGCCTAGGCCAAGCTGTTCTTTTTCATTCATCCGACAAATGCTCGCTGAGCACCAGATCCAGACTCCATCCTACCCCAGGGCCTCCACTCCGACTGGCCGAGCCTGCACTGATTGGGTTTGGATCATCGAAATGGCTTTCTCTTGCATCGAAGTGTCCAAATGTCAGGTGGCTCTGTTCATGGACTCAGCATGGAATGATCTCTCGCAGAAAATCATAATCCATCAGTCTCTCCTTTCAAGACCATCAATCAATGTTCCAGAATCCACAGCTGCATTCTCATTCCAGGAGTTTTCAATCACTTCCCTTTTCCCTTGTGCTTGCCGAACAATGCAGTGACACTCGGAAATTGTGTTTTGACATGAAATCATTATGTGTTTTAAAACCTCTCCTTCAATGTTGGTCTTTTCCTGCCTTCTGCTCTCCCCTGACACGTCTCCTGCTCTGAACTGCAGAGTGAGCCTCATTCCTTTGTTAAACTCTCAGGCACAGGCGAGGGATGCACGGTCCAAAAGGAGAGACAGAAAAAATAAGCTGCCCATTTTATTCCGGCGCCATCACACTAATTAGTGTGTCTCCTCCAATCGGAGCCCTCTTAGCATATTTCCCGCAGGTGTGTCAGAGGGACCAGTGTGTGTGTGTGTGTGGGGGGGGGGGGAGGACCACGGGGTGGGGGCACTGGATGCAGAGAAGTAGCATCGTAATCAGGAGCATCTAATGGGAAATTTAACTACATGCGTTCAGCAGTCAGTCAGTCAATCAATCAGTAGGTGCAGGGGCAGATTAGACCAGCTGTTTATGATATGGTGATTCTACCCTCAGCCCTCTCACACCCACCCCGAGTGAGGGGGGTGGGAGGCATGTGCTGGCTGCTCCTGACCGTGTCCCCGTCCCAGCACACCTTCCCCAGGAGCCCCGTCTCTCTTTGCTGATGCTGATTCTAGTGTTTAGAGATATGTATTTTTTGTACAAAGAACCCCTAAACCCACGCCAATTACTGCTGTGGTGCTCAGCCCAAGATGAAGGCTGGAGGAGAAATGGGCACAGTTAGCTTCCAGGAAACGTATGGTGTGTCTCCCTCTCTCCTGTCTCTTTTCCAGAGGTCTTTCCATGGGAAATTTTGATTGTAAGCAATTCTCAATAGACCTGCTGACTTTAGATTTTAAGCCCCCTAAGGATGGGCCCGAGCCATGTTTGGGAGGCTCAGCCCAGCAAAATCATGTCAGGCTTAACATGAACCCTGCTAGCTGTGTCTTCTTGGGAAAGTTACTTAACCTCTCTGAGCCTCAGGTTTTTCATCTGGTGGGCGGACAGTAATACCTTCCTTATTGGGTTTGACACGAAGGTTAAAGATAAAATATGCTTCTGTGGTATCCAGTGGGTGTGCAGCAAATGGTGGGTCTTGTTATCATTATGGATAAATGAGTTCTTGCTGAGGGACACTGAGCTGCCAATGTCACCAAGGTGCTTCATTTAAGAAAGAAAAGATGCTGTTAAGTTAGTTTGCGCTGAACAACAATAACTTACACTGTAAATAATTGATGCTCTGAGCAGACTTGTAGTGTTCACAGCCAGGTAAGGTGTAGGAATGATGGCTCCACATTCTAAATCGCCTCATCTTTCCTTTCTTGAATAAATGGAGTCGCTGCTGGAGGTCAGAATGAAAGTCACACAAGTGTGACTTCCAAAGAAAAGTGTCTCTGGGGGAAGCGGCAGGTTTGCTCTCTTGACGCTGGCACAGGGAAACACCCTGCTGTCCGTCTATGCAGTCATGAGGCAGGCACAGGTTTTACCCAGCACCTGAAGCCCCTTTTCAGGGGCCCTCCCTTCCTTTTGGCATCCACTATTGCAAGGATTTTCAAACTGCCTCTCGGTGTCGCTAAGAGGTCTATTCTAGCCTGCTGTTCCATGGAAGTACCTTCCCTTAAAACCTGTCTGTCCTGTGTTTGGCTCAGACCAACACAACGATCTTTACCCCCTTTAGGAGTATTTCGTAGTACATTACATCTGAGCTGAAGGCCTCTGTCTGTAGCCCACCCTGCCCCTGCCCTGTTTTTCACCCAAGCAAGGTGAGGCTCCCGGTCAGCCTCATGTCAGCTTTGAGCCAAACTCATCCACTCTCAGCCGAGACACGCTGGGACCTTCGTGTTAGGCAGGCGAGGAGCTGCCTTCGTGTTAGTGGCGGGAGAAACTGGCTCTGGGAATGGCCTATGGGTGGAGGTGGCATAAACCAAGATGGAAATATCTGGGCTGAAAGGGGAGAGAGTAGACTGGCCTCTCCATATCGGGTGCAGGGGTCTGATCTGGGGGCCTGGGGTAGAGGTGAAGTCAGGCGGGATGTCTGTCCATGATCTGGATGCTCGGGGAGGTCGGGGAGGGACTGGTTCCAACAGGAGCTGGCCTGACTGAGGGAGAGTTTTAGGGCTCCCCTAAGAGATGGGGTGAGCCCTCCACTTACTGACTACCTACGGTGCGCCAGGCACCGTTCTAAGGATTGTCATGTGTTAACTCCCCAGACCCCACAAGGGCCCTTGGAAGCAGGTGCCGATGCTGATAGATGAGTAAGCAAAACCTCCTGGAGGTGTAGTCACTTGCCCAAGGTCACACATCTAGAAAGGACATAGCCAGGACTGCAGCCCAGTCTGCTGCCCTCAAAGCCTGCATTCTTTCCCCCACTGCTCACAGCCTCTCGAGTGCTCGAGGGCAACAGGAAACAGATGATGGGGAAACTGAGGCAGAACCCCTACCGGGAAGGTAAAGTCAAGATGTGACGGGTGGCGGGAGACGGCTGTAGCACAGCCTGGCCCAGGTGGACTAGAGGAGGGCCCTGACGCAGGTGGAGGGAGGCTAGCAGGTCCGCACCTTGCAGGTGAGCTCAAAGGCACATCCAGGCCAGGGCTCGCCTCTCAGTGGCGGGAGCTGCAGGGCTGCACTAAGCAGGGCAATTCCTACGGAAGCAAGGAGGGAGATCACAGTGAGTCTCAGGCACTATGTGGGCTCTGGGTAGAAGGAACGTTTTCCCTGTGGGAGCCTGCGAATGACACCCAGCCTGTAGGGCTGTCTCCTTTCTGTTATAGGGACCTGCCTGCCCCAGCAGTTCAGCCAAACCGAAGTAGGGCCACCTGCTTTCTAGTGCCATGAGGCCTGCTAGGGAAGGAACTTTAAAAAGATTTCAAATCAACAGTGCTCTCCCCTGCTCAAATCACAAATGTTTTCTTCCGCTCCATCACAGCAAGGGCACACACAGTGAAGGCTATCACTGAGAAAACGCCATTTGCGGTTGTCAGACCTAGCAGGGGCCATTAACACTTGCTTAGCCAGTCTCTTCCTGGCCGAGGAGGCCTCCTTCTCTAGGTGGCATGGGGTGCTCTCCACACTAAGGTCCTGTAAGAGGAGCGTAACGGTTGCCGAAGGGTGGCAGTGTGCTTCTCAACTCAGAGGGGTCCCTTCCCCCGGGGTACATGCCACAGCACCCCAGGAGGCAGGAAGCAATAACACAAATAAAGGTGATGCCGGAAGTGGGGACAATAGAGCAGAACCTTTGCCCTTCTTTTTTGGGTTTCTTGTCCAAAGAAAGCCAGACCTGGAGGGGAGAGAAATGATGGGCAGCAAAGGGAGAAGTGAGATTGGTTGGGCAGCTAAGAGAATTCGTGGGGATAGACTTGCCAACGCTCTGGTGATGTCCAGAAATAATTAGGGAGACTTGAGGGATATACCGTGTTTCCCTGAAAATAAGACCAGGTCTTATATTAATTTTTGCTCCAAAAGATGCATCAGGGCTTATGTTCAGGGGATGTCACTCCTGAAAAATCATGCTAGGACTTATTTTCCGGTTAGGTCTTATTTTGGGGGAAACACAGTAGATCAGAGGTCCTAGAGTAGTGGGTGAAATCAATTCGAGAAGAACCTAATGAAGACTATCCTAGCAGGATTCTGGGCACACAGGATGTCCCCGACAGTACTTCCTGGTTAATACGTTAATCGGTGCCCCCTTATTAGCTGGGCTACACATACTGACTGTTCTTTGCCTCCCAGTCAGATGGAAACCTGCATGGATGACAATCCAGGCTTCCGAGGAGGCAGTGCAGGCAGCTGGACCTCCAAGGCTCCTCGGGGCGGCTCTGCCTGCTGCCCCAGCTCCCTGGGGGCGGAAGCAGCTCTCCCCAGCTTGGAACCAAGCTGCCCTGGTTTTCCTTGCACTAAAGGCTCAGTCTCAGGAAGAGTGCTTGGGACACAGAGGTGAGACCAAGGCTTCTCGCAGGACTGAGAGCTCTTTTGAGTGAATTTCTTATTTGTTCTCCCAGAACAAAAACTTAGAACTGATCCTAGCCCAGCCTCCCCTTCCCAACGCACCTGGTCCCCCCTTGGCCCGGGGGCCCAGAAGCAGAGGAGGGCAAAGGGACAGGACGCACAGTGGGCAGAGATGGGTGAGGAAGCCCTCTCCCCTGGCTGGCAGGCCTGCCTTTCCATCCACTCAATTCTAGTACATTTGATTCAGAGCCACAAATGGCTTGTTCTTCTCCAAGGAAGCATTTGAATTTTAAAAGAGGACCCTGGAGAGGAAACACTTAACCCAAAGGAATGAATATTTAATGCTGGCATTTCAGGTTCCGTGGGGGAGAGGTCTTAGAGGGGCCTTTCCCAGTGTTCCACAGAGGACTGTGCCCCTCCATTCCCCCACCCCAGCCGCCTGCCTCTTCTGCTCAGGCATCAGGCCGGCCTGGCAGGATGGCAGGAGACCCTTGGGAGAGGCTTCTAGGGGGAGAATGCGGCACTGTGCTGGTCCCAGCTTTCAGCTAACTCTGTGTGACCCTGAGCAGGCCAAGGGGGTGCTCATTGGGCCCCAGCTGGCTCCAGTGACGGGGCTCTCAAAGGGGTGGCCCAAGGGCCAGATCGAGCTTCATGTTTTTTAATTGGGACTGAAAAGCACTTCCAGTGGGGCTTGTGTTCTGGTTCACCATGGCTCCCTCTGCTTCCTCTAGCTTTGTTTGTACCCATCCTGCCTTACTCACTTACTTTGCCTCCTGGCCTCTGTGTTTATTTGAGTTTGGACCTTTGTCCTATGTTCCCTGCTTGTGTAAGGTTATCACGGGGACCTAGGGCAGGATGTAAGGTGCTTTGAAAGCTGTACCCCTGCATGGATGTGAGGGATGAGTGTGCTGACAGCTCCATTTCCTTTTCTGTCTCTCGTATCCCAGAACTTGTCTTATCTCATTTACCCACAGCCAAGAGGACCCCAGAATCCTTACCTAAGGGTGGAACCAGGGTCTGGATGTGATCCCTAAGCCCACACTCTTCCTTCTTCACAGCATCCTGAGAACCGTTCCTAGAACCTTTCTGAAGCCCATGGGTGAGGTGGCTTGCACTGGGGGTTTCCTGAGTGGCACTGCTGTGGGGAGTACCGTCGGACGCGTGGCATGACCGGGGAGGGGCGCCCCATGGGATGTAGAAGGGGAAGACGAGGTCTCAATTTTCCTTCATGCTCAGCAGGGAATTCCAAGCCCAGGACTGTCTGCTCCAAGGAGTGCGGCTGTCATTCAGTGTGGGCCTTGGTCCTTCCTGATGGGGACCGGGAAGAGAAATTCAGGATCATTTGTACCTGTTACTGTCTACTAGGGTGGAAAAACCTCTTTACAAATATCTGGCTTGCTGAAATGTCCTAGCAGCGGCTGTGGCCACAGCAGGAGCCCCCGTTCCTTCCTGTATGAGCCCCAGGACCCCATGTCCCTGTACCTTGAGGCAGTGGCAACTAAGAAGCACGCACAGTGGCTGGGGGTCTTGTGAGGTCTCTCCCTTCTCTCTGTCTGGCCTTGGTCTCCTGTCTTTTTCTCGGGATCTTGGCTCTGGCTCACAAGCCGACTCCCCTGCCTCAGGCCTTGACGCCCACAATTCCATTCACTCCACAAAGGGTCTAATCAGGTAGAGCTCGTGGCCAGCTGGGGCTGGCAGAGCTGCCACAGGCTTTGCAGTTAGACCTGTGTGTGGGGCTGAATCCTGTTCTCGACTTAACACCGTGAAACTGGGCACGTTACTTCATCTCTCTGATGAAGTAACCTTATCTATTGATTCCTTATCTGGGAAACGGGATAACGATAACTGACAGGGTGTTTAGACAGATCAAGTGGATATAAAAATATATTTTAAATTGTCACTCTACATCTGGCAATCGCTCTGCACCTTCTTTTCCCCAGCTTAACAGTGTATCTCGGCCTATTCCATATTAGTCCTTAAAGAGCTTCAGAAATATTTTCACATTTGCCTGGTGTTCCTTTGCAAGGATGGACCATAATTTATTTAGCAGTACTCTTCTGATGGACGTTTAGGTTGTTTACAGTATTTTGCCATTATGAATAATGCTGGGATAACAGCTTTGTGTATTCATTACTTTGTTCACACGCCTCTGTGGTTATGAATAGGCAGTTCCTTTTCGTAGGAATTTCCTCTCCTCGTCTTGTCTTCTTGGTGAGGTCACCCTACTCATCCTCCAGATGTCACGCCAATGTTGCCTCCCCAGGAAGTTCTCCTTGATTTTCCCAGGAGAGTCAGGTTGCCCTTCTCCAGGGCCCAGCTGTTCTCTCTTCCTGTCTTTACGATAGACTTCTATTCTCACATTTTAATCATGTATTTGTATGTCTGTTTCTCCTTCTAAATTGTGAACTTTTTGATGACAAGGGCTGTATCTTTTTGACAACAGAGGCTGCAAACGTATTCCTAGTTCCCAGCTCGACTTTTCACATAGTAGGGGCTTAATAACTGCGTGTTGCATGAATGAATAAATGAACTACAGTCTGTACCCTCAGGGAACTTACGGTCCAATGGAGGAGATAAAGTCACGCACAGAGATAACTATAATTACAATGTAAGGCAGAAAGCATTAAACGCCACCAGAGGTACAGATTATTCCATTCAGTGCTTCTCAGCCATGACTGCAAATGACAGTCACCGGGGAGCTTTTTAAAAGACCTACACCTGAGCCTGATCCACAGGACAGTCTGGTTTATTTGGTCTCGTGTGGGGCCCAGCCACTGGTAATTCAGAAAGCTCTCTGAACAATTGTGCTGGGACCTGGGGTTGAGAACCACTGCAACACTGCTCTAGTCAGTGACTCTCCCGGGGATCTTGTGGAAACGCAGATTCTGATTCAGCAGGTCTGGGTGGAGCCTGAGGCACGACGTTTCTGACAAGAGCCTGCATGGTGCCCATACTCTGTGTAACAGTGCTCTAGAGCAGTTGTCGGCACTCCCAGCTGTGCATTAGCCTCCCGGCTCCCAGGCTGAGATCCAGACCAGTGAAGTCAGTCCCAGTCAGCTCAGGCTGCTGTAACAGAGACTGTGTGGCTTAAACAAAACATGCTTGTTTCTCACAGTTCTGGAGGCTGGAAGTTCGAGATCAGGGTGCTAGCAGGTCAGGTTGTTGGTGAGGGTTCTCTTCCTGGTTATGTCTCCACATGGACTTCCTTGATGCATGCCCAAAGAAAGAGAAGGACAGAGAGGGAAAGCAGGGGAGGGAGAAGGCAAGAGAGAGAGAGAGAGCTAGAGAGAGAGCGCGCGCTCTGGTGTCTCTTCTTATAAGACCACTAATCCCCTCATGGGTGCCCCACCCTTGTGACCTCATCTAAACCTAATCACCTCTCAAAGGTCCCATCTCCAAATACCATCACACTGGCAGTTCGACCTTCAACATATAAATTGGGGGAGGAGGGGGCTATACAAACACTCAATCCATAGAAGACAGAATCCCTGGAATCGAGACTCTAGGCATTAATACTTTTTAAAGCAGCCGGGTGATTCCAGTGTTGATGAAGCAAATAGCTGTGTGGAAGGACACCTTTTCTAGAAAAGATGCCACTTGTGGAAGTGGAAAAGAGGGCATCTTAGTGGAGGAAACCTGCTTAAATGACCTCTAATTGCTCTCCTGGTTCTAATATTCTGGGATAATCAGGGTTAGATTGAAGGAGAGGAGACCTGGGATCTAGTTCCAGTTCTGACAGAAACAGTCTGTATGGCCTTAGACAATTCGTTCACTCATTCAATCACTCACTCACTCATACAAATATTTGTTGTATGCCATGTATTGTATTAGGTTCTGGGGACATACAAGGTGTGATCAAAACATACAGTGAATGTTGCGGCCGAGGGCCATCCAACGGAAAGGCAGGGATCTTCAATACAGGTGCGTTGAACCTTAGTAACAGTGTGTGACAAGTTTCAACTTGTTCAGTGCAGTCAGGAAGGTGTGAGCTACGGTTGGGAGAAAGTGTGTTTTAAAGTGTGCCATAAATCTTGGATCACGAACAACATGTTAACATGAAAAGGGCAAACGGTTTCGTCCTCCATCATGACAACACTCCACGTCACACATCACTTCTGGTACAGCAATTTCTGTCAAATAAAAACATTACAGTGTGTCCTCATCCACTTTATTCACCGGATTTGGCACTGAGCGACTTCTGGCTCCTCCTCAAAGTCAAAATGATTCAGGACATCGAGGCAGCCATGACACTGCGACTAAAGACATTCACAAAAGAGGACTTCCAGAACTGCTTCAGAAAGTGGCAAGAACGGTGGGCTAAGTGTGTTCGAAGCGAGGGGGAGTATTTTGAGGGGGATTAATGGCAATATGTCTTTTACTATAATATTTTTTATTATTTAAACATTCACTGTATTTTTTTTTTAATCACACCTCGTAGCAATGCACAAGGCAGATCTAATTCCTACTCTCATGGAGCTCACTGGATAGCAGTAAATTCAGACCATTAAATGCGTAATTATCACAGAGTATGATTAATGTAATGATAGGGAAAGTATAGGACAATGTTCCAGGTTCATAGCCAATCAAATAGACGGAGATAACGAGGCCTTCCCTTTCTACTTCACAAGGTGTGGTAAGTATTGCATGGGACAATGGATTTTGGGAAGCTGTGAGAAGCTGTATAAGGTCTGAAGGGACATGACACATGGAAGCTCAGAGTGTGTGTCTGATGGTTCAGAACTAATCCACTTGACAGGCAGGCAAACCAACGAGGCCTCAGCCACCAGCACATGTTTTTCTGGATTGTTTTGTTTTTTTATTAGGAGACCTGACTTTAACCCCAGTGCTCTCCAAGGCCACCAACACCCACGCAGGCACTTAGTGGAGTGTGGTTTGCAATGGAATTGCTTTTAAATAGAATCTCCATTTATCACAGCCCTGGAGATGACACAGCTCTTCTGGAACAGGTGTGCCGAGTGACCCTGGCAGAGCAGCAGAGAGGTGAGGGCCATCCACTTGCTAGCTGTTTGGGGCCCTCCAGCCACCTTCAGCACTGTCTCTGAGTCAGCTGGAGCTGCAGAACCTGGGATTAGCAGCTGAAATTGCAGGTGGTCCTAGACTCCAGCTGCCTGTGTGAGAAGGCATACAGATGACAGCGTTGGTGTGCAGGTGAAAGGGTAAGCTCTTTTGTTTCTCTGCACCTTTGGAAGCCTCCTACATCCCTCACAGCTGGGGTCCCCCACTGGAGACTGTGGAGTGCTGTGGGAAATGAGGTGAGAAAAATACAGCCCGTCTCAGGAGGCCTTTTGACTGATTGCTTTTTGTTATTTCCACTTTGGCCCAACTTAACTTGACGATGGCATCTGTCTGCCCACTGCAGACATTTCTCATCTCTTCTGAATCTAGAACCCCCTCCCCTATAACTCTGAATCCTGCAAATAATCTTCTGGTTTGTGTAACTGCCCCCTGGATCGCCACCCCGCCTTGACCTATACGTTGCTGACAGGATGTTTCTAAAACACATTCTGATCCAGTTGCTCTCTAATTCCCAGCATCTTTGTAGTTGCCCTTTTCTTACCAAGTCAACTCCAAACTGTTTCCAGAACCCTCCACCATCTGTCCCCTCCTTTAAAAGCTTAGCTCCAAATGACTGACAAAATATATCTCCATTTCAGGCTGCCTGTGTCCTCATTGCTCCCCTCCTCCCTCTCCACCTTCAAGCACACAAGCACACGTGCACACACACAATTACACACAGCCACGCACGCCAAGCCCACACTTGAAGGGGTTTGATTCTGTTGCCTCTCCCAGCGTGTTTTGCATGCCCGTCTCCTTATCTAAATCCGATTCATTCTTCAAGTTGCACTTTCCAGCCCCATAATACATATCTACTGTGCTTGTACTGCCCAGATAGAATTAGGTATCACTTGCTCACTGTCTGTGTCACGTGTGCTAATTATGTCTTCCCAGCAGAATGTGTAGAAACCATGCTGGTCACATTTGGGTCTTCTCCTATTTAACATAGAGCTGAGCATACAGAAGTCTCAATGAATTGATCACTTAGTAAATCCTTATTAACAGACGAATGAAATCAGCCAGAGAGGCCAGTGCTCTGAGTGGCATGAATGGATGACAGAGAACCAGACAAAGGAAAGGGAACCCCTATGGAAGTCAGGCAACATCAGGGTGACTCAAGCTTCTAGACTGTTATCAAAGGGAGGAGAGAAATTATCAGAAATAAATTTAACAGACATTTAATAAGCACCTCCTATATAGTCAGCATATGTTATAGCTACCCCCATCCCAAAGGAGCGCAAGGCTTAGCTAGAGAAAGAAACCCACATGCAGCCAACTAAAACACCTTGTGATCCTCTGATAATATGGCCTAATGCCATAGGAGCATCAAACAGTAAGCACACAATAAACGATTGTCACTTGGATACCTTTGGTTACTGATTGGGTCAAAGAGATCACTAGCAGGAGCAGGTGGCTGATCTCAGGAATTAAGAAGTCAGAAGTAAGATGAGGACACAAGAGACAGCATAATATTGTAAAAGACAGTACAGTGTCATAGAAATAGCATGAAAATAAGCAAGACTTGGGTTTAAAATCCAGCTCCAACTTAGCAAGCATCATTTTCCTCATGTGTACAATGGAGATAACAATACCTATCTTCCAGGTAGTAATAAAAGGTGAGATAATATGGTCAGAGCGCTTATCACTGTTCTTGACCCGTAGGGAGAGCTCATGGATTTGAATTGCCGTTTCCAAATACAAAGACTTTCCGGCTCCTAGGTCAGGAGGCATATGACCAGAACTTCAGAACCACGGACAGCGCCAAGGAGGGCCCGTAGACTTGGCAGATTTGGGCTTTCAGTCTCTGGGTCAGAAAAAGAGTAGTATATAGCATTACTATTTATATATAACATTTCTATGCCAGAAACTACATAAATTAGCGCTGTTAATCCTCACAACAAAGTAGGTCGAAAGTATTGCTTTTGTCTCCATTTTAACACATGCAGAAACCCAGGCACAGCAGTTAATTAATTGTCCAAAGTCACACAGGCAGTAAATAGTGGAGGCAAGATTTGACCCCAGACATGTTGTCTCCATAGTTCATTCTCTTTGCCACAGGGCTACGCTTTCAGGATGCTATGTTTTCTGAGGACTAGGGGCTGGCAGTTTTTCATCATCTCACAGCCCATTCTCCAGGGCTCCTCTTTATTTGGTTTTGTCCTGGAGGCAGGACCTCAACCAAGTGGTATTCTGTGTCTGTCACCACCATTCCAGAATATCTGTGCCTAGTTCTCTTCCCTCTTTCCCTTCTGGGTCTCCTCATATATCTCCCACCCCTTAACCCGTGTCCCACCTCTCCTGCATAGTTTAGGGTGAGGGGAGAAAAACAAGAAGAGAGAGCTGAGTAGGGGAGAAAGAGGGTTGAGGTTAAAAGAGGTGAGGTGGAGAGAGAGAGAGAGAGAGAGAGAGAGAGAGAGAGAGAGAGAGAGAGAGAGAGAGAGAGACTCAACTCAAAGGAAAATTCTAAGTAAGGCAAGTTCCAGTTGAAGGGAAAACAGTATACTAGGAGTGAAGAGGAAGCTGAAGAAAAGAGAGGGGGAGAGAATAGGTGGGAGAAAGGAGGGGAAAATGAGCTGGAAGGAAGCAAACACAGAAGGTAGAAGGAAAAAGAAAGGAGGTGAGGGATCAGTGCAAAGGAGTGAATGGGAAGAATATATGAGTAGAAGAAGAGAATGTGAAACTTGGGAAAAGACAAGTGGTGACATGGAGGGAGGTAGTGAGAGGACGGAAAGCTGGGGAGGAAATGGTGTCAAAGAAAGTCCAAGTTCCGTGAAGCAGCAAACTGACAAAATTCCTCTCCTAAATGGAGAAGAAACATTCCCCTCTCTTGCTCTCTCCTTCCCCCAGGTCTTGAGGTCCAGCAAGGTCAAGAGGAAGGGTAGGAAACAATGTCAGTCTTTTACAGAGCAATGAATTCCCACAAGTTCAAATGAGCCCCCAGGCCTACTTTATAGGGTCTGACACTCTCTTCTCTGCTCTTCTCACTCTTTTCTGCTCTCCATTTGGTCATCTCATAGCTTGGCATAGGCAGGCCTGTCCAATGGAAAAGAAAAATGCAATACATTGTTGCCTCTTTACCTAATGTTTGTCCTTGTGGGTCATGAGGTGAAGTGTGTACATGGTATCATCCACGTCCTCACTTATTTTAAACTAGCTGCAACTCATTCTGCTGCTATCAAGGATCCAGGAGCATTTATTAAGCATTTATACGTGCTTGACACGGTGCCAAGCGCTTTTACGTACAGTGTCTTGTGTAATCCTCCCAAAGACCATGAAAGGTAGGCATCATTACTCCCCAACTTTGCAGGTAGGAAGCAGTGCCTGGGAGAGGTTCAATAACTTATGCAAGACCACGCCGCTAGTAACTGGTAGAGCAGGGAACCCATTTATTCAGTTTCCAAGGCTTGTTTTCTTTCTATAATGAGGTAAAATCATGTCATAATACTGTCTTTAGAAGAGAGGACACCCTTTGCCATGAAATTGGGAAGCTTGAGTGTGAAATGGCTGATATCAGAAAGGCCTTGCTTATCAGGCTCATTGCCTCAATGGAGGCAGAAGTATCCCTGGGCCTGGTTTCATGTCTGACTCTTTTGGGTCCTGGACAAGTCTACCTTATTCTGTGCCTTAGTTCTCTCCCACCCTGACCCCTGATCAATAAAACAAGCTCAAAAGGTTTGCAGAACACAGACGTCTAATCTATGCTGAATTTAATTCCTAGGCTAAGCTTTTAGTTTTGCTCCTACCTTCAGATTCTCTTGTGTAACTTATACTTTGGGGGTCCTCCCTTAATCCCCAGAATAACATTTCAAATTTGGCAACATCACGTGAATTATACATTTATAACTTGCAAATAACAATGGTCTGTCACCAAGAGAAAAAGTCAAAGTGAAGTGTTCATCCACAGACTTCTGCTTTGGTCAAAGCACGATTGTCAGGAACGGTCTTTACCCCAGGGCTGCTGACTACTCATGAAACCACTCACCCAGAATGTCCAAGTGAATACTAAGAGTCAGCCTGCTCTCCCTTCACCAATCCATGTGTTCTCGCATGCGGAGTCAGCCCAGACAAAGAGGAAACTATTGTTAATTGCTCTGCCCAGAGAAATATTCCTTTTGTATCCCACCATACAGTGAGAACTTCTAATTTTCACAAAGGCTCCAACACTTTTACCTGCAACTCTGTTCTTCCTCTCTTCCTCTTCATTTTCAAAGTTCACTTCCAAGACTTCCACTTCCAGAAATAGTTGTAGCCACGAAGAAGTAACTGGTTTTGGATTTACCTTCCCACAAAAAGCAACTATAAAGCAGTGCAAAATATTTAAAGCAACCACTTCCAGGCATTGGACACCAGGAAGTATAGGATTTTGATTCCTGAGAGAAGGAAAACACACGAAATATGACCCATAGTTTGCCTTGATTTTCTGCCCAGGATCACTTTACTGATTTTGATACAGGAGGTTGGAGCCCATGAAAAGAGTGAAAGTGGTAGTCTCCTTGAGTTGAGGAGGGAAAGACTGAAGTTTGGGGTCATTGAAGTATCTGAAACTTGCAAGGAAGGGTACAAGAGGGGAGGAGCTGCATGAGACTATTTGTGCATAGAAGTCTACATGGGGGTTTCCCTCATGGTTTTGACTGAGGTCTGTGCTGTCTATATGCAGGATAAGATGCTACAGCATAGGCCTATTAGAGAGTGGTTCCTGAAAGGCTGAAGAGTTGAGTGGAGGTACCTGAGTTTATGCAGTGCTGGGAGATACTACAAGTCCATTTAACCAAAGTAGAAATATCTCACTGAGAACATTGGGTCATACTTTAGGAGTGAGGACCACACCCTGGGACTAAGGTAAAAATAAAAATAAACCCATTCTAAAAAAGCATGATTGAAAGCCTGACAATATGGAAAGGATTCTCCAGTTTAACTGTCAGAACCCTTAAAGGAAAACAACAAAATCCAAGATGGCCTAGTATTCACAGTGTCTAGCATACGATAAAAAATTATTAAACATGCAAAGAAGCAGAAAAATGCAACCCATCATTTAAAAACAGCCATCAATAAAACATGCTTTTAGATGACCCAGATTTTGTAATTAGCAGACAATCCTTTAAAACAGCTATAATTAATTTAATCAAGGATTTAAAAGAAACTATAGATATAATAAACAGACAGATTGGGAATATCAACAGGGAAAACTTTTATAAAGAACCAAATAGAAAGTCTATAACTATAAAGTAAACTATCTGGAATAAAAATTTCACTGTAGATTAGATACTGCAAAACATAAAAGGATCAGGGAGCTTGAAAGTGAATGAACAGAGATTTAACCTAATTGAAGAACAGAGAAAAAAAAGATTAAAAAAAAAAAGCTTAGTGGTCTATGGGACAAAATCAAGCAATTTAACATAAATCCAAGTGTAACTCCAGAGGACAAAAGAGAGAATGGAGAAAAAAATTGAATAAATACTAATTGAAAATTTCCCAATTTAGTGAAAAATATCCATCTATGGAGTCAAGAAGCTCAAAGACCCACAAGTAACAAAAACTAAGAGAAAACCACACCTGAGCACATCATAATAAAACTGCTAAAAATCAAAGGTAAGGAAAAAAAAATATTTAAAGCAGCCATAGGAAAAAGAAGATATGTTACATATAAGAAAACAATGATAAAAGTTAGAGCTAACTTCTTCATGTAAAAGCGATGGAAACCAGAAGACAATGAATAAAGAATTGAAAAAAACTGACAGGCAATGGACAATAGATTATATGTATTTTTTTTATTTAACTTTATTTTTATTATGGTATAGTAGTATACATAACATAAAATTTACCATTTTAATGATTTTTAAGTGTGCAATTCAGTGGCATTAAGACATACACCTTATTGTGCAACCTTTATCACTATCCATCTCCAGAACTTTTTCATCATTTCATCAGTATCACACTGAAACTCTGCACCTATTAAACAGTAACTCCCCTTACTGCTCTCATATTTACAAATATTTGTCAATATTTTCTCCCATTGCAGGGTTGCCTTTTTACTCTGTTGATAGTGTCCTTTGATGCACAAAAGTTTTTAATTTTGATGAAGTCCAATTTAACTATTTTTTCTTTAGTTATGCATTTTGTGTCCTATCCAAGGAATCATTGCCAAGTCTGATGTCATGAAGCTTTCTTCTGTGTTTTTGTCTAAGAAATTTTTAGTTTAGACTTACATTAGGTATTTGATTCACTTTGAATATATATACACATATATATATTCAAAGTGAATCAAATGAATCAAAATGAATCAAATATTAGGTCTTCATGAAAGAATAAGAGTCTTCATTCTTTCACATGTGGATATCAAGTTTTCCCAGCATCATTTATTAAAAAGACTGTCATTTCCCATTTTGATTGGTCTTGGCACCCTTGTCAAAAATCATTTGACTATGTATATGAGGAGTTATTTCTGGACTCTATTCCATTCTTTATAGTAGTACCACACTGTTTGCATTACTGTAGCTTTGTAGCAAGATTTGAAATCTGAAAGTGTGAGCTTTTCAACTTTTTTCTTCTTTTTCGATATTGTTTTTGCTATGTGGAGTCCCTTTAAATTCCTTGTAAACTTTAGGATGAAGTTGTCTATTTCTGCCAAAAAAAAAAAAAAATCATTGGGATTTTGATAGGGATTGCATTGAATATGAACATCACTTTTGGGTAGTATTGTCATCTTAAAAATTGTAAGTCTTCCAATCTACAATGTGGGATGTCTTCATTTATCTACTTTAATTTCTTTTAGCAATTTTTTGTAGTTTTCAGTGTATAAGTCTTTCACCTTCTTTGTCACATTAATTCCCAAGTATTCTTTTTTTAAAAATTTTTAAAAAACTTTTTTATTGGGGAATATTGGGGAACAGTGTGTTTTTCCAGGGCCCATCAGATCCAAGTCAAGTTGTTGTTCTTTCAATCTAGTTGTGGAGGGCGCAGCTCAGCTCCAAGTCCAGTCTCTGTTTTCAGATGCCAGTTGCAGGGGGCACAGCCCACCATCCCATGCAGGAATTGAACCGGAAAACCTGTTGTTCAGAGCTCGTGCTCTAACCAACTGAGCCATTCGGCCGCCCCCCGAGTATTCTTTTTGATGCTACCGTAAATAGAATTGTTTACTTAATGTTCTTTTCAGATTGTTCATTGTTAGTGTATAGGAAGGCAACTGATTTTTGTAGGTTGACTTTGTAGGCTGTTACTTTGCTGAATTTGTTTATTAGCTCTATCAGTTTGTGTGTGTGTGTGTGTGTGTGTGTGTGTGTGTGTGTGTTGTGATCTTTAGGGTTTTCTACATATAAGATAATGGAATTTATGAACAGAGATAATTTTATGTCTTCCTTTCCAAATTGAGTGCTTTTTTTCTTTTCTCACCTAATTGATCTGGCTAGAACTTCTAATACTATGTTGAATGGAAGTGGTGAAGGCAGGCATCTTTGTCTTGTTCCTGATCTTAGAGGAAAAGCTTTCAGTCTTTTACCATTAAGTATGATGTCAGCTATGGGTTTTTCCTATAAGGACTTTATTACATTGAAATAGTTTCCTAGTTTATTGAGTGTTTTTATCATAAAAGTGTGTTGAATTTTGTCAAATGCTTTTTTGCATCAATTAAGGTGATAATGTTTTTTCCTTTATTTGGTTAATGTAGTATATTACATTGATTAATGTTTGTATTTTGAACCATCTTTGCATTGTAGAAATAAATGTTCCTTGATCATGGGATAGAATCCTTTTAATATGCTGCTGAATTCAGTTTCCTAGCATTTTCTTGAGGATTTTTGCATTAACATTTATAAGGGATATTGGTCTGGAGATTTCTTGTAGTGTCTTTGGACATGGGCTTTTATATTCAAGAAAAATATCCCTTAAAAATGAAAATAAGATAAACAAAAGCCAATATACTTCATCAACAAAATTGTTTCACTACCTGAAATTTTAAAGTAATTTTATGGATTAAAGGGAAATAATGTCAAGTGAAAACTAAGATTTGTAGGAGGTAATTAAAGCATTAGAAATGGTAAACAACTAAGTAAATATAAAAGCCTATCTTTTATTTTTAAAAATTTCTTTAAGCAACTTCATAGTAAAAATAATAACTGCCTTGTGGGATTTTTACTATACATAATAATAAATACATGACAACAGAAGTATAAGGGACAGGGTATAAATGGAAACATACATCTGTAAGAGTAATACATTTTACCTGAAATGGTATTCAGTAGACTAGGTTAAAGATGTACACTGTAATCCCTAGAGAAATCACTAAAAGCAATGTAAAGAGGTATAGCCAAAAAGCCAACAGAGGAAATAAAATGAAATACTAAAAATATTTGATTAGTACAAAAGAAGATAAGAAAGGAGTAGCAGAGAAACAAAAAATGGTAACACAAAGAAAACAAATGGTGCGGGGGCCTCATGGCTCAGTTGGTTAGAGCACGACCTCGAACAACAGGGTTGCCAGTTCGATTCCCACATGGGCCAGTGAGCTGTGCCCTCCACAACTAGATTGAAGACAACGAGCTGCCCCTGAGCTTCTGGAGGGGCGGCCAGATGACTCAGTTGGTTAAAGTGCGAGCTCTCAACACCGGGAATTAAAGTTGCTGGTTCAATTCCCCAATGGGATGGTGGGCTGCAGCCCCTGAAACTAAAGATTGAAAACAGCAACTGGTCTTGGAACTGAGCTGGCTGTGCCCTCCACAACTAGATTGAAGGACAATGACTTGGAGCTGATGGGCCCTGGAGAAACATACTATTTCCCAATACAATTTATGTAAATAAATAAATAAAAGCATTAATATGACAAATTTTAAAAAAAGAAAAAAGAAAACAAATAGGAAGATAGTAGACTTAAAGTGAACTACATAAGTAATTACATTAAATATAGTTTTACCTCCAATAGAAATGCAGAGATTTTTTTTTAAGACCAGACCAGATAAAAGAAAAAGACACAACTATATGATAGCTACAGAAACCTCTACACTTTAAATATAAAGACACAAATATACTGAAAGCAAAAGGATATTAAAAAAAAGGGGGGAATGGTAAGCATAAGAAAGCTGCTGTATGGCTATTTTAATATTAGACAAAGGAAATTAAAAGATAATGATTGTTAGCGAGTGATGAAGACAGACTTTCCTAATGATTAAAACAAAAAGGCTAATCCAGTGGTCAAACAATTTCTGCACTTAATAACAGAGCTTTAATACATATGAAGCAAAAAATTGATTGAAATAAAAGAAGAAATTGTCAAACCAACAATCATATTAGGAGATTTTAATACCCTCCCCTCAGTAATTGATAGAACATGTAGACAAATGACTCAGGAAGGACATAGGAGATTTGGACAACACTAGCTACCAACTTGATCTAATTGACATTTATAAAGCACTCCCCCCCACAACTGCAGAATACACATTCCTTTAATGTGCATAGAGAACACTGGCCTAGACTTCATACTGGCATAAAATGAGTATCAATAAATTTCAGAACATTAAAATATTACATATGTTTTCTCATGCTGAAAAATAATTAAATTTGAAATCACTGAAGATAAAATGCCAAGAAATATTTGGAAATTAAACAATGCATTTCTAAATAATCCATGGGTGAAAGGCAAAATCACAAGAGAAATTAGAAAATATTTCAAATGGAATAATAACAAAGAACATAGCATTTCAAAATGTGTAGGATATAGCCAAAGAGGTGCTTAGAGGGAAATTTATATCTTATATTTAAATTTAAATACTTACATTAGAAAACAAATTTTCAGTCAAGAATAAATTTTCTACCTTAAAAATACAAAAAGACATCAAAGAAAGTAAATAAATATCAAAGGAGAAAACAATGAAATACAAAACAAACAATAGAGAATATTAATAAAGCCAAAACTTAGTTCTTTGAAAACATTAATAAAATTGATAAACCCTCAGAGAGGCTGATCAAGAAAAAGGAGAAAATACAAGTTACCAATATCAAGAATGAATGCAAAAGGAGATATCACTCCAGATCTTACAGACATTAAAAGGATAATGAGAGAATATTATTAGCAACTTTATGCTAATAAATATAACAAGTTAGATGAAAAAAGGCAAATTGCTTTAAAAAGACAACTGAAAAAATTGGCACAAGATGGATCAGCATACCTGAATAGCCCTAAATCTATCAAATAAGTGAAGTTTGTTTTAAAAAACCTTCCCAAGAAAAAACTCCAGGCCCAATTCAATCAAACACTTAAGAAATAGTACCAATCTTACACAAACTCTTTCAGAAAATAGAGGAATAGTCTTCACTTCCCAATTCATTTTATGAGGCCAGCATTACTCTGTATTACCAAAACCAGAAAAAGATAGTAAAAGAAAACTGCAGATCAGTATCACTCATTAACATACATACAAAAATCCTTAACAAAATTTTAGCATGTTGAATCTGATAATATATAAAAAAAAGTATAGCGTGACCAAGTGGATCTGGGACTCAAGAATACAAAAATTGTTTAACATTAAAGAGTCCATCAATGTAATTTGTTGCATTAACAGAATAAAAAAATTGGGCGGCCAGTTATCTCAGTTGGTTAGAGCGCGGTGCTCTTAACAGCAAGGTTGCCAGTTTGATCCCCACATGGGCCACTGTGAGCTGCACCCCCCCACAACTAGATTGATACAACTACTTGACTTGGAGCTGATGGGTCCTGGAAAAACACACTTACATAAAATAATAATAATAATAATAATAATAATAATAATAATAAAGTTTAAAAAAAAACCCAAAACTTAATTTAAAAAAAGAAGAAGAAAATGATTGTTTCAGTAAATGCAAAGAGAAATTGACAACATTCAGCACCCATTCAGATTAAAACCTCTCAACAAACTAAGAATAGAAGGGAATTTCCACGTCTGATAAAGAATTTCCCCCAAATCCTACAGCTAACATCATCCTTACATGTGAAACTGAATACATTACCCTCAAAACTGGGAATGAAAAAAAGGATGCTGACTCTCACCACACAAATACAATATTTTACTGGAGGTCATAGCCAGTGCAAGAAAATGAATTAAAAGGTATAATGAAAAGGAAGAAGGAAATCTGTCTTTATAAGCAAAAACCATGATTGTCTCTGTAGAAAAGAGTGCGGAATTTACGCCCCACCCAAAATAAAAAAAGCCTACTACAACTAATGAGCAATTCTAGCATGATTTGCAAGACACAAGGTCAATATACAAAAGTCTCCTTTCTCCCCCATGTCTAGGAACAAATGATTTGAAACTGAACTTTGAAGACATGGTATCTACAATAGCATAAAACAAAACAAACAAAAAAACCACGAAATTCTAAGGGATAAACTTAACAAAATATATACAAATTTGTGCACTAAAAATTAGAAAATACTTTGAGAAATTAAAAATCTAAAATAAATGAAAAGAAATTCTGGGTGCATGGGTCAGAAGACTTAATATTGATAGGATTTTTAGTTCTCTTCAAATTCATATGCAGATTCACAACTATCCAATCAAGTTTCCAGCAAGTTTTCTTATAAAAATTGACTGATTCAAAAGTTTATAAGGAAATGCAAAGAGCAATCTTGAAAGTAAAACTGAGGAACAAAGTTGGAAGATTTATACTAATTAATTCCAAGACTTATAAAAACTATATTATCAATACAATGTAATATTGACATTAGCATATAGTAAAAAAAGAAAAATCAATGGAACAAAAAAGAGAATCCAGAATTGGACCCACCTATATAAAATCAATTGATTTCAATAAAGGCACCTAAGTAATTCAATGGGTGGAAAGGATAGTCTTTTGGACAAGTAATGCTGGGGGAAAATCCAGTATAAAATACAGAAAAAATAAACCTTGATCCCCCTTCGCCCCCCCCCACCAACTTTTTCACACCATGTACAAAAAGTAAGTTGAGGTAGACCATAGAGAGAAACATCAAAGCTAACATTAAAAACTTTCCAGGAAAAAAAAATAACCAAAAACTGCGCGGGGGTAGGCAGAGATTTCTTAGAGAAGCACTGACCATAAGAGAAAAAGATTCATAAAATAGATTTCATCACAATTAATAATTTCTGCTGATCAAAACACATTAAAAAAACGTAGAGCAAACTATAGACTGGAAGAACAATAATTACAAGACATATGACAAATGTCTTGGATCCAGAATATATAAATAACTCCTACACATCCAGAATAAAAACACAAGCATTTCAATAGAAATGCAAAAATACTCAGATAGACACTTAACAAAAGTGTAAGATGCACAGGGTTCAAATTCAGTTCTTTTTTTTTTTTTTTTACCCCAAAGCCAAAGCATTTAAACACTTCATTCTATTTTGAGGGCTAGGCTGAGCTTTGAACCAAGTCTGCTGCCCAACATTCCATCCCTCCATTCACCTACCCATCCACCCATATCCAATCAACATTCTAGTACTGCAAGTGAGGTCCATTTCCTGTCTCAAGTCGCTCACAGTCTGAAAAAGGAGCAGAGGGATCAACAAGTAGAGCTCCATGCAATGCCTAGTAGGAAAAAGGAAGGCCCAGGGGCCACTGAGGGCACAGAGGAGGGGCCCCAATCTAGTCAGTCATTTCAGGGAGGCTTTCAGAGGAGGTGTGGAGGGCATTTCCCTTGCGATTGTCTCCTTCCACCACCATGTTCCTTGGGGCCTATCACTTCAGGGCGAGGCACAGAGATCTCCCCAGAACAGGGAACTCTTATACAATTCCTGGTAGGTAAGATGGACCAGACAGGACAAATCTTGCCTGCTACCCTTCTCCTTCTCCCTTTGTCTCCCACTCCTTCAGGCTGGACCAGCCAATATGCATCCACAGGAGGACATTGCCCTTCCCTTCCACTGAGCTATGAGGAGAAGAACCAAGAAAATGATCCCAGATAGATTGAACGCTCAGGAATCATCCATCAGTCTCTCCATGTCTCCTGCCTGCTCTGTCCTCAGCTAGGCTGTGTGGGAGAGATAGAGACAAAGCCCAGGACGGGGGCCCACCCTCCGAGATCCTCTACTCCAGCATAGGAGCTAAGGCATATGCTCCTGAAGCGATGCAGGGGGAGCAGTGCTGGATGAAAAGCAATGAAGCAAATAGGGAGGAGGGACAGATAGAGGAAGGCAGGTACAGTTTGGAGGGCCTCCTGGAGGAGGGGGGGCTTGAAAATAAGAGTGGGAGAGGATTTGGATGGGAGGAGGGTCATGGTGGGCATTCTGGGTAGTAATAACTATGTCACAAATTATTACAAATAATTACTGACAACAAATTAATAACGTTTGTGGAGCACTTATGGTTTTTTTCCCCCCCAATCGTAAGCACTTTATATAGATGACCATATTTTCATTTTAGGAGCGCTAGTGGAATCAACATGAGCAAATGCATTTTGCTTTCTATAGCCCCAGCATGCAAGCCTCCAGCAGCACATAGAGTCCAGCCTGAGATACTCTGGGCTAGAGCTCAGGAGCCAAGTCTCATGAGTTCCTTAGCCCTGATCTTGTTCATTGATATAAACTGGTGAGCACAATGACCTGTTGAGCAGCATACGTTTATTTGAACTTCCAAAGGCAAGGGTGCTGGGTAGGCAAGCTGGTGGAGAATGACTGCGCCTCTCTAGCAGTAGCCTGTGGAGGCCATGCATGTCTGGGCCTAGAACTCTCCATCTGTCAGATGACCTGCATCCATGCACTGTCTTCTGGGGCCCAGCAGTGCATTTGCAAAATACCTGGAAGGCCTGATCTACCTCTCATCACCTTGATGGGGAAGCAGAGCTCACACCGATTGAACAGGGGACAGGGATCAGAATATCATGCTGATGTGTTATGATGCTAAACACATGGTGTGGGCCTTGTGTTTCTCAGGCTGTGTGCTGGGGGCCTTGAGCTTCTACAGAGGAAACTTGGGGCCACCATGTGGGGTGTGGGGGGACAGCAGAAAAAGGAGGGCCTCTGGACCCCTTTCCTCTTTAACCGATCTGTTTCACATATGATGGGCTTCGGGTAAGATTTCATTCAAACCTATTCTGTTGATCAAGAAAATATTCCTTGTGGAGTCAATGGGAAGTGCTGGTGGGGGTCTATGAAATTGCCTGTAGGGCTCCAGCAGGTGCTGAAGGAGTTGGGAGAGCATGGCACTGTGGGCGAGGTGTGGGCGAGGAGGGCGGCTTGAGCTAAATGAGTCCTCGACTGCCCCCATGCCCAGCTCAAGGAGTCTCATTTCCCATCAACAATGCTGCACACTTAACTGCCTAAGAAAAATCTTAACTTCATTGTTACATGGTGGGGCCCCAATTTTGGTGGTCCAGGGCGGGGGAGCTGAGGCTTTGGGGAAAGCCTGGAAATGGTTCACAGAGCCCAGGGGTCTTGCTTTTTTCTCATGAAGGGAACCATGATAACAGGGCCTGGGCCAACGGCTAGACTTGATCAAGACAGAAATCTCCCTGCTTTGGGCGGTGAGAGTCTCGTAGTCAGAGACACCCTGCCCAAAGGGAGCCCTGCTCCCTGCTACCTGATTTACCTCAGGGGGGCTGTCGGGGGGCTGTCAGAAACACCTGCTGCCTCGCTCCCTGTCACTTGTCAACTTGGGAACAATCAGTCTGCTACTTAACACGTAACAGGCAAAGCCCTTCAGCAGCCAATTTGTCTTTGTTAGCGCCAGTGGGAGATGGGTGTGAGGTCTTGTTGTGCCGGCCTCCCCGCTGATGCTGCACCTGGGACCCGCGTGCAATCACTCAGGCCCTCCACAATTACCCGCAAGGCAAGGCACTAGGCAGAGTCTCACCTGGCAGCATCAGTGAGCTCTGCAGAGCACCGCGGGGCACGGCCAGCATGCCAGGGGAACTCTGGGCAGGGGCCTCCAGGCAGAAACCCACCCTGCTGTCTGTCTCTCCATGTGCAGACCACTTAATACACACTGGCTGTGCTAAGGGCTGGGGACACATGGGCAATAGACCACAGCCCTAACCTAGGCTCACAGCCTAGTAGGCGAGACAGATGCATCCACAGATAATCTCTAGCAATGCTGTAAGTACCAGGTAGAGGTGAGTACTCAGCCTTGTTACAGAGGAGGTCTTGCCTTCCTCTGCTAGGAGAGGTAAGAAAAGGCCTCCGGGATTCAGACGTATGGGGGTACCTGCCGTCAAAGGGCAGGCGTGGGATGCTGAGGGTACAGAAGGTACACTAGCTCAGGAAGCAGCCTGTGCAAAGGCCAAAGGATGAGAATAGCAGACTGAGCTGGGGAGACGGTAGGTGGGTTGGTCTGCCTGGAATATTATTGAACTATCATGTGTTTGTTATTTAGCTGCTATCCATCCATTGTTACCTGGTTCCCTTGTTCTCTCTTCATGGATCTACCTACACTTTGCCATCCATCCGATGATGTGTCATTTATCATCCATCCATCCATCCATCTCCAGAAGTTTTTATGTCATGTTCCAAAGCAGATCTGTCTCCAGAGGACCCTCTCAGCTCACACAGTACCTGGCACTTCTCCATTAGGGATGGATTCCTGCCTTAAGTACTAATGTTTCTCAGCATTTTTAATAAGCGCACAGCCGGGGAGAGGCAACAGAAATCACAAACATTACAGCCTGTGTGATTTTTATTAAATCATAGATCTCTTTCACAGTCAGGTCCCAGGACGTGGGGGTAAGCATGGAAAGGGGTGGGAGAGGTACCGGCACCAACTTCAGAGAGCCAGGTCCACCACTGAGGATCTGAGCTGTTGATAGGACCGTGTCCCTAGAACGAACCATCCCCCGTATGTAAGCTCCACGGAGGCAAGAATGGACACGTCTGTCCATCTATTACAGTGAAGGTACATATCACAGGCTCAGTGAACACTTTTGAATGAATGAATCCATGGGAACCCTTGGGCCAGCTACTGTGTACTCTCGTGCCAGGCCTGCCACCATCCTGGTGCTGCCCTTAGAAACCATGCAGGTCCTGGACCTCACTGATATTTGATGTGGGTTCATAGAGGTCTGGTCTTGAATAAGAATTTAGCCACTTACCAGCTGTGCTATTCGGGCAGGATATGTAACCCCTCTGGGGCTCAGTTTCTTCAACTGTAAAATGGGACAGATAGTATGTATTTGTGGGATCAAATGTTATCAAGTCACTTTGGGAACCACAAAGCATTGTACTAGTGATTGTTAGCATACTTTATATGTGAATACAAGGTGAGACCAATAGGAGGGGCTTTTGCTTTTCCCACGGAGGAGGAAACAATTCAGAAAGCATCAGACACTTGTAGGCTTGGGATCTAGTTCCTTCAGAGGTGTCCTCTTAGAATACTAGAGAATTCTCTGTTCTTTATTTAATGAGCAGTTCTTCCCTATAAATAAAATATTTCCTGCACGGTGCTTGGAATCCCCCCATTAAAGATTAAAATTTTAGACAAAACCCTTAAGAAAGGTTTTCCAGTCTGATGCTAGTATCCCTGAGAGCTGTATCTTGGGTTTTATCTGCTGACACCTGTATGTGTGTCTGCGTATAAGAAATGGGGAGAAGGTGGGAGGGAAAGGTAGCCACCATCAGCTGAAAGAACGTCCTATGAGGATGGGTCCATTCCACGACGAAAGTGCGTCATCTTGGTGAGCAGCACAGATTGCGTAGTCTAAACACCTTCACACGGGGGATTCTCCACGGCCCTTTCCCCACCTCCCACCTTGGGATGTAAAGAATTCCCAGAAGGAAGCTAAAGAAGGCAGAGGTCCTGTAAGAGTGATTCCAGGCCGGGATACTTGGATTGAATCAGACAGGATGTGGGTGTGGCCACGGCTCCTTGCAGCTGGGAGGAGGTACCTGCCCTAACTCCCTGGAGAAGCAGCCGGAAGTGGCATGAACAGAGCTGGCTGTCACTCCTGGTGCCTGCTGAGCCCATGCAAGTTGCAGGATCTCTAGTGAGGGCCAGCTCTGTGTGCCACAGGTCTTCTTAGACCCTGGACCCCAGGAACAAATCAAAAGTGTCCCTTCTCCAGCTTCTAGTAGCAGCTGTCTTTCCTGCTTTGTTCCCCTTTTCATGCCCTGGCTCCTCCCGTCTCAGTGATATGGGGGGATGACATTGTCAGTACCTGTCATTGATGGGGCCACACTCACCCCAACACGATAGCCATTGCCTCAATAAAACCCAGTGGCACCAACTTTCTTAAATGGGACAAACCGTGTCCTGTTTTTGTTCCTTATTCAATTAGTCTAGTGTTCTGAAATCCAATCTGAAATCCAATCTGCTTACTAGAATCATGGTGAAAGGGCAAAGGAATTTTAATGCCTGGAGCACCCCACTCCCCAACAGAGATTCTGATTTAATGGCTCTAGAGGGGCCAGAAAGCTTCGGAAAACTTCCCAGATGATGCTTAAGTGCAGCCTCGTCTGAAATACAGTTAGCCCAATACCTGATTGGACTGTCTTATTTCCCAGCCTCTTCTATCACACACACACACACACACACACACACACACACACACACCCTGCTGCTTTCGAACAAATCTTCCAACACACAAGCTGTTTGGCTAGAATTTCTGTTCGTCTCTTATTTTCTTCCCTCTTTCTTGTTCCTAAGTCTGGAAAGTGCTTGATTTTTACATCCATTATTTCATTTGACCCTCCCAAGTGAGCTGGGCTGTAGCCAAGTTTTAGTGGTGGAATGGACCCATCCTCATAAGAACTTGCTCTTTTAGGATCATCTTGTAGAATGATCTCCTCTTGTCTGCCCTTGGCCTTGGTAGGGGGAAAAGCAGGGTAAACCCAGGAAACCCGTGCCCCTCCGCTTTACCCGCAGCCCCTCCATTGACAGTGCAAATTGGGCCACTCACACCACTGTCAAACTTCAAGGTATCTTTGTACCAAGCTCATCAAAAAGCAAACACTCAGGCACTTGAATAAGATAAGCAATTTGCGGCTTTGTAAAAAGTCAATGCAATTCAATTTAGACCTCTTAAGGAGTGCTGCTGCCTCTCACATTTATTGTTTCCTTGTATAACCTGCTCCAGCGAAGGGACTGCATATTCGTCTTCTGTCTGCGAAGTGGGATGTAGTCCCTGGAATGAGTGACCTTCAAGAGCCACACAAAACTTACAAATGAAGCTGTCGCAGAGAAACCTCATTTTTGCCTCAGCTCACAGCTTTCGGCCTTTATATAGATTTGATTTTCTAAATGGCAGATTATAAAACTAGCTATTTTTTCCTCCTAAACACAAATGCTTTAATTTTTTTTCCTTGTTAACCAAGAGTGATGTTTTTGAAACACAATCCCCACTCTAATCTTTACCACTCCTGAAAGGTTTCTTTTTTTTTTTTAACCCACGAAGCCATCTTTAGTGTCAGGGGTGGGGCCCCTGGAATGTGCCTTTGTCCTCTTAGCTGTCTTGGGCCGGAGGTGGATGTTTTTTTCTGGTTTTTGTTTTTTTCTTTGTCACAGAACAAATTGCTCTTGGCTTCTCTTTATTTGTTCCTTCGTTGTTTTATTTAGAAAATAGGGCTGGTTTAGTTTCACCTTGTCCAACAAATCCCAGGCAACTGAGAATAATAATCATCATAATTATAATTAATGATTGAGTATCTCTTCTATGCCAGGTGCTATACCTGGTGTTCAACATATGCATTTTTATTTAATGCTTGCAACAACCCTATGAGGTAGACATTACCGTTTCCCCGAAAATAAGACCTAGCCAGACAATCAGCTCTAATGCGTCTTTTGGAGCAAAAATTAATATAAGACCCGGTCTTATATTATTTAATCACATTATATAATATAAGACCGGGTCTTATAGTATATAGTATATAGTATATAAGACTGGGTCTTATAGTAAAATAAGACCGGGTCTCATATTAATTTTTGCTCCAAAAGACACATTAGAGCTGATTGTCTGGCTGCGTCTTATTTTCGGGGAAACATGGTATCAACCTCATTTTATTGATGAGGCTCGGAGAGATTGTGTAAGTTTCCAAAGGTCACACAGCTAGTAAATGACAGAGCAGGTCAGAGCTACACTTGGCAGAGGCTGAAGCAAGACTTCCTGACTTCTAGGCCCCCAGTGCTTCCCAGATATTGTTTCCTGCCCCAGGTCCTCATGCCTCAATCGTGAAAACTTCTCAGGCAGCACTTCCTCACGCAGAGTCTCTTCCTGGCCTGTAGTCATGGGCACTCAAAGCCACCCTGCTTTGAAGGATTCAAGAAAGCAAAAGGTGACAGTTTTGAAGCTATTCCTTTGATTTGTCATTTCTGTCTTAATTGTAGGCATGTACATGATTCTTAGTATTATAACTTAACCGATATGCTTTCACCCACTTTAGAAGCTTCCTTTTCTCTCTTTGGTCACCTTTGTGGAAAATACCATCAATTGCCCTCCCTCCTTCCCTGACATCCCTGGCTCACTCTTGGCCTTCAGAAAACCATGGGACTTTCAGTCGTACCCAATACATGGGTGCAGCACCTGTGGACAGGATAATGTGGCTACACATTTCTTCCTCTCCACTTTTGGCCCAAGCATCCTGGAATTGGGTCCAAAGTGAACAAGGATGGGCACTTCTTCCTGCCGGAGTAAAAAAGGTCTCCCATCCCCACCCCGTCTTCCCAGAACACCAGGAAATTCAAAGGCTGAGGTACCAGGCATTACAAGGAGTCCAATACATTAGACTAGAACAGCAGTGAGAGACAAAACAGAAAATGCTGGATTGTGGGTATTTGTCTGACCCCTCTTCTATTAATAGTTATCTTTCGTTTGGACCAAACCCAGACACAGGCACCTCTGACGGAGCCACAAAATTGAGCTCCCCTCCTTTTCTACACCCTCATTCCTGGGTCCTCATCGCCGTCAAGGGGCTGGCATCTCCTTCCATCTTCTTAATACTTCATAGCCTTTCCAACCACTCTACCCAAATACTGTGTATCAGGCAGCATCAGGCGGCCATTGTTTTGTTTTCCCTGCATTCATTTATATGTTTATTTTCTATTTAGGAAAGATGATGTTTATTTTCCATGAAGGATAGTGATCTAAAGATCCATTTTAAAAAGGTTTTTAAGCAAGGAAAGCAGTCGATTAAAAATATGAAGTTACCATTACATGGGTGTTAGGAGGAAATAGAAAAAGTAGTGCAGATGGTGTAGGAATGACTGAAGGCGAAGGGTATTGACCTGTGTGACTCGGAGGGGTGACATCGAGGATGGCAGAAACGACGCAATCAAAATGCTGCACTGTCGCAGAACCAGGGGTGGTGGCAGTAGGGGCTGTTGAGCATGTTTGAGTTCAATGTACAGTGAGTTATAGGGGGGAATCTTGGTCACAAATTCTCTCTGGGAGCCTAGCTGGCTTGCACATGGCTCTAGCCCAGGCCTGAGCACAGACGGGAAACTTTAATGTATGAAGCGCCTCTGAACTCTGGAACCGGGATGGCTCTTGGCCGAGTGGACAGCCCCTCCTTGTGACAGCTGTCAGCCTCGGCACCTTACTTGGTGGTTACAATGACTGGGGCCCTGAATAGGAGACGTACGGCCTGAGCCATCTCTGTTATCTCTCAGGGCCATGGCTGAACCGACATGGGGCCTGTGATGACTGTCACACAGGGGACAGACCTGTGCAGAGAAGGACGCAAGGCCAGGCTCTCCTCCTGCACCTGGCAGTGGAAGGAGTCACATGTTCAGCTGGTGCACCGGAAGGAGAAACTTCAGGAAGGAAAAGTCAATAAATGTCAGAAGAGCACTGACGCAGAGCCAGGATACAAGCAGAGGGACACGCAGAGGCTGTGCTTTCCACATGTGGGTCCGTAACAACTTGTCAGTTTTTGACTTAACAAAAGACTGGTCACATTAGGAAAATCAGTTTGACTGATGTCGATGAAAGAAGAGTTGTTTGACTGGATTGACTTTAAGTTTAGCTAAACCGAGAGACAGAGTCTGAGAGGGCAGTTGTTTTCTGCACAGGCCACGCAGGGAAGGAAGAGGCAGTGGCAGCAAGTGGATGAGAGGAGGTACCGAGCAGAAGAGCAGGAGGAGGAGAGAGGGAGTCGTGAGGGGGAGATGAGAGAATCTCACAGTCTGTGGGCATGGGGAGGGGTCTTGTCCCACTCCCAGGATAAGTCACAGTGCATTGTCTTCCTAATCTATCACTCCCTCTTCCCAGATAACAGAATTCTGGTTTCATTCTGGACAGCAATTTGCTCAGGCAATGGAGCATGATTGGCCTGAGCCGGTGGTGACAGTTCTGCTTGCCACTCTCCCAGATGCTCCTCCAGCTAGGTCGGGACATGTGACTCAGTCACGGCCCATGAAACATAAAGTGTATCTCCTGAAAGACTCTGAAGAAGCTTCACTTTCCTGGTAAAACATCCACATGAGACTGGTGCTGTCTTCCAGCCTTCTGCCAGTTTCCTGCCCTGAGCACAGGTGTGCTTCCTAGAACTGCACCATCAGGTATGGCCCTGAGGTGGTAAGCCTGCCATCAGTAACCGCAGAGCAGAACAAGAGACATACTGGCACCTTTGATGATGTCATTGGGCTGCTTCCCCACACCCAAAGCAGCCTACCTCTGGAGTTCTCACTACGTGGGATAATTAATATCTTTATTGCTTAAGCCACTGCTTGTCAAGTATTTTGTTACTTGTAGCTGAAAGTATTCCTAACAGATACACACTTGATTTTACAGAGGCCATTACAGCATCCGAAGTCACACAGTTGATTTTAAGTCTCCCTCAACAGAATTCAGACTGCCTTTTTTTTTTACTTTAAAAAGTATTTATTTTTATTTGAGTTACAGTTGACATTCAATATTATTTTATATTAGTTTCAGATGTACAGCATAGTGGTTAGACATTTATATAATTTATGCAGTGATCCCCCAATTAGCCTGGTACCCGCTATCCATAGTTGTTGCAACACAATTTTTTAAGATTTTTATTAAAATATAGCAACATACAATATTATATTAGCTTCAGATGTACACCCTAGTTATTCAACATTTATGTACCTAAAGAAGTGATCACCATGATAAGTGTAGCAACCATCTGACACTGTACCTTGTGATCACAATATGGTTGACGATATTCCCCATGCTGTACATTACCTCCCCGTGACTTATTTGTTTTACACCTGGAGATTTGGACCTCTTATTTCCCTTCACTCCCCCCGCCTTTTTAAATGTTTCAATTACAGTTGACATTCAATATTATTTTATATTAATTTCAGGTGTACAGCATAGTGGTTAGATATTTATATAATTTAAGAAATGATCCCCCTGAGTAGTCTAGTACCCACCTGGCATTACACATAGTTATTACCATATTATTGACTATATTCTGTACCTTACATCTCCATGACTACTTTGTAGCAACCAATTTGTACTTCTTAATCCCTTCCCCCTTTTCACTCTGCACCCTCCCCATTTATCATCCTAATAAATCTAGCACCCATCTGACACCATACATAGTTATTATTGACTGTATTCCTTATGCTACACCCTACATTCCCGTGACTACTTTGTAACTACCAATTTGTACTTAATCCCTTCCCCTTTTACAACCACTCCCAGCCCCCCTCCCATCTGGCAACCATCAAAATGTTCTCTGTACCTATGAGTTTGTTTCTGTTTTGTTTTTTATTTTGTTCTTTAGATCCCACACATAAGTGAAATCACATTGCAGACTATTTCTTGTCCTCCCTGGCCCTCACTGCCACCAGCCTACTTTAGGCCCTTTCCACCAGCTGCCATCTCTATGTCAGTTCTCTCCCCCAATTGATTCTGTCCTTGGTGCCTGACATGTCTCTCTCAAATGGAATTTTCTTCCCATCAGCTTCCCATCTTCACCTGATCATGGACAACAATGGAGACAGATTTAAATTCAGGGTCCTTTGCTTGGCATCACTGTTCTGTGACCCTAATTGGATGAATCCAGGTGATCTCCTGCCTGCATCCACCCCTATCATGACCATCCTTCCACCATGTTTGGACACCTCTGTCCTTCTACTTTGATTTTTCCCTCACTCTTCCATATCTACTGGCTCACCTCCTCCAGGAGGCCCACTCTGATGACCTGTGATACTAACTCTGATTATGCATGAATTCTTTTCATTCTAGTGCTTTATTTATATTGTCTTCTAATGTCGTATTAGCACTTCCTTGGGAGGAAGGACCTGTCTTGTGCATCTTTGGACTACTGCACAATTCCTAAGTCATGGCATGTCGTGGATACTCAAAAATACTTAGAAATTATACAACTTTATAGCTTGTTTAAAAACATGTTAAGTACAACTAATTGGTGAAATTTTGAAAAGGCTAAAGAAACCCCACCTATCAACACCCATGGAAATCAATATTGGCATTTTGGCCTATTTTCTCTTAGTATTTGATTTTTTAAAATTGAAATACTATTGATACACTGATTTATTGATAAATCTGTATTGTGGGAAGAAGTAAAACTCTGAGCACATGATCTTATACATAGAAAAATCCTAAAGAATCCACAAAATGACTATGAGAACTTATAAACAAGTTCAGCAAGGTTGCAAGACATGAGTTTGGTGAACAAAAATCAACTATAATTCTATATTCCAGCAATAAACAATCTGAAAAAAAATTAAGGAATAATTCTATTTATAACAGCATCAAGAAGAATAAAATATTTAGGAATAAATTTAACAAAATAAGTTCAAGACTGTACTTTGAAAACTACAAAATATTTTTGAAAGAAATTAAAGGAGAAAAGTAAATGGAAAGCTATCCCATGTTGAAAGATCAGAAGACTTATTATTATTGTTAAGATGGCCATACTCTTCAAACTGATATATAGATTGAATGCAATCCCTACCAGAATCCCAGCTGACTTTTTTTGCAGAAATTAACACATTGGTTCTAAAATTTATATGAGAATACAAGAAATTCAAACTAGCCAAAACTATCTTGGAAAAGAACAGATTTGAAGGACTCAACTTCCTGATTTCAATACAAAACTACATAATCAAGAGAATGTGGTATTGGCATAAAGATAGATGTATAGATCAGTGGAATAAAACTGAGAGACCAAAATAAACCCTCACGCTTATGGTCAATTGATTTTCAACAAGGGTGCCAAAAAATTCAGTGGGAAAAGAATAGTCTTTTCAACAAATGGTGCTGGAACAACTGGATAGTCACATGCAAAAGAATGAAGTTGGGTCCCTTTCTTATAGCATACACAAAAGTTAACTCAATATGGATCATACACGTTAATCTAAATGTAAGAGCTAAAATTATAAAACTCTTTGAAGAAAACAGGAGTAAGTTTTCATGGCCCTGAGTTAGGGAAAGCCTTCTTAGATACAACACCAAAAGCACAAGCAAGAAAAAGAAAAAAAAAAAGATAAATTTGCCTTAGTCAAAATGACAGACTTTAGTGCTGCAAATGATATCATCAAAAAAAAAAAAAAAGAAAGAAAGAAAAAAAAGAAAAGAAAAGAAAATACAACCCACAGAAAATATTTGCAAAACATGTATCTGATAAGTGACTTATATTCAGACTATATAAAGAATTCTTATAACTCAATAACATAAAGATAAACCAATTTAAAATGGGCAAAGGATCTGAATAGACATTTCTCCCAAGAAAATATACAAATGGTTAATAAGCACATGAAAATATGTTCAACATCATTAACCATCAGGAAAATGCAAATGAAAGCCACAGTGAGATACCACTTCACACCCACTGGGATGGTCATCACCCAAAACACAAATAATAAGTATTGACAAAGCTGTAGAGAAATTGGAATCCTTAGATACTGCTGGTGGGGATATAAAATGGTACAGCTGAGTTAGAAAACAGTTTGGTATTTCCTCAAACAATAAAGGATAGCGTTACCATATGATATAACAATTCTACTTCTACATATATACCCAAGAGAGATGAGAACTTATACCCACACAAAAACTTGTACACAAATGTTAATAACAACATTATTCATAACAGCCAAAAAGTGGAAATAACTCAAATGTCCATTAATAGATTAATGGATAAAATGTGGCCCAGCCATACAATGGAATATTATTCAGCAATGAAAATCACTGATACGTGCTGTAACATGGATGAACCTTGAAAATATTAGGTTGGTGCAAAAGTAATTGCGGTTTTTGCCATTATTTTTAACCTTTTAAACCACAATTACTTTTGCACCAACCTAATAATATGCTAAGTGAAAGACGTCAGCCATAAGATTCCATTGATATAAAACACTTAGAATAAGAAACCCTGTAGGGCCAGAAAGTAGATTAGTGGCTGCCTAGAGAGGGGAGTTAAGAGAAGGAACGAGCAGGGACTCCTAATGGGCTCAGGGTTTCTTTTTAAGGTGATAAAAATGTTCTAAACTTTATTGTTGCACAAGTCTGTGGACATACTTTAACAGTCCATTGAATTTAGATTTAAAATGGATGAATTCTGTCATATCTGAACTATATCTCAATAAAGCTATTAAAAGTGAATAAGTTTCTTAAGTCATTCTTTCAAAACATTTTCATAATGGTTGCATAATATTGCATTATGTGAATAAACCACACTTTGTTTAATCAGAACTTTATCGCTGGGCTTTTAAGTTGTTTTATTCCAGTCATCAGTGTAGAAATGAACTGAACATCCTTGAATATAAACGGCATCTGCATTGACGATGATTTCCTTAGGATAGATTCCTAACAGAGTTAAAACTCTTGCTATACTCGTCAATTGCCAAATTGTTTCAGAAATAGTCTACCAACGGGCGTACCTAATTCACCATTATCTTCTTCAACATGGAATATTAGTAGACAAACACACCTGTTCCAGTCCAGTGGGGAGGAATGATGGTTTACTCAGGTTAATGTTTTGGTTTATTTGTTTATTTGTTTACTCATTAGTGAGGTTAACCATTTTTCAAACATATACTCGTTAAATTGTTCTATTTTTTCCCTTGTAAATTGACTATCTTTTGCCCATTTATGTCTAGTTAATTTTTAAGAGCATTTTATGTATAATATTTAGATATTAAAATTTTGTCATCATTATAAAATATTTTTCTCAATTTGTCCATTTCCATATTAATTCTGCTTTGGTGTTTCTTGTTTTGAAGTGCAGAGGTTCTTAATTTTATGTAGTCAAATGCATTGATTTTGAGGTTTCTTACTTCCTTTTATCCTTAGGAAGTCTTCTCATCCTCTATTTTTCTTCCATATTTATGGGTTTGTATTTATAATTAACCTTTTATTCATCTGGAATTTGTGTGTGTTTACAATGTTAAATTAAGATCCATCTTCCCTTCCCAATTGTTACTAAATTATCCCAACTTTTTAATTGAATTATTTCCTTACCTCTATAATAAGGGCAACAATACCCTTATTATATAACAAGTACATACAGAGGGTGCCAGGAAAAAAATGTATTTAAGAAAGGAAAACAGTGTATTAAAATTGTAATGCTCAATTTAATACCGTTAACAAAAGATGAATACAAGTCATGTGTATACATTCTTTTGGCACCCACGGTATATATGATTCTGGCCTTGTATTCGGGAATTTTTACAAATACAACCCCTAGTTATAGTGGTTTGCTAGTCTATTGTTGTATTAGTTGTAATTTGTTGTATTTTTTAATAACTTGATAACGTATTTTAATAAATGGTATGACAAAATCATCCACATTATACTTTTTTTTATCAAATTTGCTTGGCTGTCCTCACCCTTTTAATCTTCTCAATGAACTTTTCAAGTTCCCTCATTCCTACCCTATTACCTACTAACTCCCTAAATCATCCTTTGTGATTAAATGAAATATTTCATATACGATATAAGTGAAGGTAGTAAGATGTGATATTTTCATCATACCTGGACTAGACACCTTTTGGAGTGACACTTTTTTTTTTTCTGATAACTGCACCTGCAAAGTGATGAGTCCCAATAATCATGTTATAATATGTGACTCCAACCCTCTCTCATCACAGACAACTGGAACGAAGGTGAACACCTGAGCTAAGCTGAGCAAATAAAAAATATCTTGTCTGGGAATTTAAATTTGAAACCCTGAAACATGGGGGTTGGTGTTCCTGAATCTGGGAGATGATATGGTTCTGGGTGAACATTTTCTGCGAGGGCCTGGAGAGAAAGAAAACTGGTTTTCAGGAAGAGAAAATGGTGCCACAACACAGAGGGGACAGCCCTCCAGAGAGATATACTTACCACCCTTGTTATGAAGGCTCTCAGTTCTTGTTGCCAAGGCCCTTCAAATTCTCTGACATATCTCTGCTTCTTTCTGATAAAATTACTTTTTTGCTGAAAAGTAATTTGAACTGTTGAGTTGTAATTAAGAAACTGCAGATCCCAGACTGACACACTAGTCAGCTCCTTTGGGATTGGGACAGAATGGTTATTTGCAGGAGCCATACACCATGCCAAGAACACTAGTGTGTGTTGATGCATTTAATCCTCAAAGTCCTGCAAAGTAGTTACTTATCTCAGGACTGAATGGCTAAAAAGGCTTTCAGAACCATCCTGGGCCATACTGTTACAGAGTTTTCTTATCACCAAGATAAAGCAAAGCTCTCAAATTATTCCTAAGAAAGCTAGTAGAACATTTCTCTCAGTACCCCACTCCTTGGCTAAGGATGCTGTTCTTTGTCTCCCTGGAAACCTTCCAAGACATGGTGCAGTCAACAACTGCTATCATCCTCCAGTGGTTCATGAATTATTAGAAAGCAAGGCTTGGTCACTGGAAGCCAGCTGTGGTTCTTGAGTAACATACTCTGGCACAATAAACTGATCTTGTTCCATTTTGGAGATTACAATCTGTAGTTTCAACAGAATGCTATTAACCAATGGTTCTTGAAATTTTGCAGATCATCAATCCTTTTGAGAACCTGAAGAAATTTATAGATACTATCCTGGAAAAAAAAAAATCAGTGAGTGAGTATGCATATGTGTGTACACATACACACACTTTGATACAATTTCAGGACGGAAGTTCACAGACTCCCTGAAGGGGTACATAGACACAGAGTTGAGGACCCCTCCCACGGGTAAAGTTGGATTTCATCTGGTCATGCAACAAAGTCTTTAATTTCATTTTTGAAGGCAGGACCTGGGTGGGTTCAGAGCTGGTGGAAAAACCATTCTCAAAGATTTGATTGATTTCTGGTCAAGATGGTGGAGTAGGTAAATGCTGTGCTTGCCTTCTCTCACAACCACATCAAAATTACACCTACACTACAGAACAACCATCACTGAGAATCACCTGAAGTCTAGCTGAACTAAAGCCCTACAACTAAGGACATACAGAAGAAGTCACCTCAAGACTGTTAGGAGGAGCAGAGACATGGAACGGGCTAGTCCCACACCCTCATGTGACCTTTAAAAACCAGAAGGGATATCTTGGCTGCAGAGAAGCCTCCCAGAGAAACAAGGGGTCCTAGCCCTACATCAGGATCCCTAGTCCAGGTTTCCACTGCTAAGGAGAGAAGTCACCGTAATTTCTGGCTGTGAAAACCAACGGAGATTGAGACTGAGTGAGATGAGGGTGGCTGGAGTGCCAGGTGCTCCTCTTAAAGGGCCCATGCATAATCTTACTGATGGACTTACTCACTCTGAGCTCCAGTGCTGGAACAGCAGCTCGAAAGGTGCCAGGGACATGCAGGGAGGAACTGAATTATCTGGCCTCAGAGCGAGGGCTGGAATGGCAGCTTCCTACTAGATGGAAGAGCTGGCAAAAGCCACTGTTTCTTTGTTGAGCTGTCCCTCTCCTGGCATATGGGTGCAGGCAGCCATCATATATGAGTCTCCATCAACCTGGCTAACACCATTTATTGGCCCAGCCCTGGTGATACCCTGAAACCCTGCCCTATCCAACTTTTGGGCACACACAAGCTGCTTCCAGTGCTTCCAGTGCTTTTACCTACAAAAGACTGTTTTGGCTCATGTTACAGAGTTTCCTAAATTCTCTCAAAGGTTCACAAAACCCAAAGAAGCAGCATCTGGTTTCAGTATATCCCCTACCTCTTGCTGAGCAGCTGTAAGCCCAGCACTAGTGGCAACCAGCCTCAGTTCATGGCTTGGCCTCTCAAGGCATCTCCAAGTCCAGCACAGTGGCTGCCACCTGTGGATTACTTTGTGGCTCATGCCAGGTAGTCCAGGGGAGAGCACAAGCTATGGTTAAGCAGTTCCCAGGAAGCCCCAGAGCTGGCAAGCCTGGTGGCTAGCTTTGGACCCAGTCAAAGCATCACCCAGCTGCCTCCAAGGATGACACATCCAAAGGGAAGAACGAGCAGGCACAAGAGCCCTAAAGAAAATTCTGCTCCATAGGGTCAGCCCCTGCACAACAACTCCTCCACTGTAGTCCCAACCAGTCCTTAGAACCAATCAGCCCTCCCATCGATATGCAAACAGCAACCAAGTCTCAACTACAACAAGAAGGCACACACAAGCCACACAAGATACACACCTGAAACACTCAGCTCAGGTGACAAGGGAGACTGTGCCACTGGGCCCCACAGGACACCTACTAAATAAGGACAATCTACGAAGACAGGGAGACATAGCAGCCCTCCCTAATACATAGAAACAAACAGAAGGAGGCAGCCAAAATGGGGAGACAAAGAAACATGTCCCAAATAAAAGAAGAGAACAAAGCTGCAGAAAAAGAAATAAACAAAATTGAGACAAACAATCTACCAGATGCAGAGTTCAAAACACTTGTTATTAGGATGCTTAATGATCTCAGGGAGAACTTCAACAAAGAGATAGGAAACATGAAAATGGAGATAGAAAACATAAAAAAAAAACACCAAAAAACCAGTCAGAAATAAAGAATACAATAACTGAAATGAAGAATACATTAGAGGAAATCAACAGCAGATTAGGTAAAGAGGACAGAATCAGTGATTTAGAAGATAAGATAGCAGAAAACACCCAATCAGAACGGCAGAAAGAAAAAAAGAATCCAAAAAATGAGGATAGTATAAGGGGCCTCTGGGACAACACCAAGCATACTAACATTTGCATCATATGTGTACAGGAAGGAGAAGAGAGAGCGCAAGAGATTGAGAACCTATTGAAGAAATAATGATGAAAACTTCCCTAATCTGGAGAACAAAATAGACAAACAAGCCCAGGAAGCTCAGAGAGTCCCAAAGAGGCCCACACCAAGACACATCATAATTAAAATGCCAAAGGTTAAAGACAAAGGAAGAATCTTAAAAGTAGCAAGAGAAAAGCAGTTAGTTATCTACAAGGGAGCTCCCATAAGACTGTCAATTGATTTTTCAGTAGAAACTTTGCAGATCAGAAAGGATTGGTATGAAATATTCAAAGTGATGAGAAATGAGGACCAAGACTTCTGTACCCAGCAAAGCTATCATTTAGAACTGAAAGAGAGATAAACAGCCTCCCAGACAAGACAAAACTAAAGGAGTTCATTACCACCAAACTAGTATTACAAGGAATCTTAGAGGGACTTCTTTAAGAGGAAGAAGAAAAAAAACAAGATAGAAAATATGACTAATAAAATGGCAATAACTACATATCTACCAACAATTACTTTCAATGTAAATGGATTAAATGTTCCAATCAAAAGATACGGCGGATCAATTGATAAGAAAACAAGACCCTTACAATATATGCTGCCTATAAGAAACTCATTTCAGATCAAAAGACACACACAGACTGAAAGTAAAGGGATGCAAAAAGATACTTCATGAAAATGGAAACAAACCAAAAAAGATGGGGTAGAAATACTTATATCAGACAAAATAGATTTTAAAACAAAGCTATAACAAGACACAAAGAAGGACCTAGTAATTCCACTTCTGGGTGCTTATCTAAAGAAACCCAAAATGCTACTTCGAGGGGATGTGTGCTTCCATATGTTCATTGCAGTATTGTTTACAATGGTCAAGATGTGGAGGCAGCCTGGGGGTCTGTCAATGGATGAATGGATAAAGAGGAGGTGGTGTATATGCATATATACAATGGAATATTGCCCGGCCATGGAAGGGAATGGGTTCTTGCCATCATCTGTGGTATCATGGATGGACCTGGAGGGCATTGTGCTCAGTGGAGTGTTAGAGAAAGAGAGATGCAATGCAATTTCATTTACATGTGGAATCTAAAGAGCAAAATAAACAAACAAAACAGAAACAAACTCATAGATACAAAGAACATTTTGATGGTTGCCAAATGGAAGGAGGGTTGGGAGCATGGGTGAAAAAGATGCAGGGATTAAGAAGTACAAATCAGTAGTTAAAAATAGTCATGGGAGGGGCCTGCCCGGTTCCCACATGGCCCAGTGGGCTCTCAAGCACAAGGTTGCCGGTTCAACAACTCGAGTCCTGCAAGGGATGGCGGGCAGCGCCCCATGCAACTAAGATTGAACACGGCTCCTTGAGATGAGCTGCCACTGAGCTCCTGGATGGCTCAGTTGGTTGGAGGGCATACTCTCAACCACAAGGTTGCCGGTTCAACTCCCAAGAGATGGTGGGCTGCGCCCCCTGCAACTAGAAAAAAATGGCAACTGGACCTGGAGCTGAGCTGCGCCCTCCACAACTAAGACTGAAAGGACAACAACTTGACTTGGAAAAAAGGCCTGGAAGTACACACTGTTCCCCAATAAAGTCCTGTTCCCCTTCCCCAATAAAATCTTTAAAAAAGAAAGAAATAGTCATGGGGATGGAAAGTAACACATAGAGAATATAGTTAATAATATGGTGATAACTATGTATATTGCCAGATGGGTACTAGAATAGTTAGAGGGACCACATCTTCAATTATATAAGTGTCTAACTACTATGCTGGATACCTGAAATTAATATAAAATAACGTTATGAGTGATTTATGAAATGTGCTTTTTTAGGTGTCTAGATTGGCTGTCCCAAAATGATAGCCCAAGACAAGACTTAGGTGCAGGATGTGAGCCCAGAAGAAACAGGAGTTAAGGGCATTGGGAAATGGAATGGAGGCAAAGTGAACAGAAAGGTGAGTTAGTGAGGCACCAGGAGTGTGGTTGGTTGGGACCTCTGTGAACTGTATAAAGTGCCTCCCAGAGCTGTCCACTGAGGATGGAAACTGGGGCATCTATCTTCTTGTTTCCCACACCAAGGGCGGGGGTTGCCTATGGGATCTGTAACTGCCGGTATTTCTTGTCTACATTTGTTTCAAAATGAGTGGACTCCCCTTCAGAGCAGGCCCTGAGGCAGGAGAAGTGAGAGCAGAGCTGTTTGTGCTTCCAACAGCCTGAGCCTTGTCAGCTGAGCAGGCTCACCTGTGACCGACCATCCCCCACCCCACACCTCCACCAGCGCCAGCCAGAATGGAGGTGAGCCGAGGTTCTGAGGACCCCCAAATCATAGGCGTCAGTAGGCCCAGCTGGTTCTGTGCTACCTTGTATTTTCCACTATTGTTCCACTCTATGTTTATTCAGCAAACATTTATTGAGCACCACTGTAAACCATTTTCAGGCACCAAGACAGAAAACATTCCAAGTCTGCTCCTTGTCTCCTCCCATTTAGATCGAAAGCTGTTCAGTTCAGGGAACACAATAGCCTAGATATACAGTGGACACCCAAACAAATTCACTGATGGATTGATTAATTAGTTGATTGAACAATTTAGTAAAGTAAGCCTTTCTGGTTTCTATATTAAAAGTCATTCCTTATGGCAGCAGAATTCAAAAGTTTACTTCCAGTCCCCTGGGGCATTTTACCCTGTGGTGTATGCAGTACACATTCCAATGATAAAGTCCTTAATAACTACAGGATGAGTTGGCAGAATGATTTAGATCTAAAGTCCAGAGCAAGGCAATTACATCTGGCTCACAGCTTTAAAAAATTGAAATAATCTTTATCTGAATTTTTAAAAGTATGTTAAAATCATACTATGAAATGTCAAACGTGGTGATGACTTATCCTGCTCAGGTGAGAGTTGGCACAGAGGAGGCAGCCCCTTAATATGCATGTCGCCACCACCTAAAGGTTAAAAACATCTGAGGCGATCCTGTGAACTAATTGTACTTTCATCGATCACATTGGGAATCTGAATAGCATCAGGGAAATGAAATTCTTGAGGCCAGCCTTTCTGCCGTAGACTTTCCTCATCTCCTGGGGACAAATGAGACGTTTGGAGAAGGAATTTCTCTCTAAGGGCTTGCTGTCCTGCTGAATTATTTTCTATCTCTCATTAATTCTTGTCTTCCTCTTGCCCACGCCACCCACCCCCTCATGGCTTCCTTGCCGTCCACGTCACATCAAGCTGTCAGACTCACCTGCTCTGGATGCTGTGTCGCTGAGCTCTCTTCCCTCTGAACCAAAGGCTCCTAGGACAGACCATCAGGGCTTCATGATGGCCTTCCCAAGTTACGTGCTAATTGTTTCATCTGTGACTCTCTTGGCTCTGTGGGAGATATTGGCTTTTGGTGTAAAAGGCATGTTTTAAACCATTGTAAGAAAATATTAGCTGATACCGGCAGGAACTGCTTTGAAATTGCCAAAGAAACATGAACACAGTAAATTCAAACCCTGAAGCCAAGGTGGAAAAGCTTGGGCTTCTTTCTCTGAGGACAGCCAGGACACTCCTGACTGGGGCCAGGGGGCAGTACAGCAGGGCAGGGAAAGCCATAGCAATGCAGTAACAACCCACATAGCCAGGTGGCTGAGCCTCACAGACCCCAGGTGAGCAGAAGAAGCCAGACACCAAAGAACACGAACTGTGTGATTCCATCCTCGTGAAGTTCCAGAAGAGGCAAAGCTAGTCTAAGTGCTGGAGGCGAAGATAGCAGTTGCTTTTCGGTGTGTGAATGGGGGTGAGATGGTATATACCTTGATGTGGGTTGTTGTGGGGACAGAGCAAGGAGTGCAGTTTCCAGGCTCTCGGCCTCACGTGGAAAGGTGCTGGCTCAGACAGTAAATGGCCATCAACTGTGACTAGTTGGCTGTCAGCTGTAACCAGTGAGCCATTGGCCACTAATATAACTGCCGTGGCTACGCTAGCAGAAAATGAGGGCTAGCAAGGAGATGGTGGCTGGCAAGCGTGGACTGCAGTTAGCACGGCGGAGTGTGGGTTGCGGATTACAGTTAGGACAGCAGATTGCAGACAGTGTGACTCCTGCTTCCTGTGCCTCCAACCCAGCCACCAGCGAGAGTATAGTTATGTGACTCCTCTATCTATGGCTCCATAGGTGTTCCTTTTTGGCTTCACCATGTCCTGCCTTCTGATGTGGGGAGCGGGACAGGAGACCCCGCCTGCCACCCTGCATGACAGTGGTTCACACATAGGAAGAATCCATCAAACTGTAAACTTTACATTTGTATGTAATACCTCAATAAAAAAGAAACAACAGCAGTAATAATATAACAGTGGGTGTCCATGGAGCCTCTTCTGTGCCACGTGCCTGACATCATGCTAACTACTTCCCGTGGGTCCTATTTCTCTCCTTACAAGCACACTTCAAGGCAGGCTTCTCCAGCTTCATTTTTCAGGTGGGAAAACAAAGGCTCAGGGAGGTTAAGAAATATACCCAAGCACACTTGAGTTACAAACTCCTCTAATTGTGAACTCAGAGAAAAGTGGCAGCATCTCAAACAGTCAAAGACCTTACCTGAAGTCACTCCCAAGACTGGACAAACATCGGTCCTCTCCAAGCTATACACATTCCTGCCTCCATGCCCGGTGCTTTTCCTTTTCCATTTGGAGGTCTGGAAATAGCGATGGAGTACTGGGAGAGAATGGGGTCAGAGGTCATCGTGCAGAGGAATTTTAGGTGGTGGCAGTGAGCAGGGGAGAAGCCACTGCCCAGGCAAGAAGGAAGAGAGCCCAGAGCTCAGTCCCCTTAGGCTCTGAACTTGTTACATCGTGCCAGCTGGACTTGAGGGGGACCATACCCGATTCCCCTTGAGTCTGTACACCAAGGTCACCTGTTGCTTACTTACTGGGAGCAGGTGATTGCCCTCACATTTGATGTGGAAGGAGATGCCGCTTTCCTTCCTCCCCGCCCCCATTCCCCCTCCCTTCCTTCTTCCCTCCTTCCTGTCTTTCAATAAGTATTCATGGAGCACTGGCCCAGGGAACTTGTAGTCTGGTAGAAGAGACCAACAATGAGAAACCAAACAAATAAGCAAACAAACAATGTATAGCATGTCTCATGATGTCAAGTTCAAGGGAGAAAAATGCAGCAGCTCAGAGTGACGGGTACAGGACCAGGGTTAGAAGGGTAGTGTAAGGCTTGCGGGGAGATAATGAGGCTGGTCAGGCGGGTTGAGGAAAGTGAGTGCTTTATTCTGCGCTCCCGGGAGAGGTTCACCGGTCCCACAAACGGGGGCCTGCGAAGGCGCCCAGGGTAGAGGGAGGGAGGCATATATGCGGGTTTTGGGGTGGGGGTTGGCTAAGTGAGGTGGCAGATGAACAGGCCCCCCTAGCTCAGATCGGGTGCGAGCGGCTGTGTCCGGAGTTGCTTATCACATCAGCGGTCTGCTGCCTTTTCTGGGAAACGCCAGGGGCCTCAGTCTCTGTCATGCGGGGAGGGGTCTGAATTGGCAGAGGGGCATGACTTGGCTCCTGGGGACGGGTTTGACTTGGCAGAGGTGTATTTTTGGCTCCTGGCCGCTTTGACCATGCCCGTAGCTGACCTAACAGGTAGTTCAGAGATGGAGATATGGAATGACCTCTCTGATGGGGCCTGAAGTGAACAGGCTGTTCATTGATTAGGGGAACAGTGTACCAGGCAGGGGTTCAGCAGGTGGGAAGAAAGCACTAGTGTTTGAGGAATAACAGAAGGCCAGTCTGGTTGGGGAAGGGAGAGCAGTAGGTGAATTCAGAACAGGCAGGGACTGATGGTAAGGAGTTTCATTTCTGATCTGAATATAACGGGGCCTTTTGAAGGTGTTTGCATAGGGGTGTGGTATGATCTGAATTTCCTTAAGAAGATCACTCTGGCTGCAGAGTAGAGAATTGAGTTGTCCGATCAAGATGGAGGCAGGAAGACCAGGAGGAGGCTCCTGCAGAGTCAAGGCAGGAGACAGAGCCCATGGAAGCCTGGGCCACAAGGGGGAGTGTGTGCGCTGAGCCTATCAGCTGAGCCTATCAGGGGAGCAGCCGCCCAGTGAGGAAGCACACACAGTCCTGAAGTGCCCCCGGAAATGCTGTGTATGGGCCTGAGGCCGACCGTCTAGGACCCCTGCCTACAGACCCCACTGGTGAAATGACAGCCGGTTCAGGGCTGTGACATTAACAGTGAGTCAAATACAAAATTTTTCTCTTTTTCAATTCTCTTTTAATCCTTCTAGTTCCCTCTAGGGAACCAAGTTTCCCGAAGCTTACAACAGGAGGTCTCCAAAGTGGGATGCAGCAGTCCCGAGAACATGCAAGGCAATCTTTGGGGGCAAGAGGTGAAGTGTTGGAACTTATATCTATAGCTAGTTCTTATCTCATTCATCTCTAGGTTATTCAGTCTATGCTTGTAATGTGCATAGAACATTAGTGAGGCTGTCCATGTACTCAGTTTACAAATACATGTATTGGGGGAGGTCATTAAAATATTTTGGGATGGAATGGGCAACAAAAAATATTCAGGGTCCTGTGGCCTACAGGGTAAATCTCAAACCCCATGACATGGCTTACAACTGCCCCACCACGGCCTCCTACTTTCCTCTCTCTCCCTTCATTTCTACGTCCTCTGTGTTGCAGAACTGTGAACCCATCACCAATCTGTGGTTCACTGAAGGGAGGGCGTGGGGTGGAGTTTGGTGGGAAATTGTCAATTGCCTTTCAAAACTCAGCCTTTCCTCAACCCTCTCTCTCACCCCACATGCTACTCTCATGCCATGAACATATTTTTAGCACAGCACCTGAAATGCTTCATTGCTCCTAGTTATTCCTAATTGGTCCGTCTCCTCTGGCTGTGAGCATCTTGGGACAGGGTGGTGATTTATTGGTCTTTGGGCCTCAGGGTTAGCAGACTTAGCAAATAAAAATACAGTACACACAATTAATGCCTTTTTAAGTATAAGTATGTCCCCTGGGACATAGGTTATAAAAGTGTTTGTTGTTTATGTGAAATTTCAATTTGAGTGGGGTCTTGTATTTTAACTGACAATCCTAGTAGCCATAGAGCCTAGGCCTTGTCATGGGGGGATGGTGGATAAGTATCTTTTGAATAAATGTCTGAATAAATATGTCAGGGTAGAAACTGTAAATATCACCACCCCCCCCAACAGACAGACATCGGGACTGATGTTTTCTCTTTTTAATAAATGAGGGAAATTTGGCACCATTAAGTGTGTGTGTGTGAGTGTGTGTGTGTGCGCGTTTTCAGCTCTATCCACTGAAGGAGCCTAAAGCAATAAGCTGTGACTCCCTAGTAGCCATGAACACATCTCGTGACCAAATCTTGGTTTCTAAACACAATTGCTCTCTTAAAGTTACATGAAGAAATGGCTGAGAAGCACAGGGCTGCCTGGAACATCTTGCTTTGTCACAAAAACAAGGGAGAACTTCAAGATTAATTAGATCATGTGTAAAGGACTCAGGATCCAGCTAGAAGAGGCTTCAATGCACCAATCTGTGCCAATTTGACTGTTAAAAAGGTAGTATCAGTAATGAATATTAACCATTGAAAAAAATGTGTGTGTGAGAGAGAGACAGAATGAATAAAAGGGTAAAAAGTTCCTTCTTTCCAAAAGAAATCTAGCTAATAAATGCAGAAGGCACAATAGAATTAGAAAACCATCATTTTGTAGCCAGCAATGTGAAAATTGATTCAAGGGAATGTAATCAAGGATGATAAAAATATTTGATAAAAGGTTAATAGAGAAATGGATATACACATGGATTTAAATGATAGCCCCATAGATTATTTATAATTACCAAGAGATAAAGTGAATGGTTACAATGGCAAGATCTGGCAGCCCTGCCCTAACCAAGCAATTAAACATGATGTAAAAAAAGAAAAAAGAAATATCAACAGTACCTATGTAATATTATTGGCAAAAATGTTTAACCAGAACCTCGTCATGAGGAAACAATCAGACCAATACAGAATGTGGGAAGTTTTATAGGACAACTGGCTTCAAGCTTTTACAAATTTCAATGTCATAAAAGACAAAGAACGGTCAGAGTGTTGTTCTAGAGTAAAAGACACTGAAGGGAAATAACAACTAAATATGTGTAAACCTTGATCTGGTCCTGGATTGATAGAGGGATAAGAAACTTACAAAACACATTTTGGGAATAATAGAGAAGATTGAAATGATATTATTGAATTAATGTTAATTTTCTTAGATGTAAGCGCTGTGTGGTAGAGGATTGGGGCTGAAATGTGGTGGTAATGTCTGCAACTTCATTTCAAATGGGATTGAGAGGGGTGGGGGAGAGAATGTCGGTGAAGGATTTTTAAAACATTAAAAATTAAAAAGGGGGAAAAAAGAGAGAGAGAGAGAGAAGGGTGCAGAAATTGGAGAAAGGCCGGGATGGTGAAAGGGAGCACAGAGCATTTGTGAATTACCAAACAGGCTCTGGGGAGAGAATGGTCTCAGACCCTCCCTCTCCCTTTCATTTCCCTTCTTCTTTGGCACATGCCCCCTGCCCTAGTACCAGCAAAGTCCCCACTTCTGGTTTTGGAATATACTGTGAGATACCCTTGGCCGGAGCAGAGCTGAGCAAGTGATTAATGAAGATACAGGTGATTGATGCAGTTAAAAAGCTCCTGTGATAAATCTGGCCCATCCTATCAGAGCTCAATATTTCCAAGCATCACATTGCCCCATAACATCTTTATTCAAACACATATACCTCTCCCCAGCCCCACCCCCCACACACAGAAATATGCAAGAACAATCTAGCATTTCCCTGCAGCTCCCCTGCCTCCTGGCCCAACAGAGATGACAGATTGCAATGATTTCTTTCAAGACAATAATTATGAAACACTTAGGGGTATTTCCAAGTGATTGTACATTTTATTTAAATATTTATCTTTCTCAAATTTGACTAAAAATCTATAAGTAATTAGTTATCAGCCCAGCTACCAGGGTGACAGGCGGTTTCCTTAATTTTCTATGCAGTCGACAGGTTTTAAGTCTGAAATTATTCTAGTCACAGCATACTTCAAAGGTCTAAATGAAAAAAAAAGTTAAATGCTTTAATATCTTTGAGATTTGCAAAGATATTTGAGGATTTGCTGAGGGATTCAGTGTAGGATGAATAAAGTGTTTTGTTAGCAGGGAGACCAACTTGCATCTCCCATTTGAAAGAAAATGTGAAATCCAAATGCACAAAGATTATTTAGATGAGAGAGCGCTGAACAATCGTTGTTATTCCTCTGCAGCCCATGCCTTTGAGTCCTGGATTACACTGCTTTAGAGGGAATTTGCTCCCCTCCTGCTGCCAAGGGTAGCCACGTTTTCACAAGCATAAAATACAAACTGGCAAGCCATAATTATAAGGTGTCTAAACTAAATTGAAGCTCAACCCCCCCACACCCCCGGTAACCACACACCCTCAAGCCTGCAGGGTCTGCTCCCGTGGGACCTGGGGTTCATCAGTGTGGCATTGCATCACTCACTTGCTGGTGATTCTCAGGTGGCGTCAGGAACCCAGGAACAATGATGGGATTGGCCTGGAAAGAATGCTAGACCATTGAAACTGTAATCAATAAGCCTAGGGGTATTAATCATAAGTTTCAGGATGGAACAGGACATTCCGGATGCTGCTTCTTCCCCAGTGCCCTATGAGGCCCAGTGCCAGAAGGTCTGGCGCAACGGAAGGCACTGGAGATCCTGAATGAAGATTTAACTCGTTGACTGAATTCAATTAGGCTCATGGTCTTTGGAAAATACCTTTCGACCAAAATCAAATTGTTTGCTGCCATTTGTCACTGTCTCGTGAAACCAAATCCTGACAAGTGGTTCTGTCAGGATTTGGAATATGGTTAACCAACAAGGCGTGGCTTTCTTCAATCTGCCCAAGGATTAAACTCACCTGAGAAAGACAATTTCTCTTACCCAAATACCCAGGGTTACCCTCGTTAGTGTCTCTTTATTTTACAAATTTTCTATTTCTATTTACATATCAATTGCCCTCTAGAGGAGGGTTCTGCAAACTTTTTCTGCAAAGGGCCAGATGGTAAATATTTTCAGCTCTGTGGGCCATATGCTCTCTGTCACAACTACTCAGCTCTGCCAATGGGAGCACAAACGTGCCCACAGACCACATGTAAATGAGTGGGTGTGGCTGAAGCGCAATAAAATTTGACTTACAAAAGCAGGCAGCGTGCAGGATAAGCCCCCCACTCCCACCCCTACCTCCCACTTCCACCCCACCCCTCTGCCCCCACTGCCGCCATAGTCCCCACCCCGCCCCTCCGCCCCAGGCTAGCCCCTAACTGTGAGGGCAGGGTATGCTATTTATCTGTGGCTCTCCGAGGCTTACTGGAATCCCCGACATGCACTGGGACATGCTCAGGCTATGTCCTTACAGGCATCACTCAGTAACCAACCCCAGCGAGGCCTGAGCATTCTCTCCTCAGGCTTGCCCAGAGCACCTGGCAAGGGCTGGCACGCCCCAGGTCCTGAGGAAATCCCCAGGAGTGAGGGGTGGGCTCTTTAAATGGGAGGAGTCTTCTCAGTGGGCGGTGCCCAGTTGGGGGTGTGCTCCAGGTCAGCGCGGCCAGGGCCTGCTGTTGGCTTTCCCCTCTGACTGGTCACTCCCCGCATTCTCTTTGCAGCTGGTCCTCAGTGAGGGACAGGAGGGATATGCCCCCCTCTCCTCCATTCCTTCCTGCCCTCACTGTCCCACTCCCCTCTCAAGCCTTGTGAGTGCAGTATGGAAAAGCTCCCCATAACTCTGCTTATGGGAACCTTTCGTAGAACCACTCAGCTCTGCTTTTGGTGCTGGGACTGGGCCAATGCTCATGCAGCAAGCAGGCTGAGGCAGGCCTCCTGAGAGTCTAGCATCAGCTGTCTGGTGTGCAACGTTGGCTGAGCTATAGCATTTGTGAATTCATTTAACAAATGTGTCTTGAAAACCACATATGTGCTGCCTTACGAAATGCAGCAGGGAGCAGGCACACAAGATCCCTGCCCTCATGGAGCTTATGTTCTAGTGGGGAGAGATAATCAATAAACAATTAAAAGTTCGTTCATTGCACAGTGGTAAGTGCTAAGAAAAAAAATAAAGTAAGAAGGAGGATGAAGTGTCAGGGTGGGGTTGAATTTCAAACCAGATGTGAAAGTAAATTTTGAGTAAAGATTTGAAGCAAGCAAGGAAGGTAGTAGACCAGTTGTTTGGGGGAAGACCATTCCAGGGAGATGCAACAGTGTGTGCAAAGGTCCTGGGGCACAGCATCCACTGAGGAGGCCGCAGTGAGCATAGAAGTGAAAGGGGGAGAGTGGCAGGCGATAAGATCAGGGGCCAGATGGCGAGGAAGCCAGGTAAGGACTTGGCTTTTGTTCTGGGGTGGGAGCTCTGGGAGGATTCTGAGCAGGGAGAAACTTGATCTGACTGATACTTTAACAGGGTTACTCTGGATGATACTATGTTGAGAAGAGATGGCAGAGGCGTAAGAGCAGTTAGGAGGCTACCGCAATGATCCGAGTGGAAGATGATGATACCTTGGTCCAGGGTGGGCAGTGGCAGAGGTGAGAAGGACTTTAACTCTGGATGTATGATAAAGGTAGGGCAGGTGAGGTCGACCGGATACAGAGTGTGAGAGACAGACAGTAGTCAAGAATGACTCCAAGATTTTTGGCCTGAGAACTGGAACAATGGAGTTTTTTGACTGAGATGAGAAAGACTGCAGAAGGAGCAGGTTTGGGGGTAAAGGTGTGTGCGATGGAGAATAGCATTTGATTATTTATTCATCCATTCTTCAACTACTTATTGAGCTTGGCAGTGTGCCAAAGTTGGAAGCAGAAGGGGAGTGCTGAACGACATGGTCTTTCAACTCATGACCCTAATGGCCCAGGAGGAATGAGGAGCCTTAATCCAATAATCATACAGCAAATGCATAAACATCAGCTGCTGCAAGGTCTACACAGGAAAGAAATGGGGACTTGGGGGGGCATGAGGTAGGAAATCTAACCTAGTCTGGAGAGGGGGATGCTGTTTAGAAGGGAAGATCAAGGGGTGATATGAAGGATGAGTGAAAGTTAATCTGGTGAAAGGGTTGGTCTGAGAAGAGTGGTTCAGAAGAACAGGATGTGCAAAGGCCTTGTGGTCAGAGGAAGTGTGGGGGCAGAGGACGTTTGAGGAAGAGGACGTACATAGTATCTGGAGCACAGCACGGAAGAGAGAACATGCTGGAGAAGATGCTGGAGAGGCTGATGGGGCCAGGTTGAGCAGGGGCTTGTAGGCCACAAGGCTGTCATTTGTCACTATTTTACAAGTAATGAGAGGTCATTAAAGTGCCTGACACAGAGGGAGGAGCTGGTCAGACTTGCATTTTGCAAAGATCACTCTGGCTCCAGATCACTCTGGAGAATGGATTGGAGAGGACCGGACTGGAAATGGGAGCTCCACGAGGAGGTGATTTTGGAACCCAGGAGAGAGATGATGGAAGAGTGGAGAGACACTGACAGATTGACAAGATATTTAGGCAGTAGGAAAATTAGCAGTACTTTTCCATAGACTGGTGTGGGAGGAGAAGAGAGCAAACAGAAAGGGACTGTGTCTTTTCACTGTGAATATAAACAAATTCTTAGTGAGAAATGGGCACATTTCCAAACATCTGTGTTGCCTGCTACTGGTTCTGGAATAAAATCCCTGGGCCTAAAATTCTGTATATCATGCTTGGGATGTTCTGGATAATCGAAACCATGTCAGAGCCATGGGAAGCCATGGAGCGGGGGAAGGGGTGGGAGGCGTGGACGAGGTATGAAAAGCACAGTGTATAGAGACAGTCGTACTGGGTCTGAATCTCAGCACTCCTACCTGCTGATTGTATGACGGTAAGTAGTCACCTGGTCTCAACCTCAGTACCCTTGTCTATAAAATGAGAATAAATAGTACTACCTTATGAGGCTCTTGGCCATGATTACATGAGATAGCACTTGCAAAGCGAATACTTAGTACTTGATACATACATACATACGTACATACATAAATGGTAACTTATTATTATTCATAAGTGCTACTGTTTATCAGAGCACTTTAGCACCTTCGTTTATAGTCTACTTGTATCAGCTAGCTAGTGGATAATAATGCTATATAACAAACTACCCCAAAACTCAGTGGCTTAAAACAACAGTCATTTACTCTCCCTCTTGCTTCTGTGGATTAGATGGGGTTCTACTGATCTAAGTTGGGCTCAACAGGGTGACTCTAAGATGTACCTGGGTCCAGACCCACTGCACCGGGTTTGGGCATGTCATTCCACTGCAACTGAGGAAGCACAAGAGGGAAAGCCCAAATATGAAAGCATATTGCAAGCCTCTGCCTGCATCGCGTTCACTAATGTCTCTTTGGAGAAGCAAGTCACATGACCAAACCCAAATTCTAGGAGTGGAGCTATAATCTAGGGGGAGCAAAGCCACGTGACAAAGAGTGTGGATCTAGGGAAGGTGAAGAATTAGGGCTAATTACTCAATCTGTCAATCACTCTTCAAATTTTCTCCACTTCTCCATGAAGAATCATTTGGGATCATCAAGGGGTAGAAAAATGGCTGCTGAGACCTGAGGCCCTTTTCCACTCCAGTTTCTTTCCTCTCTTTCTTCCTCCCAGTTAATCTTTTTTCAGGGCTGTGACTTTGTGTTCCTTTGAAGAACTATCAGTCAATCTTCTTTGATTGCAAGCCACAGAAAACAACTCTGGCCAGTTTTATCAAAAAGGGATTGAATGAAGGGTTATAAGGCAGTTCACAAAAACTGTCTGGTAGCTGGAGAATTGGGCTGGAAGCAGAACAGATTCCAGGACAGCTCTGGGGGTCTGGGCAGTAGAACCTGATCGACTCTCTCTTACAGACATGAATGCCGGGTGATCGAGTGCCATTGGGGCTTCCCATTTCTGTGCATCACAGTTTATAGCTCCCCAAGGCTGCCCACAATGAGGAAAAAGGAAGTCAGGAGGCTATTAGGAAGGGAGAATGGAACAGGATGACCAAAAAACTATCAGTGTCCTCTACTCAGCCAATGGGTGTAGTGAAAAGAGGTCTGCAGTACAGACAGAAGGCCAGATACTATCCCCTGCTCTGCCACCTGCTCAGAATACTGAATCCAAGGTGGATTTGTTCTTTAACAACACCTATATGGCACGGTTCTAAGAACCTGGCAAATATTAACTCAGCAGTCCCTAATCTCAAGGAGTTGCTAGGGAAGGTGATGGCATACCTGACCTCACAGCTTGGTCATAAGGATTACATTGACAACATATGTAAAACATCCAGCACAAATATGGCACGCAGAAAATGCTCAATAAATGTGAGTTGTCTTCTCCCAACCATCTCCCACTTGCATCCTTGCAGAAAGCTCCAGGAGAGAGGAGGATGCCTGAGATTTGAGGGACCATCCTGAGCTTCTGATAGGACGTTAGGTACAGTTCCCCCTCCAATAGCACAAGCTGTCTCCTCTGCCCACCAGGGCCCAAGGGAGGTGTGGGTTGTTGTAAGACATGCTAGGGCATCTTCAGAGTGTGCTGATGTGTGACCTCAGAATATCTTGTCACGGCTATCTTTGGTATTTATGATGGCAGGAAAGCTGTGTTCTCATTCTCTAAGCCCTACGTAGTGCTGTATATATACAGTGATGATGGAAGTGTTCTCCATCTGTGCCGTCCAATATGGTAGCCAGTGACCACATGTGCTGCTGAACACCTGAGATGTGCTAGTTTTACCGAAGACCTGAAGTTATGTTTAATTTTAATCGCTTAAATTTAAATAGCCACTTGTGGCTGGTGGCTAGCAAATGGGCAGTGTAGCTCGAGTGTTTGATGTTATGGAACCCCCTAAGGGACACCTGGATTGTGGTGACGGGATCAGGGTGCCTTTAGCGGAGAGCTCTGTCTCAGTCTCCATTTTCAGGAGGCAGCTCGAGGGCGCCTGCCCTGACACGCCTCAAGCCTTGGCTTCTGCTCCTGCTCTCCCTCCCTGCTCTCCTCACTCCCCAGGATAACCCCCCGGGCAGAGAACAAATGCCTCGGGCAGGAATTATCCCGCTTCAATCCTTCAATCAGGCTTCTTACAATAAACAGACCCAGAGGTTAATGGAGGTGAGATAAACAGGAGACACTTAGAGAAGAATTAATTAATCTGGGGTTCCAGTTCCCCCAAGTGACTCATCCCTTCAGAGCCACCTGTCTCCTGGTTGGTGTCACAGGTTGCATCCTGCAAAAGAAGGACAACAAAAATGCTGGATACACCAAGAGTAATATTGAGAACCACAGAACGTCAAAGCTGGAGGGACCTTTCAGGAATATCTAGTTCAACATACTTATTTCACGGAATAAGTATGGGGGAGACAGCGGTCTCCGGTGGGCACTGGAGGCTGGCTTGAGTCATGCAGGGCGGGGTGTGGGAAAGAGGTTGTCCCCCGCCCCAACACATACACCTGTAACTGAGCTGCTAAAGCCAGAGGACAAGTCCCACAGGATCCAAGAGACTGAGCCAGGGTGGGTCCAGAGACGTGAATCCAAAGTGGGTCCTCTGAGCAAAGTGTGGGCAGCAGAGGTGCAAGGCCCAGGGGGACAGGGAGCCGAGGAGGACTAGTCATCCACAGGGGTGCGGACCCACGTTCCTGACAATTAGCAGAGCAATCTCCAGAGCTGTCCTGCCGCATTCAGGCTGCAATAACAAAATACCATAGACTGAAGGGCTTCAACAACAGACATTTACTTCTCATGGTTCTGGAGGCTGAGATGTCCAAGATTAGACACGAGTAGATTTGGTATCTGGTGGAGGCCCACCTTTTGGCTCATAGACCACAGTCTTCTCTCTGTGGCCTCACATGGTGGAAGGCGGTGAGGGAGCTCCGCGGAGTCTCTTTTACAAGGGCACTGATCCCATTCATGAGGGCGCCACCCTCATGACCTCGTCACCTCCCACGGTCCCACCCCCAAGTACTATCACCTTGGGGAGCAGGTTTCTACATATGAATTCTGGAGGCACACATTCAATCTTTGACAAGGACCCATAGCAAGACTTTTCTGGGTTGCTTAGGATCCATTTCGTGAGCAGCCTGGGTCCGTTTTACAAACCCAAGATGGGACACAGGATACAAAACAGTGAAACTTTGCCCCACTAGCCAGTGGCAGTGCCAGAACTCACTCCGTCTTCCGTCTACCCCTGCAGGGCTCCCACTTCACCCTATTTTGAAACTGTTTCCCCATCTGGAGCTGTGGTTGACAGTATACGTCATTACAGTAATAGCTGTAATTTATTGAGCTCTTCTTACTAAGGGCCAGGCATAGTGCTAATGGCTTCACCAGACGTTATATCTCTTGATTCCCATGACAACCCTGTCAGGTAGACTTTCTTCGACCCATTTCATAGATGAGAAAACAGGCTTAGGAAGACCAAGCACAGCTACCAGGTTACACAGCTACCAGCTGGCAGAGCTGAAATTTGAACTCAAATCTGTCTGACTTCAAAGCCCTGTAAAGCTTGGGAATGCAGCAGGACAGGCTCATGAGTTCTATTTGACAGACTTGAAAATTGAAAGACTGCATGACAACCTGGGGACACAGTGCTGGGTAGTGTTTGAGGACAGAAGCTGGGACACTACCTCTGAGGTCTGTGCTTCCTCCAGCGACCACACTTCCCTTTCCTCATGTGCCCAGGTCTGGGGGTCCTTTTTCTCTTTTGACCAGCTGACTTCACCCTTTATTTCATTTTGCAGGTGGAGAAGGGTCTCCCTTGCAGCAGCTCAAAGAGCTGCTTGGACAGTGAATATTGATTTGGAAGTCAGGAGCGTGGTCTCATTTCTGAGTCATTTCTGAAGGCAAACCACTTCTTGAGTGGCACCCCCAGCTAAATTACAGTGCCTTGTCCTTTTGGCTGGTTGGCTGTGTGTGAAGGGAGGCGGGGCTCCCAGCAGACTGCAGGGAAAGGGTAGGAGCTCCACGCAGCATCCCCGATGAACACTGGGGTCTGCTCCATGCAAAGAGTATTCCCACCTGATTAATAGGCACACACTTTGCCTTGATGGGGGCTGGGCCCAAGGGACCGTTAATCATCGCACCTCTGGCGCTCCTTCAGCTGGAGCTCTCCGGGAAGGGGCTGCTGTGCCTCAGACACTCAGAGGCACCAAGCCGCCAGCCTCCATGCTGCCCGCAGCGCCCTGTGAGGACTAGGAGGCCCTACCAGGGGGCTTGTTCCCCACCCCTTCACTGTGTGGTGCTTACCAAGCCCTGACCATCCCCTCCACAGATAGCAGCTCAGAGGTCATCCCTGATGTTATCCTCGGCCCTTGGGGTGGGGAGAGGAAATGGCAAGAGGGGAATTTCACTGAGGCCAGAAGACTTCACTCCCTTTTCCAAAGGATGAAAAGAGATAATATTGTCTTATGTTTGTTTCCATTTTGTTTTGCTTTATCATAGTGAAATACACCCATCATAAACTTTACCATCAGTGACATTTAGTACTGTTGTGTAGCCACGACCCCTAGTTCCAAGGGATTCTCATCACCCCCAGAGGAAATACCACACACATCAAGCAGTCACTCCCCATTCCCTCCCACGCCCCCCGGGCCCTGGCCACCACTAATCTGCTTTCTAGCTCTGTACATTTGTCTGCTGTGGACATTTCCTATAAATGGAATGCCACACTCTGTGGCCTTTTGTGTGTGGCTTCTTTCACTTAGCATGATGTTTTCAAGGTTCAGGAATGTCAGTACTTCATTCCTTTTTTATGGCTGAATACTATTCCAATGTGTGGATAAACTAAATTTTATTATCCACTCAGCTACTAATGGACCTTGGGTTGTTTCCACAATGTTGCTATGAACATTCAGGTCTGAGTTTTTATTTGAACACCTGTTTTTAATAAGAGATAATATTGTTTCATATGTTTGAAACAAATTCATTTAGTTCTGTGCTGTCTCAATATGGTAGCCACTAACCACATGTGGATGTTTAAATTTAAATTAATTAAAATTAAATACAGTTGACCCTTGAACAACACAGGTTTGAACTGCATGGGTCTAATTACTCATGGATTGTTTTCAGTTAAATACAGTTGGCCCTCTGTATCTGTGTGTTTGGCATCTGCAGAGTCAACCAACAGAGGATCAAAAACAAGATATTTGCATTCCCAACCACAAGGTCCCAATTGCGGATCAGAGTACTGTTTTTGATCCACAGTTGGTTGAATCCATAGATGCGAAGGGCTGGCTATAGAGTCAAAAGTTATATGTGGATTTTCGACTCTGGGGTATCAGTGCCCGTAACCCCTGTGGTGTTCAAGGCTCAGCTGTAAAATGAAAATTTTAGTTCCCCAGTTGCACTGGTCATATTTGAAGTTCTCAAAGCCACATGTGGCTAGTAGCTACCATGTTAAACAGTGCAAATACAGGACCTATCCATCAACACAGAAAGTTCTACTGGTCAACTCCCATCTAAAATGGGCTATCTAAAAATGGGTGAAAGAAGGGCCAAAGGTACAAATAAGCAATGATAAAATGAATAAATCATGGAGAAATACTATACAGCATGGTGACTATAGTTAATAATACTGTATTGCATGTTTGAAAGTAGAAAGGAGCAGATCTTGAAAGTTCTCATCACAAGAAGAAAAAAACATATATATTATATATATTTATATTATATATAATATATAAGTATATATTATATATATTAAATGTATATAAATATATATATTTATATATAATATATAATATGTGTATATATGACATATACATATATATTATATATGTAATATATAATATATATGTATATATAAAAATATAAATATATGTATATATAAAAATATAAATATATATTTATATGTAAAAATATAAATATATATTTATATATTATATATATTTATATATGTAGCCATATATATGTGTATATATATATATACATATATGTATATATATATATATATTTATCTCTAATGGAAATCCTGCCAGTCCTTCAATGGTCGTTCCAACTCCCACAATTTTCCAATAACCCAGGCCTCCCCGATCTCTCCCTTTCTTTCGGTTGCCCTCTGAGTGCAGGGACATTTCCCTGCCACTGCCCTTCCCGGAGAAGGGAGGAGCATTTTCCTTACTTGTCTTTTTTCTCTCTTTACTCCAAGACGGTGGAAGCTAGAGCTTTTGCTTTGTCCCCTAACTTGCACACACGGATGCAGCACTCAACATTGCAGCCACTTTGCACCACAACCTGGCTGTTGAACAGCAATCCTCTCAGCCCTGGATGGGGGCGTGGCATTCCTAATGTAACCCGGGGTGCACAGACATCCCAGCCTGCAGATGCCAATGCTGTCCCATCAGCATAGATTTCTCTAAGATGGTTTGCCCCTTCCTCTGTTTGCCCACTTCCACCAAAACCCCTCCAATAGGGTATTCCATATACGTCTGCATATTGGTATCATCTGCAGTTACCACGCAGGGTTCCCTGTGGATATCTGTTTTTGATCTGTAGTTGGTTGAATCCACAGGTGCAAAGGGCCGGTGGTGGATACCTATTGCCTTTGCAGGTGCTCGGAGGAGCCCTCTGTCAACAGTGCCCTTTAGAAGAATACCATGTCCACTGAGGGCAGGGAAGGCTAGGGGTGGGCAGCAGTGATTTAGATAAAGACAAGGGCGATACCCGCCCCAAGCCAGCAGCTTCTCAATATTGTGACCATCCTGTAGATGCCCCAAGCCCTAAATCTCAAGAGGACAAAGACAAATGTCCCACTGGCTGAGGACAAGTCCCCTCCTAAGACTGATCAGGGCAGGGCTCAGGCAGTGTCAGCTATTTCTATCACCAGCCTCTGAGACAGCCAGCAAGGAGTAGCAAATATGAGACCCCAGCAGCAAGACAGGATTAAAAAGTTGGCACTGGGTACGGCACTGCCTGCCGACAAAATAAACATCAGCACTATACACACAGCACAGGGCTCTTATTTTGTTCATACCCACAGAGGTCCCTTGTTAGTAATGACAAACAGGATATTTTTAAAAGCCTTTAATTGTTTCACATCTTGTCACGTTGAGGTTTTATTACTAAGAGTTTTAAGTAAGAAAAACCTTCCAGGCTGGGATGCTCACTTTTGAAGTTGTGGCCGCCGAGTGAGAAATCTAATTACCCTAGACCGCCAGGCTGTGAGGAAGCCCAAGTCACACGGGGAGGCCGCCTGGAGGCGCTGTGGTTCATCCGTCTGGCTGCGCTCCCAGCAGCCACCAGCATCAACTGCCAGCTTGTGAATGGGTCAGCGTGAATGAACATCCAATGCAGCGGCGCTTTCTGATGACTGCAACCCCAGCCAATCTCTGACTTTTGTGATGCCACTTGAGATGCTAAGCCAGAACTGCCCAGTTGAGTCCTTCCTGAAATCGTGATTCACAAAATAGTGACAAACAAAATGGCTGTGTTCAGCAGCTTCAAAAAACCAACCAACCAAAAACTAACAAAAAACCCACCTTTATATAACTAGAGGTTTCTTCAAGTTCACGAGCTTTATGCACTTGCTAGTAAGGGTCTTAAATTTTAAGAGTGAGAAAGCCACTGAGACTCCAAAAAGGGGGAGTGGCTTGCTCAAGGACACCCTGTTCTTGAATCCAGGCTGCCTGCCCCTCATCTGTGAGGTCCTGCTTCTGTCACCCTTTGTCACCATGTGCTGGCCAGCTCATCAGACAGATGCATTCACCGCTGGACCACAGCTCTCTCTCTGGCCTGTGTCAATTATTTACAGTAGACGTCTTCACTCCAACAACTCTCCCCCTGGATGGAAATATCAAGAGGCAATCCCTCTCAGATCAAACCAGCCATCCCAAATCTGGGGTCTTTCCGATATCTGTGCCTGCCTAGTCCTGGAAGAGCAGGGAGAGAATGCAATGGTTGAGTCAGGGCCAGTGATGTTTTCCTGTGGCCTGAGGGGACAGGGCATAGCTGAGTCACCAGGTCTGCCTCTTTTCAGGAGGGAAGGTGGGGGAACAGCACTGAACCAGCACTGCTTAGTCAAGCAACCATAGGTGGGAAACCAACCAAGAAGTGACTCACCAGCTTCCTGGTGTGGGGCAGTCTCAGGCACCCCACAAAGGGCCCCAAATGGCCTTTTAAGCATCTGGGGGTAGCACTGCCTTCTGGAAAAGCAAATACACTCAGGAAAGATTGACAGACCCCAGGAGGTTTTCGTCAAGCCCCTGGCCCTCCCCAGAGATGGGCAGGAAAAGCAGCCTTGTGGATAACGGGAATGAGGGATTGGGCAAGTCTGGGCAAAGAAAAGAAAGACAGTGGCCCTGTGAAACTTTTCAGGGAAAACCACCCCACCCCCTTCCCAGGAAACCGCCAGGCCTGGCTGCTGTGGTCTTGGACCAGCCCTGGCTGGGCCATGAGAATCCAAGCAATTCACTCCCTTCTTGGAATCCCATTTTTCTCATTTATACAACAGAGACCAAACCAGGGATGAATGATATCATTGATTTTAAGCTTTTTTCAGTCAAGGAATTCTTTATTCAAATGGAGTCTTATAAAGAATAAATCAAAAATTGTATGAAGAATCAAGCTGCTCTGGTTAAAGGCGGTGATGGTGGTGGCAGCCGAGACGTGCTCAGAGCTCAACCACCGGCCCCAGCCCCATCCCGACTTCTGGTCCCTGAGATTTCCCAGCTCTGTGTGTCTATGGTTTTAAAATAGTATTTGCTTTGTTACCATTTTTCTGGAGGAAATTTTGGAGTTAGTCAAACCTCAGGTTTAAATCTCTGCTCTTATTTTTAGTTCTTTGTAATTTGGAGCAAGTAACATACTTAGTGTAGCCTTGGTTTCTTCATCTGTAAAGTGGATCTAATATTACTTACTCTCTGGGGTCCTTAGCAGATTAAAGTGCTGCCAGCATAGGATCTGGCATACAGTACGTGCCCTCATGTTCGTCCTTTCTTCCCTTTGTACAGGCTGATTTTATATCCTATCTGCCATAACCCATCAGATCCTGTCCAGGCCCTATTCTACACGATTGTGGGCCAGGCACCGCACTGGGTAGTTGGTAGTGCGGGGTTAAAGCTAAATAAGACAGGGTCAGTGACTTCATGGAACTCACAGACAAGAAACTGTTAATTCTCACACAAATGGCTTAAACAAATGCATATGTTCAAATCTAGATACAGAATGTCATACTTATGTTGATTAATGTTCACTTTATAGCTTTGGGCTAAATCTTCTGGCTTGTTTTGAATCTTATTTCTGTCTTCAAACATAATAGTCATCTCATATTTCTTTATCTGCAGGTGCAATCAACATAGTTGCCATATCTTTCCTGTATCATGACCAAGATGGTGGAAAGAACTAGGCGAAGAGCAGAATTCCGGATCTTTCCACCATATTGGTTCCAATATATTCATCACCCCTGCGGTTGTTCTGCCAGTTCATCTCTCCTCCCATGCACACTCCTCTACCTTTTTTATATAATGCTTTGTAATAAATTTATTTTTATGTTTACACTCTCATAATTTTACATGCATGCATAAATATAACTGTTTCATACACATTTTTAGAGCAGTCCTTACTTTGCTTACTTCCTCTCTCTCCTCTCCAATCTTCTACTCACAACACCCTCAAGCTCCCGCCCTTCAATAACTTAGGTTAGTAATATGTGTTGTGTGTCCTTCTATATTTCTTTTTTCATATATACACTACATACACACTATTGACTTTTTTGTCAGTGTTTTAGATTGATGGGTTATATCTTACACACTTTTCTTTATCTTACTTTTCTGACTAAATAATAACTCGTGAAAAATCACTCCTGGTCAATTGTTGTAGCTCCAAAACACCCTGTTAAATGGTTGTGTAGCAGGCTATCATATAAAAAAAAAGTGTCATGATTTATTCAACTATTCCTAATTGATAGACATTTACTTTTATTCTGTATGAGCAATAAATATTCTTGCAAATATTGTACTAGTGCTTTTATTTCTATGGGATTAATTCTAAGAAGTGAGATTGCTCTTAATTTTAATAGATGTTGCCAGATCACTTTCCAAAATAACCATAATAAATCAGATTTCCACATCCAAGCCAGCAAATATTCCCAGACTTTTAATTTTTGCATACCTCATAGCTATAAAGTGACAGCTCCTTGTTACTTTACTTTACATTTCCCTGACTACTTCAGAAGTTAAATATATTTACTGTTCACTGATCATTTAAATCTGCTGTTCTGTACATTGTCTTAATTTCTTTACCTACTTTTCTATCAGTTGTTTGTCTGACTCCTGTCAATTTGTTTGAACACTTTGCATAGTATAGATTTAACCCTGCCTATTTACTGCACTGCATATAGTTCCCCAGATCTTTTGTGTGTGTGTCAACTGAATTTTTGGTATCTTTTGCCATACATATGAGGTCAGACAGTTAAGTTTGCGAACTCATCCTAGAAAAAGTGCTATGTACCTCATTGCTGAATATCACTATGGTCACCTTCGAAGTACTCCCCTTGGGAAGCTATGCACCGACACCAGTGCCTAGTCCACCCTTCAAAGCAATTTTGGAACTTTTTTTCTGGAATGGCCATCAGAGTTGTCATGGTATTACCCTTGATGTCCTGAATGTCATCGAAATATCTTCCTTTCAATATGTTGTTTATCTTTAGGTAAAGATAGAAATCATTCAGGGCCAGATCAGGTGAGTGGGAAAAGTGTTCCAAAACAGTTATGTGTTTGCTGGCTAAAAACTCCCTCACAGACAGTGCCGTGTGAGCTGGTGCATTGTCGTGATGCAAGAACCATGAATTGTTGGCGAAAAGTTCAGGTCGTCTAACTTTTTCACGTAGCCTTTTCAGCACTTCCAAATAGTAAACTTGGTTAACTGTTTGTCCAGTTGGAACAAATTCATAATTAATAATCCCTCTGATATCAAAAAAGGTTAGCAACATCGTTGCAACAAGTTCGCGAACTTCATTGTCAGACCTTGTAAGTTCTATTCTAGAATATTTTATCTAACATTGGAATCATCTGGTCTTTAAATATGAGATAAAACCCAGCTATAATCCCTTAGGGTCCTGTTATTTACTAAATGGTAGCTCTCTAATCACTTTCCTTATTCTTCTGTGATAATTGCTGTTCAAGTGTTCTCCTTTCTCTGGTGTCAATTTTGGTAGTAATTTGTTTTTGCTAGGAAATCATCCATTTCTTCTAAATTTTAAAATTATTGCCAAAAAGCTGCAAATATGAATTTCTTATAAGGATTTTATTTATGCTATATTTGTGTTTTTGTTTTATTTCACATTAACGAATCTTTCATTTTTCTTTAATCAAGCTTGTGAGGATATATTTCATGTTATTGTTCTTTTCAAAGTATCTAGTTTGAGTTTTATTTTTTCTTTCTTTTATTTGAAATGTTTTCCTATTTCTTCAATTTCAATTTTTGTTTTTATGAGTTTCTTATTCCTAGATTTTTAAAAATTTGTTTTGTTTCTGTATTTTTATTTCTTGAATTCTGAACTGTCTTAATTTTAATTTTACATAATAAAGGCATTTAAGACTGTTAATTATATTAGTATGGCATTTTTGACCCATAGGTTATGTATAAAGTATTCTTTTCATTAACTTCTACAGAATTTGTAATGCCCCCCCCCCGCCTTCTTCCTCAATGTAAACACCACTATCTGCATAAATCTTTCCCCAACTGTTGTAGGTGCCCCTTCTATGTACCTTTACAGCACCTCGAATCACCTTTATCTCAATGATTCATAATTGCTTGCTTGTTCCTTATGAGATTAAAAGCTCTGTGAGTCTAGACAACATGACTTTACTGCTCATAATTGTTTTCTTGGCATTAGATATACTTTCCAGCACATAGTAGATGCTTCATAAATATCTGTTGAATTAATTATAGTTAACATTTATAGAGTACTTTCTGCATATCTGGCATTGTACTACGATCTTCACATATTTTATCTCATATAATGATTACATGTACATATATAGTTATTAACAATTTTATAGATGAAGAAACTGAGGATGGAAGAGGTTAATCAAGTTCGTTCACATGTCTAGCCAATATTAGAACTGGAATACGAAGCCAGGAAGTCAGTCTCTATGGTTATTATATCCCTTCTGATTTCTTTCTCAATCCTAAGATTTTCTAAGATTGTATATTTTAATTTTGAAGCGATTACGATTTTGCTCATCTTTTTATTATATATTTCTTCTAGTTCTATTGGAATATGATCAGAGAATGTGGCCTCTATTTTGTGTCTATATGATCTCTACTTTTTAGAATATTCAAAGCATTTCTTTTGGGGAAAGAACATAATCAATATTTTATGTAGTTTGTGAACATAGAATATGTATATTCTTTATTCATAGTAATTACAGATTTTATATGTAGTCAAGATTATTGATTTTAAAAATCTGTACATGTCCATATTGAATGTAAGTTATTAGATATGAAATATTCTGATAGAATTATATTGAAATTCTGTATAATTTTAAAAATCGAGTTTTTCTTACATTTCTAATAACTTTAGCTTTCTATGTTTAGCTAATACATTATTTAGTGGATATAGTTTATAAAATATTTTCTTCATAAATTACAGCACTTGTATTATGTAAAGTCCCTTTTTTGTTCTGTTTAGTGTTAACCTTGAATTTTACTTCATCTAATAATAAATATTGCCATTCTTGCTTTTATTTGTTTGCATTTACCTGGTATTCCTCTTCTCATCCCTTTATTTTGAATCTTTCATTATTAATTTCTTTTCATTGTATTTACGTAAGCAGTGTATAAATGGTTTTGGTTTTAGACCCTCTCCGACAAGCTCTGTCTTCCAATGAGATAATTCAGTTTGTTCACATATGGTATAATAACTTACATATGCCTTTGTTTTTCCCCTCTCAGATTACTTTATATTTATGATTTATCTTATATTGCTTTTTTTGCTTTTTCTTTATTTTCACTGATTTGATCAAATTGTTACTCATCTTATTTTTCCCTTGTTAATTGTATGTCCTAACAAAACTGTTGCATTCTATTAATGTTTTCTTTCACTTTCTTATACTCATAATCACAAACTTATTTTTCTATTTTTGTTATTTGAAGCAAGGTACCAACTATTTCACCAAGCAAGACATTCTATTTTCACACTGTCTCCCCTATTCTTACCCTATAAGATAAAAATAGTAGAATACCTTCACTTTTTCCTCCCCTATTTTCCTTCTCTTCCATTCCTTCCCCCTCCCAATCCTGAAAGAGACATTTGGAATACCTCTCACATCCCCCAACCCACTGCCCCTACTAACTTAGTGCTGCTAAAATAGTTTAGTGCTTTTAGTTCTAGACTATTATTAGAATTTGCCCTGAAATGTCTCCCTTCAGTTTCCAGATTCTGTATTTAAAATTTGTATTTCACATTTCCACAGAATCCGTTATTCTCCATTCAGAAATTTTCTCCTATTATACCTATATTATCCTTTTGCTATATAATCCCTTTGTTTCTTCTAGAACCTCAGTACTTGCATGTTAGGTTTCCTAGTTCCATCTTCCAACTCTCTTGTTTTCCTTCACAATTTCAATCTGTTTTTATTTTTGCTGTGTGCATTGCATGTATAATATTATTTTCATTAGACTTTCTAGGCCTCTAATTCAGATCTCAACATTAGGCATCTTTTCCTTTTCTTCATCTGCCATATTGTTTAGTTGGAAAATACACATTTCAGCTTCAGAAAGTCTTTTTGTGTGTGTTTGTTTCTCTTGATTATCAACAAATGCTCTGTTTTCTGTTTGGCCTGAGAGATAAGGAATTTGAAAGCCGACATAGCCACGATACAAGAGAAGTTAAAATACTTACAGGAGAACAACTTTTGGAAAATAATTTAAAAATCTAGAAGAAATGGGTCATTTCCTAACAAATGAGTTTTCAAAATGACCCCAGAGAAGTGGAACACTTGAAAAGACCAATTATCACTGAAGAGAGAGAAAGTGATTAGAGATGTATCATTTAGTAAATAACCAGAGCCCAATGAGATTATAGATGGGTTTTATCTAACATTTAAGGATCAAGAGAGAAGCTCTCCTTGGCTAGGTATGCATTCTGTCTCAGGTCATCTGTCTCTGGGCCCCTTGAATGGTTTCCAGGTGGGGTTCCCCAGGAAGGAACTGAGATGGAGAGTAGCCTGCAGGTTTATTAGGGATTCTATCTGGGTTCATCTCTAGAGGGGAGGGAAGGAAGCAGGACTGGGAAGAGGAAGAAGTTGGGCTGTGATGGGCAGTCTCCACAAAGCCTGACTATGAAGAGGTCTGAAGCTGTTGTGGCCCTGCACCGTTGTCCAGGGCTAAGGTGAGGAGGCTGGGCTTTTATAGCCCTACCAACCAGGTATTTGATATTGTCTGCCCTGGAAAGAGGGCATGACATTGTATATGCCAAGGCAATTCCCAAAGAGGCCTGGCTGGCAGTTGAGTGCTGTCTGCCTATAGGCCTCTCAGAGGTTCAGGGAGGGAGTAAGCGAGTAAGTCCTTCATTCCTGCAGGGAAATCCAGGCGGCACATTACAGCATCCACTACAGAAGGGCCATTATTTTTCCTTGTGGACCCCCTAAGTGTCTGGCTTGTTATTGGAATATTACAAGAGGCAGCACCTCCAAAATTGGAGGATGGTGGAGAAGGCCCCTCCTTGAGGGCTATTGCTTCAGCAGCAAGTAGGGTGACCATCTCTTAGAAGTGTTGGCAGACTTCTCCCCAACCTCTCCTTTTTTCCCAGTCGCCAGAGCACAGAGGACTCAGTTCACTTATTCAGCTACCTCTTGAGCAGGCACATGGGAGCAGGGAAAGGTGGCACACCCCCTGGGGTGGACAGATTTCTGCATGTAAGCTCCTTCTAGGACCTGCTGCTTTGGCACTCTGCCATCCCTGCTGTCCTTCATCCTGGAGGAGAAAGTCCTTCCTCAGTTTCCTTGACCATGACCACGGTACCTAGGGCTTTACACAGACCACCCACCGGCCCCAACAGCTGTATGACTCGGGGGAGTCAAATTGATCTGAGCTGATAGTGGAGAGGAAGGGAGCTGTGGAGAGTCTGCCTTCTCCTCTCAATCCCTTCCTCCCCACTTTCTCACCTTGTCTACAAAAACCATGTAAAATATTTTGTTAGTTGAATAGCTGAAACCGACATGTTAACTCAGCAGCCAGTGGACCCAATGAGAACTGGGCTGGAGACAGAAAAGAGACAAACCCACTCCATTTGGAGGTGAGGGAAAATTTTAATCAGTCACCAGACAAGTGCTTAAATGTCAGTGCCATCCCTGGACTCGGATCCATGTGGAACTCGGAAAGGAACAATGAGCAGACTCCTGGAGACAGCATTCTCTGTATATACTTCCATCTGAAGAGATCAATGTTATGTATTTAAGTAAAGCCTTATGTCTTATCTATGAATGTGAGCAGATGAAAATGTTTACTCAGCCTGATTCCCTGGTTGCACATCTCTTTGTGAATTCAGGTCCTTTGAAATTCAAACACATTCATGAGGCTGAAATGGGGAGTCTCTTTGTTAAGGCAGAAGAGGCTGTTGAAAAAAATAACTTACAACCGGTACATATGCTCGGAAATAGACGTGGTAATTGACATGTCTACCGTGGAGGAGCAAGACGTTGAGGACCCCTGGAAGGGCCGCTCCAGCTCACACCACGGGGCAAGGGTTAAACGCCCCAGCAGTTCGCACTGGATGGAAGGAGGAAGAAACTGGAGAAGAGAAGCGGGGAAGGGAGGGCCGTGGGGTGTGCAGGGAGCTCTGTCTGAGCGCGGATGTTGGAAGGAGACACACAAAAGGCAGACTCAGAGCCAAGGACAAATGCAAAAGTATGCTCTGGGGCGGTAAGAGTGGTGTCAGGGAAGCTACAGCATTGAATGAGCTGAGGTGTGGAAGAAAAAAGTCAAGGACAAGAGAAAATTAATTCTGTATTCATTTTGTTTGGAGCCAGGAAAATACAAATTTGGTTGCTGTTTGGGAGCCGCTGGGGTTCTGTGCCACAGGTGAGCAGGGGCTCCCAGCCCCTGGGAACAGGCTGCGCTGTTCACTGGGTACAGAAATAAGCACAAGCACCCACCACACTTGCACTTTTTTCTTCAAGAGGGGTTTGCACACAACTAGGTGAAGGGCTTGGTATGGGAGGGGAAGCCCAGGAAAAGTCAAGAGATGAAGCAGACGTTCCCAGCTGTGAGGGAGGCAGAGACAGGGAGCGGAGGGCAACTGCTGCGCCCCCTGGAGGCCGGCCCTGCTGGGAGCCATGGGCATTTCTCTCTTCCAAGTCCTGCACTCACACAAATTGTGTTTCAAATATCAAAAGAACTGGATACTATGACCTGAAAGAATCCACTGTCTGGAATCTCTCAAGATTCAGACAGGACAAGAGAGGGAAGGGTATGCTCGCAGAAACAAAGTAGTGCTGGGGTTCAAAGCTGAAAAACAAAACAAAGTCGATTTCCAAATAGGAAATTAAAGGCCATTGACCTTAGTGTTAATTCCTGGGAAAACCTCCAAGTTCAATTGTTGAACAGTTGTTTGTAAGTATTTAAGGAACAAAGCAGTCGGGACAGTGAGGGCTTATGAAGAAAAGTATGCCAAATGCAGGCGAGTTTGTTTTTATAGGGGGAACATGGTTGTTTGGGGATCCAAACTTCAACAAAGCACTTCTCAGTCTCTCAGGTAGTCTAGTCCACAAGACAGAAGCATGTGGGCACATACCATGTTCCCCCGAAAATAAGATCTAGCCAGATCATCAGGTCTAATGCATTTTTTGGAGCAAAAATTAATATAAAATTAATATAAAAAATTAATATATTATTTTAATATAATATAAGACCAGGTATAATATAATATAATATAATATAATATAATATAATATAATACTGGGTATAATATAATATAATATAATATAATACAATACCAGGTCTTATATTAATTTTTGCTCTAAAAGACGCATTAGAGCTGATGGTCCGGCTAGGTCTTATTTTCAGGGAAACACGGTAGCAGTAGGAGGATTTGTAGGGGTTGGAGAAGTGCCCCCAAAGAGTGTTGGTGCGTGCAGGGGTCTCCTGTGTCCAGCCACAAGGATGTGTTTCTAGCCAGCCTCTGCTTTACTGAACAGGGAGACAGGGAAGCACAGTGGTTAAACGCAATTTTTGACTTGAATGAACTTTTTGTACTTAAATCTTAACCCATTCACTTAGCACATGTATGACCAAAAAAACTTGCTTTATTTCTGTGAGGCTTAGTTTCCCTATCTGTAAAATGGAAGATAATTCTAATTCTACCCCTACTTACAAAATTATACCTATACATACACACACAAACACATATGTATGTATCTGTGTATACTTATGCGTACATACGTCTATACATAACGTGTATATTAGATACAGAGGGTGTCCCCCAAAATATATACAGATTTTAAGAAAGGAAAAAAAACTATTGAAATTGTAATACTCATTATATACCAATAACAAAAGATGAATACAAGTCACGTTTAACTTCTGCAATTACAAGAGGTGCTCCAAGTGGTTACCATCAGCATCCAGACACTTCTTTTATTTTTTTTAATGTCAGCATTTTTTTAATTGGGGAATATTGGGGAACAGTGTGTTTTTCCAGGGTCCATCAGTTCCAAGTTATTGTCCTTCAGTCTAGTTGTGGAGGGCGCAGCTCAGCTCCAAGTCTGGTCACTGTTTTCAATCTTCAGTTGCAGGAATTGAACCAGCAACCTTGTTGTTGAGAGCTCTAACCAACTGAGCCATCCGGCTGCCCCGGCAGCTCAACCGCAGCTCATTGTCTTCAATCTAGTTGTGGAGGGCGCAGCTCACTGGCCCATGTGGGAATCGAACTGGCAAACTTGTTGTCAAGAACTCGCACTCTAACCAACTGAGCCATCCGGCCTCCCCAGACACTTCTGATTACAGAGAACTACTGCTTGAGCACTGTTGATCAAAGTGTTCACTTGTATACCTTTTTTTGGCACCCCCCCATATGTATCACACATGCTTAGCACAGGTGTGCAGTGTTGTGTGTACTGAACCAGTGATTACTGGGTGGCAGTTGTTTATCTAAGTGCACTGTCGTCTCTTCCTCCAGGGGTAGGGGCAGGGGCAGGAGCTATGTCCTTGGAAGGCAGGTTTGGGTGGCCCTCAGGGCACAAATATATGAGAACATCAAGAACTTTATGAACGGGGAAATTTTAAGGTTGGAGTAAGTCTAAAAGAAAATAATAAATCCTGGGCAGATTTGCTAAATGAGAACGGATTGCGGCACTCTGGCCAGAGGGAAATCGAGGAGTTAGCGCAGCAATTAAAGCCCTCCCAGAATTATAGGGTGCACCAGAGAGTCTTTAACCAATGCCCTGTAGCCGGAAGAGTAATTCACCAGGCTGGGTGATACGTCTGGAGAGAAGCCCTGCTAGAGACCAAGCGGTTTTTTCTTCCCAATTAAAAAGCAATTTACATCCCTAAATCACAAGCCGCTGAGTTCTTCCCACACCACTATGCAAATCTTATTCTATAGGCAGATAAATTGAGACAGCAATAAAAAAAAATCACTGCTCCATACATTGAAACCTGTTCGGCTCACCGCTCAGGACAGAGTAGAACGCATGCCCGCCTGCTCCCACACGGCTTGCAGAGCCCAGCTGTATCTGTCCATTTGCTCAGTCCTTCACTTGTAAGCATCTGCGTGTGGGACAAAGTGCGGGCCTCCACCTGAACTGCCAGCTCCAAACAGGAAGCAGAGAGTTAATCAAGTCCCAGGCGTCCAGCTGGATCCCAAGGAAGAACTATGTTATATTAAAATGAAATGAAGGAAATCCAAAGCTGTTGGGCACCTACTATGTATTATGGGCTCTCGAGTGGCAATTCTCATGAAAGAAAGCCCCATTGGTACCGTTATCCCCATTTTACCACCGAGGATGCTGAGGATCAGTGAGGTGAGAATTCTTCCAGGTTCAAGGGACAGAAACCCAAAGGAATGGGGGTTCAGAGGAAGGATAGTTGGAGGGTAGTCACAGAAAGGCAGAAGAGCTATGTGGGCCCTGGAGGCTTGGACGCCAGAGCCTGCACAGAGGGAAGTGGGTTCCTCAGACACACCTTGCTCTTTTCTCACCCCTTCTGGCTTTTTCACTCTGCATACTTCCATACCCTCCACCTCACTGCTCTGGCTCTGTTTCATTCATGCTGGATTATGTGTCCACCCTCTGGACCTCCAATAGTGGTACCATAACTGGCAAGCCGGAGGTGCAACTGGAGTGAGGAAGAGGGTGTGTGCATAAGTGTGTGTGCATATGTGGGTGCACATGTGTGTGGGGTGGTATTGTTAGAAGAGAGGAGAGCTAGGCTGACAAAAGCCACCAACATCACTACATGTGTCTAAGTTACCTACAGCCTATGGGAAAGACCCTGCACCTCATGTAGCAAAAAGGGGCAAAGGGGTCCATATGGACCACTGGGATTTGGGATGGACTAATGTGGTATTTTGATGTGTGGTCCAGGGACTGCCAGTGTTGGAATAACTGGGGATGCTTGCTAAAATGGAGGTTCAAGGCCTGACCTCAGCCCTAGAGAATCAGATCCCTTGGGGCGGGTCCTAGGGATCTGCCTGTTTAACAAGTCTCAGTAGGGACAGAGGAATAACAACAGTTCAAGCACAAAGGGGTTGAGACACATTTCACCCACATCTTTCTTATCACTCTTATGTGGACCAGAGCCCTGTGGCTTTCAAACCAGGACATTCATTCATTCATTCATTCATTCTCTACCTGTTGACCACCTACGACGTGCCAGACACTGTGCTGGGCGCCACAAGATAAATGAGATATGATTCTCGACTTTCAGGAGTCAACAGAGGGCAGAATGATATGTGCTGATTTTTTAATCTTCCCAGAGAACCTCGTCACATATTATTCACAGACTAAACTCTCAATCCTAGAGAATAAATGAAGTTTGTAGGACCACTAAGCTTTCGTTTACTACGCATAAAACACAAGCACACTATAAAGAATTTAAAGAAGAATCTAGAAAATTGTGGAGAAGACTGGCACACTGTAGGAATATGCATAGGGTGACTTGGTTGAAGTTACTGTCTTGATGCATGAGCATTTAGAATCCGTCTGAGGCCAGCCAGACGCGGCTGGAAAAGGGCTGCCCCGCTGCTGAGTCTGTAGGGGGCCACAGAGAAACACCCATCACAGATCTTACGTTGGGGCTCTGGTCTATATTATCAACAAAACCCATCTACTAGGTGCTCAATTGCCTGTTAGACAGGGCATTTTATGCCTCTCCCTCTTTTTCACTTGCAACCATCATGAAATAAAAGAGAGGGCTTTGAAAACCAACATGTTTCATCAGCAGCTTTGTCTATGAGTAAGCTGGGGAGGAGCAGGAGGACAGTTGTTTTCCACCAGAGCACGTATGAGTCCCCTGGGGGTGGGACACAGTGTCTTCCTGTTCCGCTCTGCACACAGTGCCCACCCTGTTGCGGGCACTTCAGAAAGGCTGGCTGGAGGGCATGGCTGGCAGCCCTGACGGCTGATCCCTGGTGGGGCAGCCGACGACGCAGCCTGGAAACAGAGCCCTTCCACCCTGTCATGGGTGCTCTGGTGCACCTAGCACTATGTGTCCCATCTGTCTTCCTGTTACCCAGGTTCTCCCTGAGCTGCAGGAATCCGCTGAGTCCTGGGTAAGAAGGATAATGAATCATCACCTGTGGCCTCACCTTGGGTGGAACATCTCCTATGGCGCATCCTAGCTTCCCGCCTGCTTCGGGGCCTTTTGCTTTGCATCCCAGCCTCTCAGGTTCTCCCTGGTGGGAGCTGATTCTCATTAACTATCCAGGACCTGGTGCCCTGCTCTGGCCAGTCCTCTCCCACATAAACACACAGCCCCTCAAGCAACCTGGGAGGTGCAGCCCAGCTCCAGGCTGCATCCAGGATCTTATGCCTTCCCTCTGTGGCCTGAGGAGCAGCTTGCACATCTGCCACCAACCAGATACCACCCATCCACCTGAGCCCTGTTCTATGCCAGGGGTTGTAGTTTCCAGAGAACGAGAAGACAGAGGTCCTTCCTTGTGGAGTTTGGAATCTCTTAGGGATACAAAGTCTAGACACAATCAAGCCACCGGAGGGCTGGGCAGAGCAGTTTGGACTATAGGTGGGCCCTCATCTGGAGCACCCGGTCAGGGAGGACTTGTGGGAAGACTCCTGGGGGGCTGGGTGAGAGCTGGTGCTACTAGATGAGGAAATTCCACAGGGACATGAGAGGTGGTAATGCAGCTTCAAGAAGGGGCATTTGCAAGCTCAGGGAAGCCTGGTGACATGTCTCACTTCACGGCTTCCATCTCCTCCTCAGACTGTGTATGGTCCCTGGTACTACAGGTGCTGGTTCCCACCCCCAAGCCTTCCCACATTTGTTTCCCCCATCCCAATCCCCTTTCTTCCTGGAATTCCTTCAGAACCCAGCACGACAGCCTTCTCTTCGAAGCCCACAGATCAGGAGAGCAAATCACCCCTTCCTGTACCATCTGACTCCTTTCACCTCTGCCATTTACTCTTGTATTGCATGGTCTCTCCATCCCTCGACTGGGTCCTCCCCTAGGATAGGCAGGCAATGTCTTACCTTGCTCATCTCTGACCCCCGGGCCCAGTACGAGGCCTGGCACACAGGTGTGCAACAAATGCTGGTTGGATCAAACTGAGCTGTTGGATCAAACACTCTGCCCAACAGCCTGTCCCTGCAGCGCACGTGCCCATTCTGTCCCGCTGCTGGTCCTCTGCCTCACCACCCACATCTCTCCTCCTCCCCACCAGCTTTCCTCGGACCCTGCCTCCTGGGACACACTGGACAAATGGGACACACCGAGCTTCGGAGTGGAGCCTGACCCTGCCACCTCACACAGTGACACCTGGGCCACTTTCTTCAGCTCTCAGTCCTCAGGTTCCCCTGTGTCAGTCGGTCACATGAGATTTCCTCACAGATGTGCTATGACACTTGTAGCCCAGCGCCTGGCACCTTGGAGGCTCTCCATAAGCATCCATTTCTCTCCTCAATGCCTGACGCCCTTCACTGGCTTTTGTCCTGCTCCTGCAGTCGCCACCCACCTCCTTCCAGCCTGTCTTCTCATCACTGACACCTCTCTGCGGCCCAGGTGAGCCTTCCAGGGCATGGCTGGCATGGCTCAGACTGGCGAAGCTTTCTTAACAGGACACTTTGGCATATTTGGTTAACAGGAGACAACAGAACCCCAGAAGGGGGAAGACCGGAATGTGCAAAGAAGACTAAAATCTGGAAGACTGGGAATGAAGGCTCAGAGAGTTGTACCCTCAAAGAGGAAAACACAAGCTCAGCAAGCCTCCACCATTTCACTATCCTAAGGTGTGTTTCTTGTGGCTGGAGGAAAAGGGTCTGCCCAGTTACAGACACCCTAGTCCCACTGAGACCCAACATAGACTAAGGACAGGGGAACGTGACAGTGGCCACACAGGCTCTGGGTTAGTCCTGCTTTGGTCACCTACCAGCTGTGTGACTTCAGGCAAGTTAGTCTACCTCTCTGAGCCTCAGACCCTCCTAAGTAGAACATAAAGGTGGTGTTAGAATTGTTCTCAAAGAAGATGATGTGAAGATGAAATGAAATAATGCTAATACCATGCTTTGCACAGTGCAGGGGACATGGGAAGCATGAAATGAATTATATAAATTAGTAAATATGTGTATTTTCACAGCTTGACCAAGCCCAAAGAATAGAACTATCCTTCAGGTGTAAGGGGCCCCAGGAAAATATTTGATTAAAAATGTGTTAATAAAATTCATGTGGAGTGTAATGATTTATGGATGAAGAGTTAGGATAATGGGCAGAGAAGAGAAACTTAATTGTTTATTGTCCTATCAAAGCTTACGAAGATTCTTCAGAGTGACCTGTCCCTCCCTGTTCAGGTCCAGGAACCATCTTTTGTATTCTTTATTGTCAAATGCACATTCCTGGCTAATTTCCTATTTCCCACTGCAAGGAAAAGGTGGCGACATCATGTAAACTCACAACGCCGTGGCGCTTCGGAACCTGTATATATTGTAGCCACATAAATCTTTTGGCCTCTGCAGGTCCCTGGTGCTCTTTGTTTAGTGCTGTTTACATCATTTCTCATGAAGCTGTATCAGCCCGTGAATACTGACTTCAGGTTGTTATTGTGCTTTGTTACTGATGGCTGCACGTGCAGCACTTGCCCAAAGACTGCAGGGAGATGGGAACAGTAATTCATTCTGTGGTCGTGTTAAATTTGGAACTTGGAATTTTGTGGCATACACGTAAAACAACACATCTTCCACCCACATCGTGTCTTGAACTCGTTAGCTTGTCATTACTGCCTCCCCAGAATGTGCTCTGTCACTGTGGCCCAGCCCCTGCCTTCCACACACCACCACCGGCATGGAGGACGGGCGACAGGGTGTGGAGGTCCTGGGCATTGTCACGAGGAGTGCCCGTCCCCTCTCTGGTGCCCCTTAAGATGGGCCAGGGGAGTATGGTGTCACCACAGCCACCAGCCGTCGGAGACCCCATCACTTGGAAAGGTCCATTGGCATTTCTCCAAAGCCCAGGAGGAGAGAGGCATGGCCACCCCAGAAGCTGCCTGACTTGGAGCCTGGGGAGGAGGTGGTGGGTCGGTGGTGGGAGGCACACGGGTTGAAGGTGGCCTGCCACCACTCCCACTCAGCCCACCACCACCACTCAGACGCTATGGACCTGAGGAGGCACAGTGATTGAAACGCACTGACCGAGAACCAGCACATGTGCCCACCGGGTGGCTCAAGCCTAAAGGGTCTGTGGTGGACGGCTCAGAGCCCCAAATTCATACTCTGTCTGGCATGAATGACAGTTACGCCAAATCAGCATGTCAGCACCATTCTAGGGGTCCAGGCTTGTGCCGTCTAATGAAAGAAATAGCACTCCAGCCAGCAGTTGCAGTCATACCTCAGATCGCCCTCCTGGAAGCATGGCCTGGTACTGTGGCCTGGGATAAACCTCTAGGCATGAGTCCTGAAGCTTCTTCCGTTGTCTTGTAGGTCCCATGCATGGAGTAGAGGGTCTGAGAATACCTGGCAGGGGAGACCCAGGACCAGAGGCCCATGCTGAACTAGGCCGGGACTGGGGTACCCCACACAGAGCCTCCGCCAACATTGGAAGGTCTCAGGTACCGGGGTGGGGACCTAAGAAAATCTCAAGGGGGGTGCTTCTGGAATCTAGGACCCATGCAGGTCCTGGTCTAAGCCTGGGACCCTGCCTGGACAAAACTCCCAGCCCCAGCTGGTCTCAGGAATCCAAGGGGGACTCAGGGAATTTCAAGGAAGGCACCCCAGAGTGGGCCCCCAGAGGCAGAGGGCCAAGACAGAGGTCTGTTTGCCTAGGCCCAAGGGAGGTACTTCCAAGGAAAATGATGGATGAGACTATAAATCTACGGTGCATGAAAAACTGAATTGCCTAAGAATTTCTCTGCCCTGTTCTGCGTTTAGACCACAAAGGGGCAGATGAGCTCGGCCGGGGTGGCTATGGCCCTGGCCCCCTAGGGAGGCCGCTGTTTGCAGAGGATAACTCAACAGGCTGGTGACTCTCCCGGGGCCCTGACTTCCTGAGCAAGGGCCGGGGTGCCAACCTGGTTGCATGTTGGTGTTACCTAGTGATGTTCCCAGATCCGTGTCAGACCAGTTAAATCGGAATCTCTAGGGACAGCTTTGCTCAGGGAAAGGATGAAGAGAGGGAATGAGAACAGCAAGGGCTTTGGAATCAGCAGTCCTTGAGTCCAAATCCTAACTCTTCCACCTACAAGCCGTGTGACTTAGAACACCTTAATTAACCTCGCTGAGGTTCAGTTTCCTCTTCCATAAACAGGATACTTAGACCTCCTAGGTCTGTCATGAGTTCAGTGATTAAGACTTTGGACTCCGATGTCAGGCAGAAGGCTGTGCAAACTTGAGCAATTGCCTCACCTCTCCTGAACCTTCATTGCTCCAATTTTTAAATGGGCATAATAATATTACCTCCCAGGATGGTAGATATACAGTAGGATAAAGTATTTTAACTGCCTAATATAGTACCTGGCACATTAGAAAGAATGAAAAAGAAAGGAAAAAGAAAAAGATTATTCCTTGCTTGTAGACCTGACTATGAGGAATGGATGATCCAAATCCCCCGTCCAGCTTTTGGTTGTCTCCACTGTCGCCTTCCTGCCCGCCTCCCCACCCTGACAACACACACCTCATCAATCCTTCTCTCCCCTAACTGCTCCAGTCATATTAATCTTCCTTGTTCTTTCTTATCTCTGAGCCTTTGCTCCTGTCAGGTGCAACTGAATGATCTCCCCTCGCCTCTCTGCCAAACTGGGACGAGCACCTCATTCATGCCTTTGTCAAATTAAAAATTTCTCCATGGCAAAAAAAATACCATGAACAAAGTAAAAGGACAAACCAAGGGAATATATTTACATATTCATACCCATGCACTATGAAGAGCTCTTACAAATTAGTGCAAAAGAATAATAACTCCATTTAAAAATACAGGGAAGAAACACATAGGCAGTTTACAGAAAGGGAAGAGCAATTGGTCAATAAACATATGAAAAGAAGCTCAGACTCACTCATTACTAAAAAATGCACATCGAAACAATGCAGTGCCATTTTTTCACAATTATGTTGGCAAAATAATGATTTGCAGTCGGGCGGGCAAGGGGCTGGGGAGGGAAACATGTTCGTTAATTAGAGTGTAGGTTGGTGTGGCCTCTTTGGGTGACAATTTCACCACTTTACCAATATTTTCCATGCTTATCCTCTTTGGGAGGTCAATGCCACTGCTAGGAGCTGTTTTACCGTTGTAATCTCACATGTGCTTCTGATCACTCAACAACTCTGGAGAAAACTCCTCCTGTCTACCCGCCACTGTTTTTGGCACTGAGATACAATGGGACGAGAGCAAAACCCCACTACTCCTGGATTCGTTTCTTATGTTTGCTGTAACGAATTACCACAAGCCAAGTGACTTAAAGCAACACGAATTTATTATCTTACAGTTTTAGAGGTCAGAAGTCTCACAGTCAGGTGTCAGCAGGACTGAGCTCCTTCTGGAAGCTCTAGCGTTCTTTGGCTAGTTGCCCCTTCATCCTTTCTCTGACTCTGACATTCCTGCCTTCCTCTTATAAAGACCCTGTGATTACATTTAGGGCCCACCTGGATAATCCAAGATGATCCTCTCATCTCCAGGTTTGTAATGTAATCGCATCTGCAAAGTCCCTTTGCCACCTAAGGTAACATAGTCACAGGTCCTGGGGATTAGGACGCGGACATCTTTGCGGATCATTGTTCTGTCCGCCACACAGCCCCATGGAGTTAATAGTCTAGTGCTGCTTGCATGCAAATATAGTCATGGCATGAGCATCAGCAAAGAACTCGCAAAGCTTAATCGTTCATTAATAGCAGACGAGTTCGATTGGTTATTGTACATCCATTGGTGGAATCTCAGGCTGCAGAGGATTTGAACACAGAGAATTGTATGTAGTCTTAAGGATCCATCTCCCAGATACTCCTCTGAGTGAAAAAGTGACTGCAGAGCAGACTGAATAGTAAGTTGGCAAAATCGTGGGGGAGGGAAAAGTACATACACCTCTATATGTATAAAATATATTTGGAACTATACAAGAAACAATTCACAGAGACTGTGAATGAGAACTAGAGTCTGAGTCAGGGTGAGACTTACTCTTATAATACATCCTGTTGTGTTGCTTTCATTTTTTTTTACCATTTGTGAAAGTAAATTTTCAATTAAAAAAACAAAACACCTAGCGAAGGAAACGATAGACATGAGAGCTTTAGTGTCTTTTCTGCAAATCCCATCATTGCTCTAAAGCTCTATTCTCACTGTCTTCCTACATGACTCTCCTCGCAGGTGCCCCAGGGCAGGGAGCTGGAGGTCTGCCCAAACCTGAAGCAGCAGGTGCCCTACCTTGGGAGGGCTGGCTGGAGGGCATGGTGCTCAGAACCCTAGGGCCGAGGCAGCTGGCAGAGCTTGGAGGTGGGATCTAAAGGGAAGTGAGGGCAGGCCAAAACAGCCAAGCACTCATTCATTTATTCAGCAAATGCATGTAGGAACCACGGTGTGCAGGGCCTGAGTCGGGGCCTGGGAGGGAGTGCTTGGGACAGGAGGACCACGCACTGGAGGCCCATCTCTTCAAGTCCCCTCGTCTTACTTCATACCCTGAAACATTTGGCAGGTGCCCACTCTCTGTTTGGTCCTGGGCTGGGGTTTTGCCCTAGGGAATGGGGAAGTCAGATGTGAATGTTAGAAAACCCCTTGGGCTAGAGCGGGTGGGAGAGGGGCACAGAGATTAAAGGGACAAGAACAGGGGCAGGCCACAAGCTGCAGGCTGCTTCAGATGGAAGAGGGCAAAGATCTGGATTAAGACAGTGGTGCTGGGAACAGGGAAAGATCTGAGGATGACTTGGTGACAGAGTGAAATGAAAGGACCGGGGGAACTGGAGGGAGCCCCTTTGTTTCCTTTCTGGAAAAAAACAAAACAAAACTGCATGCATGCATGACATCTTCAACTGAGAGAAGGACTGCGGTGGGAAACAACTGGTCCTAGTTTGGAACTGCACTTGAAGGCTCTTGTGTGGAGTCCAGAGGTTGGGGAAGTTGCCGCGGTGAGCAAGCTGGCGCAGTCAGCAGGGCTGACACCCCAGCAGGACAGAGCAGCAGCAGCCATGCCGGGCTGAGGCTGTGTGTGCATGTACAGCACATTCTTCTTATCCAGGTTACATCAATAGAAGTAGCAGCCTTCTAAGGCGTTTTCATCCAGGCTTTCCTGAAGAATGAGAGAACACACACTTCACTTACTTTTTTCTCTCCTCCTCTTTCTTCATCTGCTTTGGAGGTGGCGTTGGGAGGAAGCAGATGGATTTGGGTGGTCACCGGCCCCCCAGCCACCCCTTGGTGTCATCCCTGCTACGGAACTTGTGCATATGGAAGAAAGAGGATGAATGTCAATTTCTAAGGGGCAGGGGAGGAAGGCTGAAGGGGAGTCAGGAGACAAGTGGGTGACCCCACTCGAAAAAAGGTTGAGAAAATGAAGGGGAGACAATGTTTTAAAAAGTACATTGTGTTGTGAAGATTAAATTATGTAATATTAAAGCAATATTTACTAAATTTTTTTTAAAAGTACATTGTGCGTTTTGATTTTAAAACATGTTTTTGAAAGGAGGCAATGGTTAGCGCTGTCAAATACCTCATCTATCTACCTATCATCTATCTATCTACCTGTCTGTCTGTCTGTCTGTCTGTCTGTCTGTCAATCTATCCATCTATCAAATCAGTAAATACTTTAGGCATGCCTGCCAAGCACAAGTCATTGTGTTAGAACTTGCAGGTAATGCTGTTAAAAGCACCTTACACTCTAGTCGGGTGAAAACTGAAACTAGCTATAAAATATTTAAATAACAGCTTAACCCTGAAGCCAAAAGGAAAAGATTGATAAATCTGACTACACAAAAAATTAAAAGCTTTAGTATAGAGGAAAAATATCTTCAGGACAAACTATAAAGGTATTTGCCATGCACAGGACAGACATAAGACTAATTTCCTTAATTAACATTGAAAGAATCATTGAAAGACCCCAAAGGAGCAGATGTGAACAGGAAGTTCTTAAAAATGAAAGCCAACATGAAAATATTCTCAACCTAACTCATAATTAAGGAAATGTAATTCACAACAGCAATGAGACTTCAATAATCACATCTCAGCTTGGCAAATATGAAAATGCTCGTTACTATCCCGCGCCGTCCAGGCTGTGGGGAAAGAGGTTGTTACTGGTGGCAGTCAACTGGTACAACCCTTTTGGAAGCTAATTTAGGACTATGTTGGCATTGAAAATACATATGCCATTTGACCCAGCAACTCCACCTCTAGGAGTGAGTTCCACAGGTGCCTTGCAGAGGTTTCCAAGGTGTACCAGGAGGGGTGCTCAGGCAGTGCTGTTTGAAAGGGCAAAGATTGTAAACTCCCTAAGATCCCATCAGTCGAGGACTGGATGGATGAGTTATACTTCGTCTGTACTGTGGAATAGCATTAGAAAGGGTGACGTATAAGTGGAATCAGCCCAGCAGAGAACAGTGTGTCTAGCATTATGCTGTTTATGCTGATAAAAAGCATATATATTATATATATGGATTATACTAAATTGTTTTGGAAGGATACATGTGAAACTAGTAAACACGTCTGTCTTGAGACACTATATGAATGGGTGCTCCGTGTGATCATTATGTGAGATGAAAAATGCAGGAGCAGGTCTTTGGGTGCAAATCACGAGTCCGGACTCAGATGGTTGAATTTAAAGTACGTTTGGGAGGAAGGCTGAGTAGGGCTCCACGCAGAAAGTAAGGCTGCTATCTTTTATTTTATGTTTTAAGCACTATTTGAACTTTTTAATTATGTGCATGTATTACTTTTACTTTATAATAGATTTTAAATAAAATTACAGAGGAAAGCAATAATTAGTAGCTCACCCAAGGCCATGAGTGAGAAACATCCAGGCCTTGTTCAGCCAATAAGAGGCAGGACTGGAAGCGTCTTCAATCGCCCCCCTGCACCCGTTGTTGCTCTGACTTATGAAATCCTTTTGTCACTGCATCTTGTTCTTGGAGGTCTTTAGAAAACCCCCCTGCAAGGTGGCTGAGATGTACTGCACCCCACTAGCCCCCTCCGTCTTGCCCCAAGATACAGCCATGTTCTGAGCAATCTCCATTTCACTTGATCCCCTAACATCAAAGTATTGCCTTGGCCAAAGATGAAATAAATCATTAATTTGGGCAACTCTGTGTGTGTGTGTGTGTGTGTGTGTGTATGTGTGTGTGTGTGTGTGTGTGTGTGTGTCCCCAGGTGAAAGGTACAGCTTGAAGCATGAAAGGAGCCTTGAATTAGGGAGCAGGAGACGTGGGTTCTAATCCAGCTCAGCAGTCAACAGTTGTGTTCTGGGGCCAATTGCGTTGCCTCTGGATCCACTCACTCATCTCCAAAACGAAGACATCTAACTCAAGTCATGACTTCCGAGGATTCTCACAGTCTGGTTTTTCTGCATTTTTTTCTTGACCCCAACTCAAGCCTCGGTTATATATTCTGTTTCTCTATTTTACCCGTGGAGCCTCTTTAAGGCTGAATGTACAGAGAGCTGGGATGGAGAGTCTAAGCCTTTGAGGCAAATACCCCTGTGTTAAACCCCATTTCTGCTCCTCATCAACCGTGTGGCCTGGAATAAGCCAATTATTTTCTCTGAGCCTCAGTTTCTCCCTTTAGAGAGTACCTTCAAGGTGGTGGTACAAATTAGAGATGCTTTTATCACAGGGGCCCGGCACATAGTAGGTGCTCAATAAAAAGGGAACTACCATTATTGCACCAGAAAGTAATGGTAGAAGAGCACAGAATGCCTACTCCCTCTCCTCCTTCAAGTCTTCTCAAAGGCATGTACATCACCCTTTTGACTCTATGTGTCCCACCCTATTGGAATTGTCTGTTGATATCTCTGTTTTCCCCCTAGACTATGAACTCCTCAGGATTGTGGATCATGACTTTTGTTCCCTGGTCCCCAGTGCCTGGCACAAAGAAACTGCTTGGTACACTTTTGTTAATCACATATACTCACGTGGATTCCAGCCCCAGGTAGGCCTGAGAGGCTTGCAGGCTTTGGAGGATAAGTTTGCCTCTGGCCCAAACTGTCTTCTGGCCCACTTCTCAACTCTGATTGAGCTAACCCAGGAGGGTTCCCGTATTGATGGGGGCAGGGAGGGCTCCCTGGGCAAACTGATGTACTCAGCGATCCCTCAGCCTCCTTGCCCAGTGAGGATTCAGCCGTCAGCTGGGAAACTCTGGGAGAGGAAAGTTGATTCATCCAGGAGATAAAGAACCATCAGGTGCCACTGGGAGAATCTGTAAACACTGCTTACCAGGGGAGGAGGCTCATTTTTAATTAATTGCAGCCTGTTTTATCAATGACAACAAGGGCCACAGTCAGCATCACAGAACTGGTTTAATTGCCTTTGAGAACTCTCCACACTTTGGGTGCCCTGGGAGGGCCGTCTCAGCAGGCTCAGGCATCCCTGACGGGTCCCTCCTATCCATGCCAGTCAGACAGCTCCTTCAGGGGTCCCACAGGTCAAACCCAAGCTTCTCTCTCTCCGAGTCTGCCCGCCCCTTGAATTCTCTGTTTTGGTGAATAGTGCAACTACACTCCTGGGCATCCTAGCCAGGAATCGGCCTGGAGTCCACCCTCCTTTGGGGGCATCGAGGGCCCATCTCACGACCCTTGCCCCTGTTCTAGCCTCGTCGTCTCTTAGCTGGGCTGATGTACTCATGTCTGCACTGGTCATTTTCCCTAAATGTCCAGCCCCCACACCCCACTCATCCAGCTCCCTCTTCCTAGAGCGTCTTCCCTCTGCCCTCACTCCCACAGCTGACTTTACTCATTCTCCCGGCTCAGCTGGGACTCCCATGGGAACCCACCCCGCACTTCCATCACTCCCAGGAGGTTTATCATCCTCCTCTGTGTCCCTGAACCCCACATAAGATCATCCAGTTGTCTGTGGATGGGTCTGGTCCAGGAGCTCCTTGAGCCTCTGTGCAAGCCCAGTAGCTGCTGTAGCACCTGGCACATAGGATGTGCCCGGGCAGCATTTGTTGGAATGGATTTAAGCCCAAAATACTCATAAGGAAAACAGCCCGAGGAGAGAACCAGCTTCCAGCTTGGGAAGGGTGGGCTGTCAAAGGCCAGCGGCATCTCCAGATGCCAGAGGGCATAGGACAGAACCAGGGAGCCCACTGAGGCCAGGAGTGAGCACTGCTGGTAAGCACATTTATTTCCCTGCCCCCCTGCCTTCTCAGACCAACTGGCCACCCCCTCAGGCAGGCCTGGCGACAGGGCACTTCTCAGGGGCTCTAGTCATCTGGTGCCAAGCACCACATCACAGGTGGCACAGCCCTGAGACAGTCTGCATGAAAGCCCCCTCTTGGCTCCCTTCTTCTTCACTGGCCAGCCCTTGGAGGAAGCGCCTCGTCAGGGAGTCCTCCATGTACAAACTGTTGAAGATGCTGGGGGCTTTGAAATGACCTCGTCCAAATGAGGAGTCAGGCACTGGAGGCCAAGGTCACAAGCCAATATTTGACTGAGTCGGGACTAGCTTCCAGGGCTCCTGACTATGTTGTTGGTACTTCCCCACTATAGAACTCAGTCTGCCCCAAGCTCCTTAGAAGTCCCTCCACCAAAACTGCTGAAGTAGCCACTTCCTCCTTCCCAAATTCTTTACGTGGGAAGTAGATGACAGGTATGGGGAAGAACATGGGCTTCTGGGTCAGCCTTGGTTTTGGGCCATTAGGTCGGCTGCATACCAGCTTGCTGTGTGGCCTTGGGCAAATAACCTAACAACCTCTCTGTGCTTCAGTTGCCTTCTCAGTAAACTGGGAGCTATAGAATCTCATGAGATTGTTCTGAGGAATTAATGTATATAAAGAACCTCACACAGTACGAGTTCACAGTCAGGGCTTAATGAAGGGGAGTTTCCCTATATCCTAAGGTTGCTGACCCCCTGAACTTGCTTTTTTGAATGTATTCTGTCCAGAGGCAGCAGTAGATGGGTTATTACTGGGGGTCACGATGAGAGCATTTAGTGGAGGCCCTGACTGGGCACAGTGTAGGGGGCATATTTCTTCTGAGGCGGTGGGCTGGGTCCCAGCGGCACTCGCCCTGGAGCCTTCGGACGTGCAGCCTCTCCAGGTTCAGACACTGCCAGAGCCCGGCAGACACCGAGGCCGGCGCTTGGCAGGCAGAACAGGCCTACAGCGCCCCCGCGTGCCTGGAGACAGAAAGCAACCTCCCAAACCGCGCCTTGGACTGCAAATAAATAAAGTCCTGGGGCCTTGTGCCCTAAAGTTCTCCAGTCAGACTAGGAGTGGGAGGCATCCAGGTCTTGTTTGTGGGGCCGGGACACCTGAAATTCACCTTTCCCCAGATCATTCGTCAATTGTAGCACTGCCATCACCAGCAACGGTCAGTCACCTCCCAGTGTTTTACCAAGTTTTCTCTAGGAGACGAGCCTGCATGTACTAAGTACCCACTAGATCCGTGGTGCACCTGCTATGTTCCTCTCAGCCCCCTCCAAATGGGGCCGGAGACCAGAGAAGAGCTCCTCTCAGCTTATCAGAGGACTGCAGTCAGAAAATACAGGAAAATGCCATTTTAATATGCATTTTAACAAACATCCAAGTTTCCTGTTTTATCTTTTGTATGATTTTGAGCTCATTTTATGGGGAGATACCATAAAACTGTTTTGCATATGTTCATTAAGATTTTTACTATATAGATTTGGGGGGCAGGGATGAGGAAAGGAATGTCAGCCTGGCCCTGAGCCTGGTGGGGGTTCAAAGCTGAGACTCTGCCAGCCCCCACCTTCCTGGGCCAGCCCAGCCCATCACTCTGTACTTGTTTCCCCCATGGACCCTGAGCTCAGGGGCAGGCACTGGCTCTCTAACTTTTGTGTCAGCGACGCCCAGCAAGGAGGCTGGTGGTAAAGGACACAGGTAAATGTCGGCCAAATTGTAAGTGAAAATGCAAGGGGGAGATGGCGAACCTGGGACCAGGGTTGTGATAGATGGAAAGGAAAACAGAGGCAGCACAGGATTAAGGTAAATTGAGGGGCCTTTTAACTCTCCTGGGCCCTAAATTCTCCCGGTAGGACATTAAACCTTTGGCAGCCGTCAACATGTGACAGCTCCCAAATTTGCTGGGCCCTCGGGAAACAGGACTTGCCCAGGAGGGGAGCTGTGACGTGAGGTGGTGCCTGGCAGGGAAGAAGGGGAGGCACTGTGTGAAGGCTCAGCAAAGGCTTCTTGAGCAGTATGTGGAGGGCCACTCTATTATCCCACACACCTGGCTTCAAACCCAGCCTCTGCCCCTTACTAGCTGTGTGACTTTGAACACACAGCTCCTCATCTGTACAGTGGTCCAGGAACCTGAACCATGAAGGTTGTTCTGAAGATTAAATGAGAGAACGTGTGCCTGGCACAGGGTGAGCCCTCAGTAGATGGCTGCCTGACTGCTCCTAACATTCCCAATAGAGACAGCAGTGAAGCCCTCTGCATCCCATAGCCGGAGCCTTCTTTTTGACACCCAGCACTGTTCCACCTTCTACTCTCACTCAGCTGCTGTCCTTGGCTCATGCCCTTTGAGGGAATACAAGCAATTAGATGAGAACTCCCCCATCCCTCATCTTCTCACTGCCAAATCCAGTGAGCTGAGTCCTCCACAGCTTGATTGAAAAAAGCAATGATGGATCATGGAAAAACACACTGTTCCACAATATTCCAAAATAAAATAAAAAAATATATAAAATAAAATAAAATACCTGAAATTTTCGTCAACAATTCATGGCTCTTGCATCACGACAATGCACCAGCTCACACGGCACTGTCTGTGAGGGAATTTTTTAGCCAGTAAACAAATAACTGTATTGGAACACCCTCCCTACTCACCTGATCTGGCCCCCAGTGACTTCTTTCTGTACGTGAAGATAAAGGAAATATCAAAAGGATGACATTTTGATGACATTCGGGACATCAAGCGTAATACAACAACAGCTCTGATGGCCATTCCAGAAAAAGAGTTCCAAAATTGCTTTGAAGCGTGGACTAGACACTGGCGTTGGTGCATAGCTTCCCAAGGGGAGTACTTCGAAGGTGACCACAGTGATATTCAGCAATGAGGGATATAGCACTTTTTCTAGGATGAGTTTGCAAACTTAATTGTCCGACCTTGCATTATATATGCAATATAATACATATTATATATGCTCAATAATGGGAGTACAGTACCACAGACACAGTTCTTGCTCTCAGAGCAGAGAGGTGATGAGCAGTTCTCCTAAATTACACTGAGTGCCATCATGCTGGCTGCATCCAGGGGTGTGAGGCTCAGAGGAAATTGGTAGGAGGAAAAGTAGAAGGAAGGGGAGATGAATGAGCTCAACTGTTCTGAGGGACTGAATGAAATTCCTTACGCTGAAGAGTAAATTTGGGCTGGGTGGCCAGTGGCAATTCAAAGGCTGAGAGGTCAGCAGGGTCAGATGACTGAGGGCCCCTTATACCATGGCTGGGAGTGGGGACTTCCTTGTAATGGCAGTGGGTGGTCTTGGAAGAGTTTGAAACAAAGAGAGGGACAAGACCTAAGGCTGCTCTGGCTGTTTGGAGTGAAAGTCTAGGAAGAGGTAAGTCTGAAGGGAGAGAGACAAGCCACAGGGCTGTTATAATCAGACCACTGACAGTGTGGTGGGGGCCATGGTGGAGGTGGGGGTGGCAGGTGGAGGGATAGTGGATGTACCCAAGAAGCATCTGTGGGAGAACTCGCATGTCTTTAGTGCTTGTTCGAATCTGGGGTGGGGGTAGTGAGGAGAGGGAGGCAACTGTTTTTATTAAATTGTAGTTCTTCTGTACGTACTGTTTTATAACTCTTGTCTCTTAAAATAAATACAGCATGAGTACTTTCCCATATTCCTAAGTATCCTCTCTAATATGGTTTATAATGGTTGAATAGTCTGCAATTGCATTTTATGTACTGTCATTTAGTTAACCAAAACTCTACTGTTGAAATATTGGCCATTTCCAATTTTTCTTTACAAGAGAAGCAAATCTCAGCTCATAAAGGGGAAATCACACATAGTCAAAATACCTTTGAAAACCCCTTAAATCACCCATGAAGTATATAGTCTTCTTACTATACAGTCATGTATAGTAATGTGTATGTGTAAATAAATAATGTACAGCACCTAATAAAGAAGATATGTGCAAAATATAACTTTAGACCACTATTTAAATTGTTCTAAATTTACATAAGTTAAAGTCACATCTGTGTGACTCCACACTGTTATACACAATTCTTCAAAGAACTTCGATGCTGGTTGATGCCTTGTCGGTCTCAGTTCTGCACCCCTCCTACACATGCCCTTTGTCCCTTTGCTGTCCTCCCATTAGAGCTGGAGGGAACTTTCCTGCCCTATGACTTTGGGCACAGCCATGTGACTTGCTTTGGCCAATGAAATGTGGGTACAGATGACAGTGTGCCCCATCTGAGTCTCAGCCTTAGGAGGCATCATGTGTTTCTGCTTACCCTTTTATGCTGCTGCTTTCACCAGGAGGCAAGTTCTAGAGGGAACGTGGGTGGAACAGCCTAAGCTGACCCACAGTGAGGACCCAAACCCAGCGGGATCTGCAGTTTGAAGCAGAGCTGCCTAGTTGGCGCCAACCAAGATCACTCACACTCCATCCAATCTGCAGATGTGTGAATGAGCATAACTGTAACCTACCAAGGCTTGGTGTGATTTGTTATGCAGCAGTAACTAACCAATACAGAAGGTATTTCTGATTATAGTTGGTCTTTGAAATACACCAGCAGGTTAGCGGCACCCAACCCCCACACATTTGAAACTTCTTGTGTAACTTTTGACTCCCCCCAAATTAAACTATTGTTGACTGGAAGCCTTGCTGATAACATAAACAGCCAAATAACCATATTTTGTACATTATGTGTATTATATACTGTATTCTTACAATAAAGTAAGCTAGAGAAAAGAAAATGTTATTAAGAAAACCATAAGGAAGAGAAAGTACTTTTGAAAAAATTTGCATGTAAGTAGACCCATCCACTTCAAATTCATGTCGTGCAAGGATCCACTGTAGTTCCTTTTTTTGTTTCAAAAATCTCAGGTCACATCTCATCAAATCCCTCCCACCCCCAGGAAATCTATTCATATTTCTGTTCATAGTGGAAATCCATCCATATTTCTATTCTTGTTTCTCTCCTGCCTGACCAACACCAAGGATTTTTTTTAAATTGCCAATTTGACATGCAAATAAGTGATCTCAAATGTTTTGCAATTCTTTTGTTATAAGTTATAAGTGATGATAAACATTCTTTTAATATGTTTACTGGCCTATGGTCTCTCATTTGTGATCTGATGGTTTATATTCCTGGGACTTGACCTTATTCACCTCTGATTATCCTGCCACAGAGAGGAACTGAAGAGTGCTTGAATAAATGAATTCCCGAACCTCAGTGCCATAGACTTAGAACAACCTTATCCTGTGAGTGCTGGACACTATTTTAATAATGCAAATTCCTATGTAGCAACAATACATACTTTCTGAATGCTTCCTGAGGTCATCATGGTGAAAATGAAAAAGTATTCAGAACTAGAAAACCTGAAGATGAGTTGTAATGAGCAAAGGAAAGTAATTTTGTTTCTCCCAGCCTCAGTTTTTCCATGTGTAAAATGGAGATAATGATGGAATCTTTCACTCAGCATTGCTGTGAAGAATAAATGAGATCGTGGTTAACCACAAAAATATAATGCATCTAGCGTGGTGCATACCATACAGTAAGCCCTCAAAAAAATCTTAGATTCTGCAGTGATTATTCCTTCCTTATATGGATGGGCTATAAGGATTAAGAGAAAGGAAAGGTTTCTCTGGAGTGAGAACAATCAGGAAAGGTTTCCTAAAGGAAGTACAATTTGAGCTGGACCATAAAGGGTGGGGACACTTCTGGAGTGGTGGATGGAAAAGGGAAGATATTCTGGGCATGGAAACATGGTTAGAACAAGATGTGGAGTCAGAAGTTGCTCTAATAAATGCTGCTATTCTTCAGCCCACAGTGTGTGCCAAGAGCACAGCACTTAATCCACATAAAGTAGTACTTTTCATTATTATTTCCACTTTTACAAATGGGGAAGCAGAAACTCCGAGAGGTTATATGACTTCCCCAAAGCCACACAGTTGGTCATTGTTGATTTGGATTTGAATCCAAATCCCAGCAAACCATCTCTAGCAGCCATGGAGGTGCTTCTGGGTCTCTGGCTTCAAGGGAGAAGCTGCCATTAGGCTGTGAAAGTGCAGGAGACTCCAGCATCAGTGCGGCACCTTCAGGCTCCACCTCCACTTCCAGGTCAAGGCCATGTACTTCTAGGGCAGCCCCCAGCCAGGGACTGACTGGGAGGGGAGAGGAGAGCCTGGCTATTTCTGCCTAACACGGGACTCTGAGGGGCAATCTCTGCTCCAGAAGTCCCTGTGGAGTTGGCTGAGACTCTGTCACGTGTACATGTTGGTCTGAGACTCTCCTGCCCAGTCCTGCTCCCTCCAGGTTTTATCTTTCACAGTGAACCTCTCCCATTCCCAACTCCCTCTGTGTCGGCTTCTGGAGGACTCACAGACACACCATCCTATTCCATCCTACCTCCAAGCCTAGTACAGATGGCAGGGCCCTGAGAAGACTCCTCTACTTGGTGCAGACGCTCAGTGGGACAATGTTGGGGGACGAGGGGTGAACTATGAAGGGTCTTGACCGATCATAATAACACTGAACAATAACCATGTGCCAGGCATGATTTTAAATGCTTCCTTTTTTTTCCCCTCACTTTTTTTTTTTATTGGGGAAGGGGAACAGGACTTTATTGGGGAACAGTGTGTACTTCCAGGACTTTTTTCCAAGTCAAGTGGTTGTCCTTTCAGTCTTAGCTGTGTCAGGCGCAGCTCAGCTCCAGGTCCAGTTGCCGTTGCTAGTTGCAGGGGGCACAGCCCACCATCCCTTGCGGGAATCAAACCAGCAACCTGTGGTTGAGAGGACGCGCTCCAACCAACTGAAATATCCGGGAGCTCAACGGCAGCTCAGCTCAAGGTGCCGTGTTTAATCTTAGTTGCAGGGGGCGCTGCCCACCATCCCTTGCGGGACTCAAGGAATTAAACTGGCAATCTTGTGGTTGAGAGCCCACTGGCCCATGTGGGAATCGAACCGGCAGCCTTCAGACTTAGGAGCACGGAGCTCCAACTGCCTGAGCCACCGGGCCGGCCCTAAATGCTTCCTTTTTACTTATCATTTCAATTATTCCTCACAAGAACTCTGAGAGGGAAGAACTATTACTATGTTTATTTTACAAACTAGGAAACGGGGCCCAGATGGGCTTTAATAACTTGATTGTTTAGGTAAACGCCTGTTACATGGCAGCTCAAGGATCCTAATCCAGGCACTTTCGTTCTTAGCTGCATCTCTACACTGGATGCTGGGAAGCAATCTGGGCAGGGGAATGACTAGGGGGCTTCTATACAGAAGGTCCTTTGAAGGCCCTGCCATCTCTGTCCTGCCCAGCCAGTCTGTCCGGTGCTAGTATCTGTCAGCCAGGTCATAATGTCCAGGAAGGCGAAACAGGGAGGAGAATTATTTCAAGAGGACAGCACAGTGAAGCCGATGACAGCAGTGTCACGCAGAGGTCAGAAGGCCATGCCATGCCCAAACCCGCCTCAGCCCCGCCACAGCGGGCTCCCTGGCAATTGAGGAGCTCTCATGTTAATTTTACCCAGTTCCTCTTCAGCCCCAAATCAGCCACAGAATAGTGTGCCCACAATCTGCGGCCACGTGCTATGGCCCCTGTGGGTCTGACAGGGCGGCTTCCTCAGCTTAGCTCAGCCTGAGAGTTTATCAGAGGAACTGCCTCACAGAGGTACAGGCGGCAGCGACTCTTCCTTTCTTAATCCTACTGGTGTCAGACAGACCTGGGTTCGAATCCCCCTCTGCCTCTTATCAGCTGTGTGTCCTCAGGTTAACCTTGTCAGGTGTTTATTGCTGTATGACAAATCACCCCAAAGACTAGTGGCTCTACGCCACAACCACGTGTGATTGCTCATGAATTTATGGGTGGCTTGGGCGGTTCGTTCTTCTGATGTGGGCCCGGCTTGACCAGTCTCAGCTGGGCTCGCTAACGTGACTGTGGCCAGCTGTAGGCCAGCCGACAGAGCATGCCCTCAGGGGGCATATCCTCCAGTGGCCTAGCTTGGGCTTGTTTCCATAATGTGGCAGGAATTCCAAGAGAGAGAGTGAAAGAGCAACAGACCTGGCTTCTAGTAAGAAGAGATGCAAAGTCAAATTGCAGAGGCCATGGAAGAAGGGTGTGAACTGAAGCCAACATTCCACATTACTGAACCTCTCTGTGACTCAGTTTGCTTACTTATAAGATGGGAATAATCTCACTGGTATCATGTGATGCTCTAGGATTCTGTGTTCTTTTAGGGGATGGTCAGTCAGGTGCGGACCCAAGAGGGGACATAGGAGAGGCATGGGAAAACAAAGTTGATTATACTCACAGGTCCTAGAGAGTCAGGGTCACTACAGGCCGAGAGGAGGCCATACAGAGAAAGTGCCAAGGGAGTGTATTCCACCACACAGTTATGGAGCTGAGAGAGTGAGGATTTGTGGCCAAGGGCTTTTATTGGGAGTCATGGTAGGGCACACAAACAAAGGGCCAAGGGGATTTCACCGGCACCTTTAAATGTCACTAAGTCACAGTCGCGGGGTGGTGGGGCGGGCAGTTAGGAAAAGAACTGGTGGCAGGGGCCCGTCTTCTCACCCTGGTGCCCCTGGTCACCTGGGTGGGTGCTCATAGCATGTTCATGGGGATGCTGAGGCAGCAGGAAGATATGAACTTTAAGAAAATATTTAGAACAATACACCTAGTGAAACATGGGCCCCAAGACTTTGTTTTGAAAGCTAACCTTATAAAATGCAAAAAGCAAGGATTTGATTTGCCTATGGAGAAAGCCATTCCTTCGTATCTGGGAAACTGTTTGGGGTCTTAAGTCACAATAATCAGAGTACAGTGTACGACGAGAATGCACCCATCATCTGAAGAAGAACTATGACACAATTCCAGTACAGAGAAGCTAAGTGCTTTGCTTAGCATTCTTTCATTTGTTCATTTATTCAGGAAGTCTATCAGAAAACATTTTTCAAGAGCCTATTGTGTAAGAGACATTGCGTAAGAGAAACTGCATGAAACACAGAACTAGAAGCAATCGAAAGGAATCGAAACATCAAGGTTGCTAGAGTACAGTGTGAAATCAATCGTCATGGTCACTTCCTGGTAAGCCACAGTGATGAATCTGGACCACTGCCTAAGGGACCGGGGAGCCGCTGTAGGCTTTAGGCAGAGAGTGGCATGGTTAGCTTTGTCATTTCTAAAGGTAGGCTGTTGTGTGGCGAATAAATGGGTGGTGGTGGAGCATGGTGGAGGGAAGAGACCAACCGTGTTTCCCTGAAAATAAGACCTAGTCAGTCCATCAGCTCTAATGCTTCTTTTGGAGCAAAAATTAATATAAGACCCAATATTATATTATATTATATTATATTATATTATATTATATTATATTATATTATATTACATTATACTGGGTCTTATATTAATTTTTGCTCCAAAAGATGCATTAGAGCTGATGGTCCTGCCAGGTCTTATTTTCGGGGAAACATGGAATTAGGAGATTTTCCAAGGTGCTGTGGCCAAGACCAGTGTGGTGGCAAAGATGGGGACAACAGATGGACTGGAAAGTTATTTGGGAGGTAGAATTACTGGGACTTGGTGCCTGGTGGCTGAGGGGTAAGGGAAGGGAAGCATGGCGTTTGACACTCAGTTTTTATCTGGGGCACTGGATGGAGGGAGCCACTGGCTGTGATGAGGAACACAAAAGGGTCAGACGAAGAGTCAGGCTTTAGCTGCCTGACATTTGAGGTACCCATGTGGAGGTAGTAGGTAGATGTAGATGAGTGGCGCTCAGGAGACAGGTCGGCACCTCATCAATAGGTCAGAGATGAAAACCACAGCCATGGAAGTGTTTGTTGGGTGTGGCTAAGTCACAGTGGTGTCTTCATTGTTTTGGTGGCACAGATGGTTCATTCTCTGCAAGGATTTGGGCTATTCTGTGCCTATAAACTTGTTTTTCCCTGTGGAAAGGTGTGTGTGTGTGTGTGTGTGTGAGAGAGAGAGAGAGAGAGAGAGAGAGAGAGAGAGAGAGAGAGAGAGAGAGAGAGAACACGAGTGCTGACAGAGCCCTAAAGATGGCAGAAGGGGTCCCACAGTCCATCATTCTCGGAGGAGGCAGATCCTGGGATAGAAAAGGATGGTGGAGCTGGGCCTGAGACTGTCAGGATGACCTTCCCCTCTATTTCTGTTTCCTAATTTCCTTTTCCCACTATCCATGGGGCAAGGGGGTAGAGGGGCTTTTATCTCATGCCCTCCCTGTTTGCTCAGGTCAGAACTCCTTTACTTAAAATGCTATGATCGAGTCAGCCAGGCTTGGCTTTTGATAAGATAAATGGAAAAAATAAAAAAGTTGTTTCTGCTTTCAAATCTCTTTTCATGGTGCTCATGTTTCTAAAGAGGTTCAGGAAGTCAGTGTGGAGATTCAGATGAGAGAGATGACATCTTTATTTCAGGCAGTTCCTGCCCTTTCCTTCCTTTGGGGGGAAAAAAAAGTTTCTCGGGAGACAAGGAACAGGCAACAAGAGTTGAGAGATAAGAGGCCCTGGGTAAGACACTTTAGTTACACCTTTGCAAAACACTGTGTCCCAGAACCTGTGATATGCGTTAAAATGTCTTCTTTCCTCCCTGACCTACCACTCTCCCATCTCAACGTGATAAAAAAAAGGTGCATCATTATAGAGGTTTCTGCCAAATTAAAACAACCAGCTTTCAAGCTCTCCTCCGTGCCAAGGCTCGCCCTTCTGTCCCCCTGCAGCTCTGACACTAGTTCTAGAACTGTGCTGCCGCGGCCTCTGAAAGTATGGTGGACTCTGGGTGGCTGGTTGAGCTCCCAGGGAAGCCCTGAGGTGTCCCAGTGGGGGCTGCTCTCTCAGGCTGTGCCCACGCTCAGCAGCAGAGCTCTGGCCACTCCATCTCCCAGCCCTCCCAAGGGTTCTAACCCTGGCTTTACCACTTACTAGGGACCCTCAGCTGTGTTCCTAATGCCCTGACCAAGCTCCAAGTGGGTCAAGGGTGAGTGATGATAGTCGTATCACACACACACGTCACTCTCCCAAATTCAACATTCACCTGAACCATTTAAAACACTGAGAGAGAGGGAGAGAGAGAGAGAGAGAGAGAGAGAGAGAGAGAGAGAGAGAGAGAGAGAGAGAGAGAGAGAATGTGATTGCACTCGGACAGAGTATATATCCCTGAGGAAGACTGCAAAGGGAGTGAGAAGCCAAATTCCTCACAGAGGCTGAACTGCTTTCCTTTCTTGGTTTATTCATTCATTCAGTAAATATTTACTGTGCCATGACAGGGATGGATAAAACAGACAAAAGTCCCTGCATTTATGGAGCTCACATCTTAATGAGAACTAATTTTCATGCTTAAAGGTACAATTCCTATTTATCATACAACATGGTGCCAATGACATGCCCACCGACCTCTTCATTTGCTGGCCAACAGCTCCAGTGCTGGAGGGAGAACTCGCTGTGAGAGACGCTACATTTCAATGATTGAAGGGATGGTCACGGATGATTTTGACTCGGGGTGATCTTCACTTTCCACATCGCATGTAGCTCCCCCTGTACCTCCACCCTCCCCCTGGCTATAAGTGAAGGCCCCACTGTCCCCGGGTACAGGGGCATGTAGAACTCAATGAAACGTTGTGTGGGGGATACGGGAGGTATGAGCTAGTGATCTCAGCCACAGCCAGTGATGTTGCCAGGTAACACTTTATGCTTTATTAATGACCCCACCCCACAAGCTGCTCGACCACTCCCAGGAAACCCCTCAGAGAGCACTGGCCTACCCCCCGGTGGGATGAGTGCCTATGACTGCAGACACCTTCGGAGCAGAGCACTGAGAAGCCTGGGGAGGGTCAGCTGCATTCCACCCCAGCGTCCTCACTGTGGTTGCAATTGTGAGAGCCCCAGTTGCTCTTGTTGCAGTTCCATAGGTTCATCTCTGTCCCTTGACAGGCAACATCATCCAGCCAGATGTTCCCGGTGCCTAGATTGAGAGAAACAAGGAGGAAGCGGGCAGTGAAATTAGGGTCAAAGCACAGTGGCCCCTTTGTGCTTGGGGGTTCCCATGTGGGGTAGACTGCCAGTTTCTCTCACATCCACTCAAGCCCAAGGTGCTTCATTCTGCTTTCATTCCTTTTTGTCTGCTTTCTGTCCTTTGACAAAAATCTCATCCAAGTGTTTAATTCTTAATCCATGCATGCTTTGAATGGGGTCTCGTAGGGGATCGCCTCCCGGCTAACTCACCACAGCTGTACCGATCTCCTCACATGCCCTTTTCACCAGGTCATTCTCTGGCTCTAAAGCAGGGGTGTCCAAACATTTTTCAACGTTTTTCACCAAGGGCCATATGCAGTAAAATACACAAACAGCCGGGCCACTCACTCGAGGTGAAGTACGTATTGCCTCACCTGGTTTATTTAAGTAAACTAAATATATTTTTGGAATTTGCTGCGTGCCAATGAAAAACGGATTGCAGGCCGTAGTTGGCCTGCGGGACGCAGTTTGGACACCCCTGCACTAAAGCATTTACACATTCTTCAACCCCACTCTTTTCTGATATAATTGATTTCAGATCAAGAACTCAGAGGAAAATAGTTGGATTATTTGATTACAATAATTTATACTATAGTGTGACAATCTATACAGACTTAATCTATAGAGGAATATGTGCATTTTAAAAGACTTTTACAATCCTGGACTCAGATTAAAAACTAGATGTGCACTTTGGGGTGGAGAAAGGGCAGAGAACATTTAGGGGCGAAGCAGGAGAAAGGGGCTAGAGTCCATGCCAGGTCAGCTCTTATGGCCAAAGGAATGGTCTCAGCCTGGGAACTTAACTCCTTTGTTGGAAGATTGAACCTTTTGCTGAAAGACACAGGGTGAGTCCCCAGCACCCCAGGACATCATTCCCAAACTGATTTTAGGAAGTCCCTGCCATGATTGCTTTCTCTTCCCTTCGCACCTTCTTCTTAAAGATGATCACAGCATGGCCTCCAGTTTCCAAATAGCTGGAATGCACACCGGTGTTTGCCTGCCCTGTGTCTTTTCTCCGTTCCTCCAGCACCAGCACCTCAGGTGTCATGAGAGAGCCATGCCTCCCAAACACCCTTGGCCAGGCAGCATTTTGGCTCCAGGGCTGGCCAGACATTAACCCATGCCAGGCCAGCCAAAGCCTCAACCAAGCCTTTGCTGTCACTTGTGGGGAAGAAAGGTCATCTTTCTCCTGGGGCTGCCAAGCTGGAACGATGTAAGCCTGGGGCCCTGAGCTGCAGAACTTTTCACTTGCTTGAGCCAATCTTTAAACTCAAACCACAGTGAGTCACTTGCAGCCAAAGGGTGTCAACACTCCACCAGGGAGGGAAAGCCTACATCAGCCCCTCAAGGAAAGAGGCTGCTGGTGGAGGATTCACTTACCAGCTCCCACGTTGTAAAGAGCCTTTCCCACGGAGAAGCCCATCATGCGGCAGAAGACAGTGGCATCCGAATTGTCCCAACTATCATCGCAGATTGTTCCCCAGTTACCGTTATAGTAAATTTCAGCCCTGCCTCGATTCAGAGAGCCAGCAATCCTGACAGGTGTTTGGGATTCGCCTGGGTGAAAAAACACAAGTGGGAGAGGTGAGGAAGGCAGCCTAGGGCTTTGTGTGAATGCGGGCTCTCCCTTTTCATTTTCGGAAGATCTATGGTTAGGGGAAAGAAACCCCTCTGCTTGGCTGTCACCAGAGCCAGAAAGATCCCACATTATGGCGTCAACACGACCTGGTAAGCAGCCTGTTTACCTGGACTTGCACGTATGATATCGTACCTTGTTTCCCCAAAATAAGACCTAGCCGGACAATCAGCTCTAATACGTCTTTTGGAGCAAAAATTAATACAAGACCCGATCTTATTTTACTATAAGACTGGGTAATATAATATAATATAATATAATATAATATAATATAATATAATATAATATAATATAATATAATACCGGGTCTTATATTAATTTTTGCTCCAAAAGACACATTAGAGCTGATTGTCCGGCTAGGTCTTATTTTCGGGGAAACGGTAGGAGCAGGTGCCTCTGTGGATAGTTTTGGAAATCCAGATGACCACATCTTGTCTTGTGTTACAGAGAGGAAAAAAAGAGAAAAGCTGAGGAGTAAAAGAAGAAAGAAAAGAAGAAAGGGAGAGAAGGAAGGAAGAGGGGTAGAAGCAAAGGGAGAGAGAGAAAAAAGGAAGAAGGGAGGGAGGGAAGAAGACAGGAAGAGAAGAAAGGAAGAAGGGAGAGAGGGAGGAAAATTGTGCCACTCTATGCTGTGAGCAGGCTTATTCAAAGAGAGAACCCATTAACTTTTCCTAAAAATGAGGGATTTCTCCGAGAAGCAAGGCCTCTCCCCCTACCACACATACAATTTTCAAGAATAGAATTGATTCTAAAGCACAAATTAAAGAGAACAGAAGCAGCAATTACCTTTTTGACCCTTTTCTCCCTTTATTCCTTGCGACCCAGAAGATCCTGTCATGAAGAGGAAAACCACGTGATTTGAAGGAAACAAAGCCAGGACCCCCTCAGCCTCCTTTGCCCGCACTGGGGAGAAAGGTGGAGGCGTGGGGAGCAGAGCAGTTTCTCTCCCCAGCTGTGCCCGTGCCCTAGCATTATGGGCACCAACAGTTAACCGTGAATAAATGGCCTGAGCCACAATCTAGTCCCTCACAAACTAGATTAGTGAGGGACGTTGAATGGGTAAGCGACGTGGAGTGGGAAGGATCTCCTTTGTGGAAAGATCCAATCAGCCATGGAAATGGTCCAGGGTGGCCAGGGGCACGGCTGGCACATGTTGGAGCACATGTTCACATGTCTGCCTCGCTGAGTGTCCAGCTGGGCCTTATTCACTTCTGTAGGCTCAGTGCCAAGACCAATCCCAGCTCAGAAATTATCCACTGAACCAACAGACCTCGACCCCTCTTGTTCTGAAAACTCCCAAACGCCTTACAACAGGGCCTCTCCTTCAAACCCACAAAGGAGAAACAGAGACCTTACCTTTCTCTCCTGGGTTTCCCTTTTGGCCACCTGGTCCAGGTGAACCCTTGGGGCCTGCCGGGCCTGGGCTTCCCCTATCTCCCTTCATGCCTGCAAGGCCTGGAGAAGAGAGAGACCACTTCGTCAGATGCTCTGCTCTGCTTTTCAAGGATGACCAAGGGCCTGGGTGTTTAATGAATGAGTTGCCCTTAACTAGCAGGTGTCACCCCGTGGATGGCTTCTTTGGATGTTACTGATGTCTTTGGTCCAACTGGGGGGAGGGTGATGCTCTGATCTCCCACCTCCCATGTAAATGCTGGTTGAGAACATACGGGTGAAAATTGCTGAGAGGATTCCAAAGGTTGTTGGTTCTCATCGGACTATATAATTGTGCAAAAGTTCTAGCCGTTGTGGGAGAATTTGCTAGAATGTTTCTAGGCCTCAATTTCTCCTTCAGTAGGTTAAAGTAGGAATAGAATATGTAGTTCATGAGGAAGAAAGACTGCTCAAGCAACTTGTCTAAGAAGGGTTGTTTCAGCACGCCTTAGCGTCGGGCTATTGAGAAGACGAGAAATGCTGTGTGGAAAGTGCCAAACTCAGGAACCAGCTACCAGCAAGGACCTAGGGAACCAGGATGAGGACAGTATCTAGTGAGAAGAATGCGGAGCAGGGGAGGGGCTTGAGGCAACAAAGGGGAGATGGAGCGAGACCAGAGCAGATATGGGGAAGCACGCCTTGCAACCAACCTGGGATTGGAGGGGACGCTGGACAGCCCCATGGTGGCTGCACAGCCTGAGGCCACCACCTGACCACCCTGACATTTTCTACCTTTCTACCACCGTTAGCCCCTGCCCCTCTCCTTATACCCCTCAGGTCAGTGAGTTCCTGTCATTCCCAGGTTTTCCAGGGGAAGAATCAGAGGTTTGATTGACAGAGTCTTAGAGTCTTAGCCTCAAATGGTCTTGATCCCGGGCCACTTTGGGGGAAGGTCACAGCGGTGTATTCAAAGTCAACGAGACCCGCCCTCTGAGCATGAGCCTTTGCAGTCATCATTCTGGGGAATTAAAATGAAGCCAGCCCTTTACCTGGAAATCCTGATTCTCCTTTTGTTCCTTTCTCTCCTTGAAGTCCTAAGATCAAAATACAAAAAAAAGAGGAGAAGATAATAAAACTTGGATATTAGACACTTTTAATCTTAGACAACCTCTACCTTTTGTCTGATTAATGCAGATGGAAAGATACATTGGTTTTTCACGATTGTTTAAAGCCTCTTCAGCACAGCATAAAAGGAGACAGACGGTCGATAAATGGTGACCCGTGTATTGGAGTGAAATCGAAATATAGCAGACGGGAGTCTGAGTTAGACAGACCCCAGACTTACTGGCTGGTCTTCCTTGCCAATGATAGCTTGACTTGGTGTCTAAATCCAATTACATTCCTTCCTGTTACATGTTATTAGAAAACAATTGAGAAATATTTGAAAATAAAATTATCTTTATTTCCAAAAGACTATGGAGGGGTCTCAGTGGCCACCAGAAGCTTTGGGAGCCCTAACCCATAGTAGATGTTCAATATCTTTGTTGATTTATTTCATTGTGGCCCCTAGATTCATGTGGCTAAAGGGTCTCACATCCAGAAAATGGAAAAATAATCACTGCAATTATTGGTGGATACTATTTGTAGTTCTAATGTGAAAGATCCTTCCTTTTTTCCTTCCTTCCTTCCTTCCACCCATTCATCCTTTCATTCACTAACTTCTACTAATTCACTAAGGTCTACTGTTTCCAGCACCAGGCTGGGTCACTGTGGGATAATAATTTATTGGTTTAGCAACGTTATGGTCTCTCAATTTTAAGTGCCAGAATTGGTTCCGATTCAAAGAAACGGGACCCAAGAATTGGATACACAGACTTGGGAAAACAAAAGCTCACTATTAATGTGAAGTAATGTAAATTCCTATTACTATAACAATAGGAATGTAGACATCTATTTATGAGGGACTGTGAACATCACCATGCCTTTGACTGGTTTCCCTTCCCTCCATGGTGCAGGTCCAGCCTTAACCAAAGGCCCACTCCTTTGATGCTCACCGGAAACCAGTTATCCTCACTGCCAATTGCCTGGGGAAAGCTCCTGCCTGAGGAAGTTCCTGTCTCCCAGTTCCTGACTTTGCTGAGCACCTACTCTGTGCTGGTCAATGGAGGACAGGTGAGAGGCCTGGCAAATCGCTTCAGGGCACCTTCTTGGAATAACAAGACAGGGAAGTCCTGGCTCCTGCAAGCCTTTCAAACATCTTGCCTGAGGCCGGGCGCTGTGGTAGGGTCAGAGGGCCAAGGAACTGCGAGCTGCCACGACACACGTTGGCACCAAGAGAAGCAGGAAGCACTGGAAGAATCTGAGAGGGCAACTGCTTCAGCCCCTCATTTTAGGGATGGGGACAGGACTAAGGCTCAGAGAGCTTCTTCTAGGAGCTGGAGGTGCCTTAGAGGCCAAACCGTGGCAAGCAGGCCCCAGCTCACCGGGCCACTTATTTGTGCTCTGGTCCCTCTGTCTAGAATGCCTCACCCTTTTGGTCCCCTGGAGAATTCCGATCAAGACTGTAAAACCTGCTAGGATGTCAGATGTCATCTTAGGTGTACTGTGAAGCCTTCTCTGGCCTCGCCAATGGATAGTGCACTTCCTCCCAAGACAGCAAAGTGGCCAGAGTCAGACACCCTGGGTTTGTGTCCACCTTTGTGACCTTGAGCAAAGTGTCCCCATTCCTGAGCCTCCCTTTCCTCCTCTGAGTCTCCTGGTGGCCCCAGGAGACAGCTGTGAGACTTGAATGAAGTCGTTCCTCTGTGTCAATTGCTGAGCCTCATATCTGGCAAGTGCTCAATAAGTGGTGCCCTGTGGAGCCTGTTTGCATGCGTCTGTCTTCCCTCCAGGTGGGGAGCACCTCACACATGGGGGCTGAAACCTCCTTATGAACTCCAGGCTTTCTGCCCAGCAAGTTTCCCTGACTGTTTGCTATTGCCTGGAGGTCACCCAACAGAGGTAGCAGCTCTTTCCTCTCTGCTTACCTGCGTCTGAATTGCATGTGTCCCAGTTAGGGAGGCTAAGTCACAGTCAGACACACGTCTTTGGTTGTTAGAAAAACGGTCCATATCTAGACTCTTGGCTCTCTCTGTCTGCATCCTAGAGGGTGCATATTTGCAGAAATCTCTACCTTAAGAGCCTACCCCTAGAAGCAAAGTACAAGGACCCCAGGCACCATGACCTCCCTTTATTGTCCCCTTCATCCCCCAAAAAAGTACCCCTCTCCAGCTGTCTCCAAAGCACTGAACAACAAACACCCTGTACAGACAGGAACCATACAGAAGACCCTATTTCACTAGGTCCGTGGTCTCTGCAGCCTGACCCTCCCCAATTCATTTCTCACACCCTCCCTCCCAACCCCTCACCTCCCGGGGACTCAGCGGCTGCTGCTGCCTGCACCCTGCCAGGGGTTTTACCTACACTGCTCCTTCCATCTCTCAGCTGCCCTGCTAGGCAGGGCCATTTCCCTCTTTACAGAGGAGGAAGACCACACTCAGACTTGTGAGGGGATTTATCCAAAGTCACTCAGGCAGTGGTGAAGCTGGAGTTAGAACCCATGTTCGGCCTCCCACTGGTCCCTGTAGCTGCCAGCTCACTGCTTGCTTCCTGGAGTTTCACTGTGGATGTCCACCTGGTTCCAAAGACACTCCCAGCCAGCCTTGGGCCATCCCTTTTTCCTAAACAAGTACTCAAACTGGAGTTTGCCTCAGAATCACCTGCACAGGGTTTGTTATAAAACAAATGCTAGGCTCCACTCAGATTAGCAGATTCAGTGGATCTGGGATGGGGACCTGAGACTGTAGTTCTAACAGGTTCCCAGGTGACGCTGGTGCTCCTGGCCCAGGGACCACATTTTGTGTAGCACTGCCTCAAACACATCTCATTCACCCTTCAGGGACCAGCTCACAGCCAGCCTTCCTGTCTCGGAGGAACTCTCAGTCGCTCCCATGCCCGAGAGCTCCCAGAACCTTCTGGCCCTTGACGAAATGCCCTCTGATATGTGTATAATGAATGGCGGTTTTGTCTTCAAAACTCCTCTCTTCGCGTAGTGGAAATTGGAATTGAGTTTTGTGTGATTTCTCTCCAAGCCTCATTGGACTCTAGAGGGTGTTTTCCTGAATGGCTGTGCACTGATTATGCAATTGAAGGACTATTAACTACACTGTGGACCAAGGCAGCATCCGGATTGGATCAGGGAGAGAGAGAATGGCTGAAACACAGCATCTAGATACGCATGTTGTAAAACTACACTAGAGAGCGAACGAATGTCGGGTTTTCCTCTTAACCACAAACACACTGGGTTTCCCTGGGTATCACAAACTTACCAAGCTAAGAGACCCAGAATATTTATTTGCGAAGTGTTTATTTAGAGAAGTTATTTCTTAAAAAAAAAAAAAAAAAAAAAAGTTTAGTTAGAAAGCACATGCCCTCCTATTGTTTCATGTTCAGCTGGTGTTCTGACTAAAATCTTAGAACGTTCCTGCTCCAAGGGAAAATTGCCTGTTTCAAACACAGAGTGCTACCAAGCTGGCAGGGACCCAGATATTATTCTAGACTATTCCTCTCACCGCACAGAGGAGGAAACTGAGGTCCACAGAGGTCAAATACCAACCCACTGTCACCTAGCTAGTCAGTGGTAAGTCCATGTTGAGGCACAGGTCTCATGACTGAATTAATACAGAAATTTCCAGTATATTAGGAAACTTCCTTAAACACCATCCTGATGGTACAGGCTAAGTGCTTCCTGGCAAATTTAGGATTAATTTAATAACTAACAAAGTGAGCTGTGTGGCGAGAAGTAAGAGGGTGGGTGGGGGGCCCAAAATTGGGACGTATGTAGACTTCTGCAGATATCTCTAAGACACTTAAAGGAAAACAAGGAAAAGCTTTATAAGTGACAATTTAGTAACATGATTTGGTAGAATTTAATAAGTTCTTGGACTAACTCAGTACTTAGATATGGGGAATGGAATTAACTGAGAAATTAAATTCACTGCATAAGGCTTAATTGCTGGTATGGATTATTCTTTGTTGTTTATCTTTAAAGTAAAATGTTATAAAATACAGGTGAGAAAATAGATTTGTAGTTATTTGCACTTTGACTTTCCTCAAGAGATAAATAAAAGGACATAGAAAACTCAGATTTTAGATGTCAGGCTGTTGAAGTGCAAAATTTCTGATCAGATTGGTGTTTTGGAGCATAAATGTTTTGGCTGCTTCTAACATTTCATGAGGTAGAAATGGTAGGGAAAAAAATGCCATAATTACAAGGTGAAGTGAGCCCTTCCTCATTTCCAAACAAACTTTACTTTTCAAAATAGCTAAGGAATTTAAAGCTAAAATTAGTTTCATTTTTAATGGTTTTGCAAAAAAAAATTTTTTTTTGCAAAACCAACTGATATTAGACTACTCCTCACACCCCACAGAGCAGGAAAGCAAGGCCTACGGAGGTTGTGCATTGACCCACGTACCACTAAGATCCTGGGAGTAAAGTCCCAAGCACAGTGTCTGGCTGGAGGTATTGTTAATAATAAACAGACCTCTTCATTTTCATAATTAATGTACAATAATGAGATCTCACTGCTACCCAGGTCAAGCCAAGGCACTGTCATTTCTCTAGCTTCATTCAATATGTCTAGATAGTCTCTTGAAAGATTAATGATTTTATTTACAAAATGGGAAAGATATCAATTTGAAAAACTGGCTTGATATAATCAAAACTGGACAAACACCACAGGACCTCTAGTTTGGGGAATACCAATGTCCTGACATTGAAAAGTCCGCATTATCTCCCATGATGCGATCTGGCAGCCACTCACCACCGACCCTTCCTTCTCCCACTTCAGAAATGTAACCTCTCCCAAAGTTTATTAACCGATGGCTTCAGGATGATTTATAGACCTGGCTACGATAAGCCAGATTATGGTCCTATGGGAAATCCCTTCTGAGAGGTCGATGTGGACCATCAGCTACTTGATCAAGACAAGCATGTGGGTTTGTGTAGGGAATCTATGCAAATAAGTTGTAATTATCACAAGACCCAGACTGAAAATGTGATTCCCCATGTTTACTTGGGCAGCAGGAACTAAGGAATTGCCCTTAGAATTTGCCTGGTTGGTATTTACCACTAGGCCTGATTGATGGAGATCCCCATAAAGGTGCCCAACAAATAGACAAGGACTCAATGATAGAGTGAAAATGAACCCCAGGCTGTTTGCTGAAATGGGGCTGGGGTCTGGGGTAAATAAGGAAGAGCCCTAACAGGGCCTGAGAGCCTCGTGCTTTCTTCTAAGAGTGGAAGACGCTGCTGCAGCTTCTGTTCTGGTCCTTCCTGGACTGGGATGGAAGGAGAGGTGGTGCTCACCGGAGAGCCCTGATGGGAGCAGGGAACTTTCAGGCTGCCTGGGGGGAAGACGGCATGGTGGCGTGCAATGTGTAAGGCCCAGGCTTTGCGTTGGCCAGGCCTGGATTCGAACCCTGGCTGCATCTCTTACTTTGAAATAGCACTAGCAAGAGTTAGTGCTTAGCCCATTGGGTTGTCATGAAGATGCTCGTTGTCAGGAGCTGCTCTTATTATACAAACACTCCCAGGATGCAGAGTTCAGGGCAAGATTCCCTCCCCTCAGACAGTGGGAGACACAGGCTGGAGCCTAGGGAGTGGGCACGGCGCCCCTCTGGGTGTAATCATGCTTTACCCCAATATTCCTGCTTAGGCTAGCAATGGGGGCGGGCGGGTGGAGGGGTGGGAGGGAGACTCCCTGCTTATAACTGAAGGATGAGTCATCACCTCCAGGAAACCAAGCAGAAAACTCAGGGACAAGATAGCCTCAGCCCCCAAAGTCAGATACCCTAAGATCTGGGACCAGGGAAGAGGGAGGTGTAAGATCAGAACAGGCAGCTGACAAGTCAGGCCCACCTGACCCCCATATGGCAACAGGCAGCCGAGCCCACGCCTACAGTGAACACAATCTGTGGAAAAGAAATCAGCTCCACGACTGGACAGATTGGAAAAACAGTGGGTGTAGGAGTTGCCCGCTCCATGGCTGCTGACAACCTTCAGGAAAACCCCAAAGGTCAAAGGCCCAGAGTCCAAAACTGGCCAGGAGCTGGCCCTACCCCCACCTCCAAACAGAGCTCCTGACTCCCCCACAGCCCAACCCTAGACACCAACCAGGTGCCAGCGACACCAACCTACAGAGTGCTCCCTCACTCCTCCGTGACTTCACCAGCTGTTTCTTTCTAGACTTTCCTTCCCCTCCTGCATGTAGCCAAGCTCCATTCATCCTTCAAGACTCAGCGGAAGCCCTGCACTGGTCTGCCTTTCACCACCCCCACCAGACCCAGGCCACTGCTAACTTGAAGCATTTAAGAGGTTAAGTCCCATTGGCTTAAGGAATCAATAAGTCGACCACTTGATCAATGAAAACTGACAGGGCCTGCCTCTGGTGTGGGTCCGTGACACGGCCCTGGGGTAGGGCATCCAGGTTGGGTGACACCAGCGTGGCCTCTGCTCTGCCCACAAACATCCTAGGCAGATACACAGCCCTTTCTCACAGCCCTGCACTGTCACAACACCTCCTGGCCTGCACCTGGCTTTCTAAACGGCATGTGGCAGTTCTCCATGCAAATGCCACATCAAAGTGTGCCCGACAGTCTGGTAAGTCTGCCTGTTTCTCTCCTCATCGACTTGATGTCTGAGGGCAGGCACCAGGTCTTATGAAACACGGAGGCCCAGACTTTCTAGACCATTGCAGGTGCCCAAACTTACACAGTGACCAGATAAAACTGGCATAGTGGTTTATAAAGTAGACCAAATTGGAATGACAGTTTATAACCTAGGCTGAGTTGGCCCAATGGTTTAGCCGCTAGTCTTTGTGGGTTCAGTGGCTGTGGGTCACTCCTCCCAGCCTGAGCACCCTGGGAGGATGTGCAAGAAAGGGTTTCTCAACACCCCTTTGTCGAACCCAGAGCCCTGTCCCGTGAAGCCCCACTGCAGGTCAGCAGGAGAGAGTGGAAACTGTGTCCACAGCTGGAAGGCAGACCAAGGAGGCAGTGGGGCCAAGGTGCCCTGCTCTCCCCTTTGATGTTGGAAGTTTGGCCATGGCATTCGAGGCCGGAACATAGGAAGAACAGTCCTAGAGCCTTCAGGCACCAGAGCACAGGAGACCCTCTGCCTCTCTCTGGTGGGCCCCCAGGGAGCCAGTCCTCCTCCCTCTCCGTCCCTGACACCCAGCAAGCCCGCCCACCCACCTACCCACACCCTCTTACCTGTGTCTCCCTTGCTTCCTTTCATGCCTGCAGCTCCTGGAATCCCGCGTATCCCTGGTGGTCCTGGGCAACAGATGCCATGGTGGGCATAGGGCTGGGCTAAATGGATCCTCATATATCACTCCCCATGCCCACCACAGGACCAAGGACCTCACCTGTTAGACCAGTGGCACCAGCTTCGCCAGGCTCCCCCTTGGCACCTGGGGGTCCTGACAGACCCGGAAGGCCTCGAAGCCCCTCTGCTCCGGGGTGTCCTGAAAGTTAAGTCATGACTGCAAGGCTGGTGGTTGGCAGAGGGCCTGGCTGCCACCTTCTCAACACACTTCTGTTCTCAACACCTAATATGTTCCCTGGGCTTTAAAAGCAGAGGAGTAGCCCTAACAGTGGGAGGAAAATTATAGTCTCAGCAATTTACTGATATTTTCCATTCACGGTTGCAGTCTGGGACTTGTGAACTTACTAGGACCTCTGGGTTGTGAATGTCCAGCACCAAACCTGGATGGCAGAGGGGAATGAAGCTCTAAAGAGGGATATCAATTAAGCACACTGCTTGTTCCTCTTCGGTGGGGCCAGGTTTTAGAAACCCCAGATGCTCTGGGTTAATACTCCACTGAAATAAGAGCAGAATCAGGTCCTGGTCTTGACTTTGCCTGGGGCAGTGGGAGCTGGAATGATGCCCAGATTCCCACAGTTCTTACCTTGATCTCCTTTCATTCCAGGAATTCCAGCCACACCTAAAATGAAGAAAAACTTTTAAGGATTTTTTTTTACTCTCTAGCTCAGCCTGGCAGAAAAAAAAGGGAATACCTCAGGCCAGTGGACCTGACCATGTGGCCTCTTACCTGGGGGGCCTGGTTTCCCCGGGTCGCCTTTACTGCCTGTGGCTCCAGGCGGTCCCACGACCCCCATGTCTCCTTTCACGCCCATGACTCCTGAAAAACCAAGGAGTCACAGTCAGCTGTGGGAAGAGGGCAAGCCTGGGCAGCAGGTCACTCTGCGACTTCTTGTCCCACCCAAATTCCACACTCAGACTCCTTGAGGTCCTACTTGGGGCCCAGAAGTGGAAGACATGATGGCTGCCCTCAGGGAGCAAACATCTTGTCTCAGAGACAAGGCATACATTTATGAAAAGTGGACGAGGTGGCCTGGCCTGGCTGATGGCAGTGGAAGGCCCAGAGGGCAGACTGTCAGGTGCCCTTGGGACTGTCACAGCCCAGGCTCAACCAGCACTGCCCTGCCCACGTGATTTTAGTGTCTGCATTTGAGGAATTATTTTTATTTTTTATTTTGTTGGGTAACAGTGTGTTTTTCCTGGACCTATCACTCCAAGTCAAGTCGTTGTCCTTCAATCTAGTCGTGGAGGGCGCAGCTCAGCTCCAAGTCCGGTCGCCGTTTTCAATCTAGTTGCAGGGGGTGCAGCCCACCATCCCATGTGGGAATCGAACCAACGAACTTGTTGTTAAGAGCTCGCGCTCTAACCAACTGAGCTAACTGGCCACCCTGGGGAATTATTTTTTTCAAGCCTCCCCAACTGAAATCTGAATATTCCAGAAGGCAGATCTCAAACACTGAGAATAGAAACTTGGCTTTGATGGAGAGAGAAACATTGCAGCAGCTCATTTTCCTGCCAGCACTTCAGCTACAGGCTTTCCTGGTGCCCAAGATTTCAAATTTTCCACTTGGCACCAGCCTGTGGAGGCTCATCCCGGCCTGTCCACACCGTAGTCCTTCTTCGCTCCCTCCTCTTTTCTGCCACTGCTCAGAGGTGCATATCAATTGAGGGCAGCTCCTCACAGGGTAGGACTCACCAACCCGTTCCCCAACTGTGAGTTTGGTTTGGGAGCAGGCTGCCTGACCCTTGTCACACGGGGGCCTGCTCATCGGCAGCCCACTGGCTACCTGCCACTCAGGAAGCTGCTGAAGTCCCACCATCAACAAAGACCCCCCCCCGAGCAACTCCCCCAGGCTGTGGGGAATGGAATTGGTGAAACACCTCCATTCCATTAATTTCATGCTATCAGAGGGGGAGAGGACTAAGAAGGCCACCAGTCGTTTCTCTAGTGAACGAGAAAAGGAGACAAAATGGTCTGAAGAGGAGAAAGAGAAGCAACTGTCATGCAAACCTATCTGGGTCTGAGCTTTGAGTGATGTTGGAGGAAAGGCTTGCACATTGGATTCTCAGAGATGCTTTGGATACTTACTTGAAGGACGATTTTTCCTTGATAGAAGACAAAACAACCGTAAAGAACTTGGTTACAGCTGAGATCTCTTACAACAGTCTAGGTGCGAACAGCACAGAAGGCAGTTCTTGGTCATTCAATGTCCATTTCAGCAGAAGGGCCAAATGGCACTCGTTAGAAAGGACTAAGAATTATTTTCTTGGAGGAACTTGCTGGTACCCTACCACTCTGGGCTGGCCAGACCCATCATGGTATGGCAACTGTGTGGCCATATGAGGTTTCTCGAACGGGGCCTGGTCCTGAGTCTGTATTCCTATGACTTTTGTGTCTCCATCAGAGGGGACAACCTTGCAAACAGAGCAGTGTCAACGAAAAGACCAAAGTCTGGCACCAACTGAGGTATGACAGCTGCATCTCACTTCAGAGCTTTCTAATCACAGCTAAAGGTGGAGAATGTCCCCTGGAATTTCACCACTGTGGCATTACCCATCTGCTGGGACAAAGAACAGAAAACCTCAGTGACACCGAGGCACATAGCAGTTGGTTGGGCAAGCAGTGGGTAAGAGAGGTCTTGTGATCTTGGGAGAGGAAATTTGGGAAGTGGAGGGGTAGGCTGGCATCCCGATTTCTGAAGAACTGAAAGTGCTGCATTTTCCCTCGCCACCCAACCACAGCGTTCCCAGGCCTGTGTCGTTCCCAGGCCTGCGTCGGGTGTGGGCTCAGTGCCCTCCTATGTGATAGTGGGGGAGTGGGGGAGGGGAAACAGCATGGCTCAGACTCCATAGGAAAGGGCTAGAGGGCAAAGGCCTGGCTGTCATCCCCTTCTGTGGGGCTGGCAGGGCCACCCTGAGAAAGTTTGGGCCTCCCTTCCCCAATGCAGAGAGAACTACAGAGTGCCTGCCACTTTGGGGACCATCCTCAGAGGTCATCTGCCTGGTGCAAGGGTCCCCTTTCAGTCCCCCTGGGAGAATTCTGCACTTCCTCATCCCCTCCCCAGGAGCGGGCTGCCCCCTAAGACTTTCATCTGCCCATTTCACCGTGGAGCAGCCCCAAGTCTTAACTCGTTCTTCCCCGCTTATCATGGCACCTTTGGTCCTCTTGAAACTTTTGCCCATTGGTCCTCATTTTCTGCTGGGCACCACTAGAGCAAGTCTATTTTCTCTTTCACAAGTGCCTTTCTAGTATTTGAGGATGGCTGACAGGTGCCTGCTAAGGACTCTGTGTGAAGGCAAGCGTACCCAGTTTCTTATAATGTAAATAATTTCAATTTGCAGGCAACAGCAGCAGACTTCTTCTATGTCTTATATTCCTGTTGTAATTAAAGGTTCCTATTATTATCCTCCTTTTATAGGTGAGTAAATTGAGATTCAGAGAGGTTAAGTCATTTGCCCAAGGTCACACAGCTAGTGAGCCATATTAGAATTCAATTCTGTCTGTTATTGGAATTGAAGTCCTTCCCTTCCTACCTTACAGGATCACTACTACTACTATTAATAATGATTGTCATTTATTTAGCATCAACCATGTGGTAGATTTTGAAAATATGATCTCTAACCCTTATAACTGTCCTACAAGATGAGTATAATTTACTATTTTATTGAATTATCATTCTTTTCTGAAATGAAGACATCAAATCTCAGCAGGCTAAGTCATATGCTTAGTCACACAGGTGAACAGGCACACAGCAGGGATGGCAACCAAACCTGCTAGTTCTGCAGCCCTCATTTCCCCTACTGAACCCAAGAGCCACCCCAAGGGGCCAAAAGAGGCCACGTGACAAAAAGCATGAAGGGGCTCAGTCACGGCCAGAGCCTCTCGGGCTGTGCTCCTCAGAGCGGGCCTCTGTGGAACTCCAAGGTCAGAATCATCCAACGTCTCTAAAACACAGGGCCCAACTGTTGGGCCTGACATGCATTTTGAACAAACACCCCACATAGTTCTTATTCATGGCCTGTAGCTTGAGAAACACTGCTCTAGAGATAGAACCTGCCACCAAGGGGGTGTTGTGAAGTCCCCCTGCTGGAATCACCCCCTTTGCCCTCACTGCCAGCCAGGCTTCCCTCCTTCCCCCAGGCCCAACTCAGGCCCTTACTTCATTCAATGTCTCTCTTTCCTCTCCTCCAAGCTCTTAGCACTGCCTGTGTCCTCAGTTGCCACCAATGGTGCCTGGCATGACATTGTTGCCCCTCTTGCACTGCTTTTTGCTTTTGCATTCCTGTCCTTGCTTATCTATATGGAAGGGACCACATCTATGCCCCTGGGATGCCGGTAGACAGAGTATTGCTCTGCTTTCAGTGAGCGCTGAATAGACACAGTTGCCCAGAGCGTGGACCCCGCTCCCCAACGAGCACCAACACACCAATACAGCCCTTACCTGGGAGGCCCACGTCTCCTTTGTCTCCTTTAGCGCCAGTTTTCCCTTGCGGGCCAATGACACCCGCATCGCCTTTGCTGCCCTTCTCTCCTTGAGGTCCTGGGAAGGGAATGGCTGATGAGGTGGGCTCCCACCGTCTGCCCGGGGACGGACTTCTAGGCAATGGGCAGGGCCATTCTGGGGAAAAGGGCAAGGGGTCCCCAGATGCAGGCCGGAGTTGTGCTAGCTTATCTCAGGTGATCTTGACAAGGTCCAGTAAGACTCAAGAGAAGAGGACTGTAGGAGGTGTGTCCACTCTGGGGCTGGGGAGGAGTCGAGGGAAAAGCACAGTGGGGCAACTGGTGCAGTGCCTGGGCCAGGGCATCAGTGACCCCGAGCAGAGGAAGCACGAGTTACCAGTGGCTCCTTGCTTCCCTGGAGCGCCCTTGGGTCCTTGGTGGCCTGAGAAGAAGGAAAGATCTCAGTCACTCTGCGGTCTGGGTTCTTCAATCAGCTGACATTCTAGATCTCTCTCTCTCTCTCTCTCACACACACACACACACACACACACACAGGTAGTGTGAGTGTATATGCACACGTGAGTGCGTGCACGACCGTGACAGTGCGTATATGAGAGTGTTACATAAATGTGTGTGCACACATGCGTGTGTGTGAGCACGTGGGTGTGCAGGTGCCTCCGTGGGTCCTTCACTGCAGCATAAAGTCTCCTCCTATTGTTTTCCCATCCTCTCCCCTGAAATTCCCCCTGGAAAAACCTCTGCGGGAGACAGAACAAGAGACTCTTTGGGATCCCTTCTATTTAAATTCCTCCCCCAAATTAGTTCCTCCCTAAAGATTTTCCCTGCTAACAAGTTTCCCTTCCATAGCTGGTGGTGTTTTCTTTCTGCCTCAGTGGCCCGGAAGCTTAGAGACTTGGTGTGTTTATTTGCCACTTCCTTATAATCCTCTCATTCTGCTCTTTCTCTAGTATCGTCTTATTGTCTTTACATCTTTACATCTCAGCAGCCTCAGTCCCCCCAGGAATATGGAGGTTCGAGAGTCTGAGTGGAGAGTGAACTGGCCTGCAACAGTCACCGGCTCTGACATTTGTGTCTCCCCCTTCCCCTGGGGGTGGGGTGCAGCCAAGCTCCCCACATTCTCTGCCCTAGCCATGCCGTGGCCATTTATAAGACGGCTGTGCAGGTTTAGGCTACAGCCTAAACAACAGAAAAAGTCATGGGGTTTTCATTGTTATCAGTAATCCCCCAGCAACTCTCTGAAGCACTCTTATCCTCATTTCATGGGCAAAGAAGCTGAGGTGCCCAGCCCATCTAGGGTCTCGCCTTCCACCAGGCTGGCCTTCCTCATACACAGACCCCACCGGGTGTTTAGACTCTGGAGTGTGTCTGTCTGTGTCTGCAGCCCTCTGCAGCCTCTCTGAGAAAGGCTGCTGTGCATGTCAGTGCATACACCCGGCCCCTACTCACCTGCTTCTCCCTTGATTCCTGGCAGGCCTTGGGGTCCTGGGGGGCGTAGAAAGGGAAAGAAATTCAGAACAGAGCCTGGACAAGGAGGAGAAAGAAGACTATGAAGCCAGTAGACAAGCGGTGGTATCAGTGGCTCCACTGTGGCCCCTTCTCACCTGGAAGATCTCACCTGGAAGACCTGAGGAAGAGGGGCAGAGACACCAGTGAGCCAACCAACAAGGTGGGGTGACAATGCCACTCACTCACACCATTGTTCATTTAACAGACCGTCACTGAGCACTGAGGACCGAACGGCGTGGAAGGAAGACAACAAAGACAGAGCTCCTTCCTGCAAGAAGCTCATGGCCTAGCAATTGAGACAACTTTATAGATGATGTCGTCTGAGGGAGGCTGAGTCACACAGACCTGGGACAAGTAGTAGCATGGCCTTCTAGCTGGGTGACCTTGTGGAAGGCATTCTTCGTTTTGAGCCTCGGTTTCCTCATCCGTCAAATGAGGTTGATATACCAGTGATGCAGGGCTGTCCTGAGGTGGCCATGTGCAAACCACATGGAAAACACGTGGCAGGCGCTGCATAGACGAAACTATTGTTGCTGCCACTCCTACGCAGTTCTCTACCTTTCCAAGAGCTGCTCTGCTTTGCCCACTCGAGTCTCACAATGACTCGGCGGGCAGCACAGGGCTCCTTGTCCTGTCTCAGGCCATTCTGGCTGCTGTAACAAAACACTACAGACTGGGTGGCTTATAAACAACACAAATTCATTTCTCACAGTTCTGGAGCTTGAAAGTCCAAGATCAGGGTGCCAGCGTGGCCAGGTTCTGGCGACAGCCCTCCACCAAGTTGCAGATGGCTGACTTCTTGCTGTGTCCTCACATGGTGGAAGGAACTTGGGAGCTCTGTGGGTCCTTTTTATAAGAGCACTCGTCCAGTTCCCAAGGGCTCCAGCCTCATGACCTGATCACCTTCCACAGGCCCCGCCTCCTAATACCGTCACCTGGGGCGTTAGGAATTCAACATATGGATTTTGGCGGGGGCCACAGATACGCAGATCGTGGCACATCCTCACATCACCACAGAGAGGAGTGACTTTCCGAGAGGCATGGGCCTTGCCAGAGGTGACGCATTTGGAGAGAAGCCAGCAGATTCGGGGTTTCCCAACAGCAAAGCCTGCACCCATGCCAGGGCGCCATTGTGAGGAAGCTCTCTACACTTGTCCTCAGTATCCGAGAGATTGGTTCCAGGACCCCTGTGGTTACCAAAACCTGAGGATGCTCGAGTCCCTCATAGAAAATGGCATAGTATTTGCATATAACCTACCCACATCCTCCTGGATACTTTAAATGATCTCTAGATTACTTACAATACCTAACATAATGTAACTGCTATGTCAATAGTTGTTGTATGCTGTATTGTTTTGGGATCCACTTTTTGGAATTTTTTTTTTTTTAAATATTTCCAATCCATGGTTGCTTGAATGTGTGAGTGCAGAACCATGGATATGGAGTAGAAGCTTAGTCAAGTGTGTAGGGTCCATAATGCTATACCCATTTTGTATACACAAGAGTGGGGTCCAGAGAGATGGAAGTAGAACTGGGGACTGCAACCCCTCACTTCAGCACAGGGTCTCAGGAAAGGACACTGTTGAGAATCAGTTCAGGGTTTGACAGCTGGCTCCCCTGACTCCTGTGTGCCCTGAATATGGGCTTGTGGGAGAGGGCAGCGTGGGTCCGCAGGGAAATGAACCCACCTGGAGCGCCGCGCTCGCCTTTGGTCCGGAACTGGTCTGAAAGGGAAGGAAGAGGTTGCAAGCTGAGCTGTGGTGGCACACACCTAGAGCTCCCAGCTCAGTGCAAACAGGGGGCTTCTCAGGGGTGAGGAGCTGAAGCAGGCAGATTGGACAACAGGGGCCAGACACCAGTGCATTTTTCAGGAATGAGCCCTTGGAAAGAGCCAGATGTTTAGTTGTAACTAGTGGTTTACATCCAAGAGCCATAGATCCCTGGGAGCCCGAGAAGTGTGGAAAGGGAGTTGAGACCTAGACAGCGCCCCACATTATTAGAAGACTATGAAGCCAAAGCAGCTGGGCAAGTGTGTCATGTTCAAGGAAGGGCCCTCATGTTGCTCAAACGAGCTCCTTCCCCTCTCAAGTGAAAGTGTGAACCCACTTGTGTCCCAGCATCTGAGCCGGGACTCTGCCCATCTGCTACACCGCGCCTTTTCCTCAAATCTCGACTCGGCCCTCATCTGTGCTCAATGGGGAAGTGGCAGCCTCTGGGGGGATCTGCCTTCCTGGACGTCTGTCCAGCACATGTGCCTGCGGGCTCTGGCTGTGGGCTCACCCTCCTACGTCCCAGCTCACCCCAGACACAGGGGTCAGAGCAACGACCCCAGGCTCCGTGTAACAGTGTAAACCCTGTACTAGTGAGGTCACACATAGGAGCTGGTATTGCCCAAGTTAGCCCTTCCTTTCTGGGACAGCCTGAGAGAGTGCCACGTACAAGTCCTGGAGAGGACCAAAGGAAGGAGGCCCCTGGCCTCTCCCCTTTGGTTCTCTTTTCTCCTGCCTGCAGCCCCACCACCTAAGCCACCATGTTTCGCCAGCTGTCCTCTCCCCTCCACGGCTCCCACATCACCTGGATGGCTTGGTGCCCACCCTGACTCTCTCCCAACCATGGGCCAATATTAGTCAGCTGCATGGCATGGTCCTGGGCATTACCCCGGGTACTGTGCCTCACCGCCCTCCTAAACATTCTGGATCAGCCTGAGGGCTTTGTGACTCAGATCTGGCCATGGGTTGGTTGCTCCAGTCCCTGGCTGTTGAGGTCACACTCTGCTTGGACAGGGCCCTTGGTTCCTGGGTTGCTGAGCCCGCTGTCTCCCAGAGCCCTGTCTGCAGCCACCCACGGGGCCTGTCACTTCATGTCCATCCCCTATGGCTCTCACTCTGAGTCTTGGCCCCCAGGGTCCCATACCAGGCCAGGGTTTTCGAAGCCCCTTCCTTGCCATGGAAGGGGATTTGGACCCAAAGGTCCCCTTTCCCATGAACAAGCAGCTCTTCCTTTCCCACCCATCTCTGAGGAGTCCCAATCTGGAGGCGAGGGGGCCAAACCTGGGTTCCGTGTGAAGTTGTCCATCTGCCGCAGCAGGTACTCCTGCCTGGTGTGGACCTTTATGAGCTGGGCCTGCAGGACTTGCAGCTTTGGTGCACCCACAGCCAGGTGACGGACAGGCTCCGAATGGGTAAAGAACAGGCTGTCCTCAGCGGCCAGTGTTTCATTCTCGAAGTGAATGTCCAGGGCCCAGAGCTGTTCCTGCAGATTCAGAACTGGACATCCCACCCACCCCACAGTACTCTCTTAGGGACCTCGTTGAAGACCATGGCATGGAGTAACTCCCTGACATTTTTGTGTCAAAGGTGCATACCTTTTGTAGGCCTAAATACATACACACATTTCATGTGCTGCAAGGACCAGAATGAGCACAGAGCTTTTTCTGTCTCTTGCACATGTGCACTCCACACTCAGGCATGACATTACACACCCACAGAACACTCCTGCATGGCCTGGAGATGCACCCACTGAGTCACAATCAACCTTCAGCCTTCATGCTGTTAAGACTTCCGTGCATGTTCTGAGCATGACAATTAATGTGCTGGTCTGACTTAGTATGCATGTGACACGTGTTTATGACAGTTGGGCACATAGCGTTCTTGAGTGACTTCAGTGTCTGCTGATGGAATTGCTTTGTGACCTTAACATTCGGACTGGGAACACTTTGCAAAATAAAGTCATGCTAAAATGAACACTGCAGTCAACAAAGCCCCTTCCCACTCAGAAGCTGGAAATCTTTGATGTAAGATGATCACGGCACGCCTATGTGAAATAACTGCATCAGTCATTGCTTTAGACACATATAGGCGCGCTCTCTCTCTCTCTCTCTCTCTCTCTCACACACACACACACACACACACACACACACACACACACAAACACATACTTCCCCCTTCCCATTCCATCACTGTGGCAGCCCAGGGACTGAGAACTCTCTCCCAGCAGGTGGGAAGTAGTGGTCCCAGGACTCCCCACTCATCCTGAGCCCTGTGTCAGTCTGAGCCATGTTCAGTCACCCACAGAGGGACTAGACAGGACCAAGACAGCCTCACCTTTCATCACCAAGAACCCAGCACCCACGGAGAGCAGAATCAGGTAGGTGAGTACCAGGGCCATGAAGCACTTCATCCCATTTGGCCTCTTCGGCTTTGTATCTGAAACACAACCCAGGTAGAAGGTGGCTGCTGCCAAGGATGGAGAACAGGTGACCCCAACTGGGCCAAATCCCTTCTGTGTGTAGTCGAGTGGGGAACACATCAAAACCCTACGACCCTGAAATCTTCCTCTAATCATCCTTCTTGCCACAGGGCAAGAAGTGCCATCGTGGGCCATTCATCTGTGTGGCCAGGCAAACAAAACCCTGGGTCACATGCCACAGTTGGAAACCAGGTGGTCTGTAAACGAGGTATCACTGACAAAGCCCCAGCACAGTGCCTGGCCACAAGGGCTCTTAGTGGGTGTGTAGCCGATGAAGGAGCAAACTGACGAGTTCGTTTCAAACCTCTGACAGGAGGATGACTGTTCCCATTTTATAAACAAGGAGCAAGGTGTGGAGAAGTAGAAAAACCTATTAGGTTATAAGACACGAATATGGGATTCAGTTCCAGGCCTTTGTTTTCTTTGTCTTTATATCTTTTAAATGATAATAGTAAAACATGCTTAATATAATTAAATAGTATAGAGAGTATTACAAGAGTTCATGACCTCCTCTGAACCCCGAGGTCCTAACAGGGGAGGAAAGCCTTGTTTGCATTTTGGGGCGTGGACTTCCTCCTGTCCCCCTTGCTCTCAGAAACTTAATACCCATATACCCCATAGGTAGACTTCTCTTTTCTTTTAGTTTTACATAAATGATGTCATATTACATCTACTACAGAAGCTTGCTCTTGACAATGAATCATTTTCCATGGACATTCTTCTAGTTTTCTTTGTAGAGAAGGATTTCACGATTCCCTTTATAGCTTCCTGATAGTCCTTAAAGACAAAGTCACAATTCACACAAACATTTCCCTATTGATGAGCTGTTTCCAGTTTGGGGTGTTACAGGCTGCAGTGGTTCCGACGCCAGCCTTCTGCTCACGCCAGTTGAGAGGCATCCAAAGGCAGGGACCCCACCTAGCCCTGTGGTTCCCACCACTCCCATGCCCGAGCACCCACTCTGCTCCAGACCTCGGCCAACGTCATCCCTAGTGCTCACAGCAATCCTGCAAGGTAGGTGTGATCATCCTCTTCCAGAGAGGACAGGCCTCAGTCCAAAAAAGGGGGCCCCTGACCCCAGGTCGATCTAACTCCCAGGCTTGAGCTCACCTCACTAGCCTACATTGACTGCTGCCCCTTGGAAAATGCAGTTGAAATGAGCCCCGGGGCAGACCTGAGGGGGAAAGAGATCAGAAGTGAACAGCCCAGGAAATGGAGGGTGCATTGTGAGCAACGTTTTGCTTCAGGATAAGTGAGGGAGAAGTTTCAGTTGACTATTGCAATAGAGGCGTACGACTTTGCATCTTTCTCCATCACCTGTGGGAGCTGTGTTAGCCTGCTGACGTTCTTTCCAGCCATCGGCAGAACAGGAGTCCCTGCTCGAGCATCATCTAATGCACAGTGGTCCAGAGATGGCTCTGGCAGTGCCAAGAAGAGTGGGGCTTTTCTATTGGGTAGATTTTTAGTTAGTGGCACTTGGTTATGCTCAGTCTAGCACAGAATATCGCCCACTATACCCCGCAAATAAAGGCCCACACACACGAGTGAGTTAACACACAACCTGGCCAAGTCACTGCCCTGCTCAGCCCTTGAGGCTGCTCCCTGCCCTCAGTACAAACAGCTCCCCGCTGGTTGACGAAGCCCTCCTGCCAACCAGCTCTCCTGTGGCTGCACATCCTACCACCCGCGGTCAGGCCAGACTCTCCTGCTTACATCCCTCCCGCTTCGGGCCACGTATCTCTTCTGTATACACAACCCTCTCTCCTCCCTTCAGTGTGACTAATTCCTACGATCCCTTGGGAGCACCATGGAGCTTCTCCTGCTCCAAGATATTTTTCCTGGGTCCCCTGAGCTGAATGGGACCATGCTCTGTTTTCCCACATCACTCTGAGTTCCCTCCTGTCACGGCACCGATCACCCTGAACAGTGTCTCTTCATAGAAGCTTCTTAGGATATATTGCAGCATGAACATGGTGTCTGGTACACAACATGTGCTGGAAAGAAGATGACTGAACAGATGAAGGGATGAATGGATGGCTTCAGATGTCTGGGTGCTGAGCTTGTGGGCAGTTCAACTCTGTCAGTTTAGAAGTGTTGGAAGAACACTGGGAATGCAAGTTAGGGCCTCAGGTATCCACACAACCATCAAGGTGAGGATGATAACACGGAAGGGAGGCCTTACACTTCACAGAAGATGGTGCCTGGTGAACACAATCTCAAAGATAGCTCTAAACTTGATGAAACACAACATGGGATGGGAGCGGAAAGATCAACTGTGCTTCAGAGACACAGGTGTCGCAGAGGTCAGAGGTCAAAGGTAGAAGTGAGGGTCAGCATGAAAGATAGAAATCTGTTCAAACTAGATGGTAGGAGCAGAGAGGAAGGCACTTGAGTAAGAATAACGAGAGGAAAAACAGACATGGTAGTATGATGAGCGTGGTTTGTGGGTGTCCCCTGAGGCCTGGAATGCTTTTCTAAGTCAGAGCAATCACCTGGCAGAGAGGCAAGATATTTTAGAAGCTGGGAATTTCTGATCTCTGAACATTAACTAATTCACTCCGTAGAAAGCAGAGGATCTGATAAATTCTTTACCCTCTACGCTGATCATCTCTTACAGGGTAGAAGAAACTGCAAAGGAATATCTACTCTGGATTGGATTTGACCATGAGGAATTGTTGCTTGAGATGAGAAAATGAAAACAACCTCAGATGAACAAGAAAGAGCCCCCCTGAAGTGAACTATGGTGAGCCTGGGCGAGGATTTTAAGGAAGCAGTTTTCAGACATTTGACAGCTCTATTGTCTGATTTACATTAAAAATATGGCTCCAGAAGGAAATAAAATTTCAATTCTATAAAAGATCTCAACAAAGAAAAAACGGCTGCATACAAACTCTAGGGTTCCCAGGCTTGCCATCTCCCAACTCCTCCCCTGGTGGCAGAAGGTGGCTTGGTAGGTTCGCTCCTCTCGTGTTGTGACACTAGTAGAGATTAAGCAGGAGCAAATCCCCCTCTCTCTTTCCCAGCACTGAGTTGCTGGTGAGCAGGCCCAGGGAATTGGTCTCTGCCCTGTTCCCATCTCCCACCTAGTAGCATCCGGTAGTCTGACAGTCTGTAGAAGTGCCTTCTGCCCCTGCAGGTATCACCAGCAGGGAGACAGCACAAATACCCATAGCATCAGGTGAACAGAGCAGACAAGCATAGCACAGTCAGGGCTTTGAAACTAAGTTGTTATTGGAACTACAGCCCACAAAATGGGCCAGAATCTATGTAATAAACCTAAACAGTGTCACTATCTACTAAAATAGAAGATTTAAATAGGCTCCAGAGTCTCCTGACATACTGTACATAATGTCCATTATACAGTAGAAAATCACTCATTATACTTAGAACAGAGAAAATTACAACTTGAGTGAGAAAATAAAAACAACAGGCGTCAGTATCATGATGGCATAGATGTTGAAATTATTCAATAAGGATCTTAAAGCAACCATCACAAAAATACTTTAATCAACAATTATTAATACTCTTGAAAGTAATACAAAAAATTTTTAATTTCACAAAAAATAGAGGATATAAAGAAGAACCAAATGGAAATTGTAGAACTTGAAAACACTGAAAAAAATGTTTAAATCTGGGGCCAGCCCGGTGGCTCAGGTGGTTAGAGCGCCATGCTCCTAACTCCGAGGGCTGCCGGTTTGATTCCCACATGGGCCAGTGGGCTCTCAACCACAAGGTTGCCAGTTCAATTCCTCGAGTCCCACAGGGGATGGTGGGCAGTGCCCCCTGCAACTAAGATTGAACACGGCACCTTGACCTGAGCTGCCGCTGAGAAGCTGAACAGCACCCTCTACAACTAAGATTGTAAGGACAACAATTTGACTTGGGAAAAAAGAATCCTGGAAGTACACACTGCTCCCCAATAAAGTCCTGTTCCCCTTCCCCAATAAAATCTTTAAAAACAAACAAACAAACAACAAAAAAAACCCTCATAATTTAAAAAAACAAAAAGTTTAAATCTCATTAGATGGACTGAATTGTGTAATATGTATGACAAAGGAAAGGACCAATGAACTAAATGATAAAATAATAGAAACTGCCCAATATTAAAAACAGAGAAAATTGACAAAAACAAAACAAAACAACAACAACAACAAAAAACACCTCAGTGACTTGTGTGTCAACAACACAATACATAATATTCATATCACTGAAGTCCCGCAAAGAGTGTGAGGCTGAAAAAAATATTCAAACAAATAACGGTGGCTGAAAATTTCTCAAATTTGGTGAGAAACGTAAACCTACAAATTCAAGAAATTGAGCAAACCCCAACCATGATAGATGCAAAGCAATCAATACCAAGACATATCACAAGTAAAATTCTGAAAAAAAAATCTAGATACAAAGAAATTTAAAAATCTAAAGGAAAAGAAAAACTCTTGAAAGCAGCCAAGAGAAAAATGATACGTTACCTATAAAGGTATACCAATCTGAAGATAGCAAATTTCTCATCTGAAACCATGTAGATCAGATGGAAGTGACACATTTTTCCTGTGCTGAAAGAAATGACTTATCAACCATGAATTCTATACCCAATGAAAATATCTTTCAAGAATGAATGAGAAATGAAGCAATTCTCAGATGAAGAAAAACTAAGAGAAGTTATATCTAGTAGATATTGGCATGGCAAAGTGGTTGTAAAAGCATGACCCAACTATATACTATCTACAAGAAACCAAAAAAAAAAAAAGAGCTTCCATTGACATGAGGCAAAAATTGATATAAGTGAAAGGAGAAATAGATAAATCCATAATTATAGTTGGGGACTTTAACACCTCACTCTCAGCAATTGATAGAAAATGACCAAAGTATTGAAGAATTGAACATCATAATCTAACAGGATGTAATTAACATTTATAGACTACTCAATGCAACAAGAGAAGTATACACATTCTTTCCATGAACACATAGAATATTCAGCCATATTCTGTGTCATAAAACAAATCTCAACAAAAATGTAAAAGTAATGAAGTCATATAGAGTATGTTCTCTAACAATGGAAACAAAATAGAAACCAATAACATATAGACAATAGGAAAATCTCCAAAACACTTGGGAAAAAATGAAACCAAACCAAACAAAACAACTTCTAAGTGATGGATAGGCCATAGAAAAAGTCTCAAAGATTACGGTGGCCAAGACATGGAAACAACCAAAATGTCCTTCAATAGATGAATGGATAAAGAAGTTATGGTATGTATACACAATGGAATACTCGGTGTTAGAAAAGATGAAATAGGACCATTTGTGACAACATGGATGGATCTTGAGATTATAATGCTAAGTGAAATAAGTCAGACAGAAAAAGCAGAGAACCATATGATTTCACTGATATGTGGTATATAAACCAAAAACAACAAAAGAACAAGATAAACAAATGAGAAACAAAAACTCATAGACACAGACAATAGTTTAGTGGTTACCAGAGGATAAGGGGGGCGGGGGGGTGGTAGATGAGGGTAAAGGGGATCAAATATATGGTGATGGAAGGAGAACTGACTCTGGGTGGTGAACACACAATGGGATTTATAGATGATATAATATAGAATCGTACACCTGAAATCTATGTAACTTTACTAACAATTGTCACCCCAATAAACTTTAATTAAAAAAAAAAAGAAAAAGAAAAAGTCTCAAAGAAATTTTTTAAAAAATAGAAATTAACAAAAGTGAGAATACAGCATATCAAATTATGGGATTTGGCTAAAGCAGCAGTGAGAGGAAATTTATAGCACTAAATGCTTCATTATAAATGAGAAAAGATCACAAATCAATAAACTAAGTTCCTACTTCAAGAAACTAGAAAAGAAGAGCAAAGTAAACCCTAAACAACCAGAGAAAAGAAATAGTAAAGATCAGAGTAGAAATCAATGAGATTTAAAATAGGAATACAAAAGAGAACATCAGGGCAGCCAGATGGCTCAGTTGGTTAGAGTGCGACCTCTCAATGACAAGGTTGCCGGTTCAATTCCCGCATGGGATGGTGGGCTGCGCCCCCTGAAACTAAAGATTGAAAATGACGACTGGACTTGGAGCTGAGCTGCACCCTCCACAACTAGATTGAAGGACAACTCCCTGGAGAAACACACTGTCCCCCAATATTCCCCAATAAAATTTATGGGGAAAAAAAGGAGAGAAAAATCCACAAAAAGAAATGCTGGTTCTTTAAATAAAATCAATAAAATTGATAAAGCTCTAGCAAGACTGACAAAAATTATATATATATAAAACACAAATCACCAATATCAGGAATAAAACAGGGGATATTACCACAGATCCTGCAGCCATTAAAAAAAAAATTACAGAAATACTATTACTAGCTTTATGTTCACAACTTAGAAGAAATGAGCCCATTTCTCAAAAACCATATGCTACTGAAACCCAACCAATGTGAAATTGATAATATAAATATCTATAACTACTTAATTTGTAACTTAAAATCTCCTGAAAAAGAAAAATCTAGGCCCAGATGATTTTATTGAAGTATTCCGACAAACTTTAAAAAATAATTAGCACCAATTTTTACACAATCTCTTATAGATAATAGAAGGGTAGAGAGCACTTCCTAACCCATTTTATGAGGTCAGGATTACCCTGGTATGAAAACCGGACAAAGACAATGCCAAAAAAAAGAAAAGAAAAAAGATCCAATTTCTCTCATGAAATTTGACACAAAAATCCTCAAGAAAATATTAGCAAACCATATCAAGTAATGTATAAAAATAATTTATATACTCTGACTAAATGGGATTTCCAGATATGCAAAGTTGGTTCAATATCCAAAAACCAATCAATATGAACCATCATATCAACAGGCTAAAGAAGAAAAATCATTTAATCATATAAATGATGCAGAAAAAGCATTTGACAAATTCCAATTCATAATAAAGCTCTCAAAATTATAATTCACAATTATAATTCCCATAATGACAAATTCCTAATAAAAACTCTCAGCAAACTAGAAATAGAGAACTTCCTCACTTAAAAAAAGTATCTACAAATAGTATCTACAAAATATCTAAAACTAACATGATACTTACTAATGAAACAGAGGACTTTTCTCCTAAGATTGGGAACAAAGCAATGATATCTGTTCTCACTCTCTATTCAATCACATTTCTATTAGGTAGGTGCAAAAGTAATTGCGATTTTTGCAATTATTTTTAACCTTTTAAACCTCAATTACTTTTGCACCAACCTAATACATACAACTACTGGCAAACATGTGGAAATCAAAGGTAAAACAAATAGCATTTACAATCCAAATAAAATAAAATATTTAGGTATAAATTTACCAAAATATATACAGGATCTGTATGCTGAAAATTACAAAATCTTGATTTAAAAAATAAAATCAAAGACCTAAATAAATGTAGAGACATACCTTGTTCACGGACTGTAAAACTGAACATAGTAAAGATGTCAATTCTCCTCAAATTGATCCATAGGTGTAATACAATTCCTATGCAATTCCAGTGAGGTTTTTTCTGTAACTATAGATAAGCTGGCGAGAGTGGAAAATGTTACATCCACACTGGAAAAATAGATCAGCTGCTTCTTATAAAACCAAACATACTCTTAGAATCCAGCCATTGCGCTTTTGGGCATTTATCCCAGAGAAATGAAAACTTATGCTTACAAAAAACTTTCATATGAATGGTCTTAACAGCTTTATTTGTAATGGCCCCAAACTGGGAACAACCCAAACATCTTTCAATGGGTTAAACAAACTGATACATTCACGCCATGGAACAATACTCATTAATACAAAGAACCAATTATTCATACATGTAACAACTTGGATGGATCTCAAGGGAAATATGCTATGTGAAAAATAAAAGCCAATCTAAAAAAGTTACATAGTGTGTGATTCCATTTATATAACATTCTTTAAATAACAAAATGATAGAAATGGGGAACTGATTAGTGCTTGTCAGGGCTTAGTGACTGCTGGTGGAGGACTGAGGGGTACGTGTATAAAGGAATAGCACGAGAAATTTTTGTGGTGATTGAACACACATTCTGTGTCTTGATTCTGGTGGTAGTTACACAAATATAGGTGTATGATAAAATTGTAGAGAACTATATTCCCACACACAGATGAGTGCCTGTACAATTAATGAAATCTAAATAATCTTGGTGGGTTGTACCAATATCAGTCAACTGTGGAAAACTGCATGTGCATCACAGAGCCTTTCCTGTACATCTTTTTGCAACTTTCTGTGAATCTATAATTATTTCAAAATAAAAAGTTTTAAAAACTCTACGGGGAAAACCAAATGTTTAAAAGATGCTGAGAAATAGTGATGTGACAAAGAACAAAGTCAGAATAATGACATGCAACGATAGTAGTCACATCAGCAAGGCTGACCCTGAATTAAAGTCTGTTGGGAAAATGTTTTAAATTATCTTTAGAACAGGAAGAAGGGACAGGCAGCTAAGAGCCAATGCTTAATGTTAATTAAAACAAAGAATAACAAAACCCATAACTTCTCTATCTATATCTTTGGGAGTCTTCTCTGTCAAGAAGAATATTCTTCAGACTAAAATTAGTGGGAAGAACTATGATGAAGAACGATGTGAAGCCTGAAATAGCTGAGGGATTAGGGGGACAGGTCAGACACATGACACTCCACAGACCTGCAAGAACTTGCAATGTTCAAGCAGAACCACTTCTTGAGAAGCAAGATACAATCAGGGGAGTGACAGGAAGACTTGAGCCAGACAAATGTTCATGTTTTTCAAAAAGTTAGAAGGGAGTGCATCCCAGAAAGAAATTGTCAACAGGGACAAATGTAAAGTCACTTGTTCAAGCTCAGGTTTTCCATTATTGATGTGGGAGATGGGGCTGAGGAAGACCTGGGGGTTTGTTGGACCTTCAGGGCTCAAGCATCTTCAGAAACTAAAGCAATGTAGAGCAGACATAAATCAACATCTGAAGATGCCTGGAGCCATTTGGTGCTGAAGCAAGTAGTTTCATTCATCTCAGGAAGCCCTGAGAAAGTCACTGCATTACAGGGATTACTGTCCACAATGGCACTCATCTGGAAAGTTCCTTTTGTTCCATGGTCTTTGTAGGAGAAGACAGGAAGTTGTAAACGCATTTAGAAAAATATTCCTTCCATCAAAACTGGAGTGATTTTGTTTCTTGGGTCGATATTTAGTTAGTGGCATCCATAGCCCAAGTCAGAAATCCGGGATTCACCCTTGACACTTGTATCTCCCTCACTTGCCATGTCCCACCATTATAGTTCAACTGATTTGACTTCTTATGTTTCTCCAGACCATTCTCCTTTTCCTTTTTCACAACTACTGCTTCTCATCTCTTGTTGCCATGCTCCTCTCTGTCCTCAGCATTACTCTTTCCAGCTTGTCCACCATCTATGATAGTGAACAATCTTAAATGCAAACCAATGCCTCTCAGCCCAAGTTCAACCCCGGCAAGGCTCCCTATTGCCCTCAGGATAAAGCTAATTGGTCCTAGTGTCAATCCCCACTGAGCTCCCCCACCCAGCTTTGGCCCAGCAATGTGGAGCTCTTTGCATTTCCCTGATATATTCCTTGTGAATATATCTTAAACATATGGTCCCTTATCCACCCTAGCCACTCTCTCCTTTCTCTGATTACTTTTCTTTATCCATTAGATTTTAGAAGCCGAATCGGCTCTGTCCTCAATGACCCCACACCAGATTCGTTTATAATGTCCTGTGCAAATATCAGTCACAGCCGGTGACGGATTGTATAGAAATAAGTGATGGCCATCCTCACCCTGCCATCCTCCTGCCACTACGGACACGACTGTGGGCTCCCGGAGGCCAGAGGCCATGTTTGTTTTTGTCTGTTTCCTCAGTGCAGGTAGTAGGTGCTGAAAATGTTTGATCAGCTGACTTTGCTTGAACATTTCAGTACCTTAAAAAGTCATATATCCAGAATGCTGCAAAGTTCTGAATAGCCAATAATTATTAAAGTAATTTGCATGTCTGCCTTCTCTGTTACTGCGCTGTGAATTCCTAAAGGTAGCACCGACCCCTTCGTCTTTGTACCCCCATAAATTCCAACCAGTGATCTGCACAGACAGACGCTGGATAAGAGGGACACTCAGGCCAGAGGACAGAGATGCAGTTCCTGAACACACACCTTCCAGAAAAGACTGAGCGTGGAAAGGACTGACCAACTTGGAAGACGATTCGCAGTGGATATTCTGGAATAGGAGATCAGTGCTCCCCTGTAGAAAGTCACTCACTGGTGACTTTAAACGCTACAAATTCTAGAAGATTTTAAAAATGCATCACCTGTATAATGCTGAGTGAAAAAATAAAGACGACAGAGTTGACTGAATTTTAAAACCTGAGTTTAACCGAAAACAAACTAATTATGAAGCTATGAACATATCCTAGGCAACAGGAAATAGTTAAAGCACTCCCTGGTCAACACTTCAGTTATAACAGAAGTCACCTTAAAGAATTTTAGAGGCATTGCATTATTAAACAGATATGACGCGCTTGGCTTCAGTTTTGTGGAACTTTTCATTCCCCTTGTTTTGCATTGCCATTTCATCACACAACCTGTGCGTGAGAATAAGGCACGCATAAAAAGGAGGGGCATTAGTGTTAATCTAAGGGAAAATATTTAAATACCATTGAAAGGAAGTGGGGAGCTACATTATTAAATAGATACGACGCGCTTGGCTTCAGTTTTGTGGAACTTTTCGTTCCCCTTGTTTTGCATTGCCATTTCATCACACAACCTGTGCGTGAGAATAAGGCACGCATAAAAAGGAGGGGCAGTAGCATTAATCTAAGGGAAAATATTTAAATACCATTGAAAGGAATTGGGGAGCTAAAAAACCCACAAAACTATATGCCAAAGATACAGCATCTATTATTAGCATTACACAAATGGCAGCTTGAAGCATTCCCTAAATGTATTAGAGAGTCTATGGTGCAAACCCAGACTTTCTATGGACTTCTCTAGTCTTCTGTCACCAACAGAAAGACCACCTCACCAGGCCAATGTCATTATTGGGGGGTAGTACTTTACCACTGATTTCAAAGGTCTCCATTGCAGGAAACATGGTTTGGTCGAGGGCAGCTCTGTCTTCGGTGCTAGCTAAGAACTTCTCTTCCTTGAGAATTTCCTTATTTTCCATCGCTAGGCTTTATAGATGGCCAAAGTCCTAGAGCCAGCAGAAATGCTTCCCTTATGAGGAGCCACTCAGGGAAAGACTGTTCTCGTTTAACTACTGTAACTAGTTGTAGATCGCAGCACTTCCCCCTTGGCTCTGCTTTCTGAATTTGCAAAACGTTTCCTGCCCTGATCAGGATTGGGCATTTCTCAAAAACAGGCTATTCACTTGTGGAATTCTTGCTTAGTGAAGTGGCCTGTTAGGGGGGTTGGGTGGCTTTGGCACAAGTCTTTGCTCCCAGGCCTCTGCGAGCAGAGAGCTGAATGACCAGGGGGGACGTTTCTTTCCTTCCCGTCTGTCTACCCAAGGCCTCCCATCGTCTCAGACCCAACTCGCGGCCCTGGAACCTCTCCAGCCCCCACAGAAATATCCCTCCTCTGACATCCTTCTGTTCTTGGGGTTCATCCTTGCTACTCAGTATGGACCATGGACTGACAGCATTAGCATCGCCTGGGAACTTGTTAGAAACGGAGTCTCAGGTCTCACCCCGTATACACTGAATTCAAATGTATGGTTTAACAAGATCCCCAGGTGATGCATGTATTGGAGAAGCACTGCTTTATACCTCCCATTTTAGCCTTTAATTATATTTCCCCTTACAGTTTTCCCATGTTCTGTGTGTGCACATGTATGCTTGGTCTGGACCCAGTAAGCTCTCAGCAACTTGAGGGGAGAAACCTCTTCCCTATATCTCTCGGGCTGGGCACGCCCTACCGGGAGGTTGTATGACGAGGTGGTTAAGACACAGACCCGAAGATCTCGAATGCCTGGATTCAGATTTCACCTCCTCCACACAGCAGCTTTGTGACTGTGGGCTTTAAGCTTTAAGTGCCTTAGTTTCCTCATTTGTAGAATAGAGAAGATGGTAATGATTACGTGTATTAAATGAATTAAATCATTCAAGGTGGCTAAGATGGTGCCTGGTGAGTAATTAGCACGAAGGTCATTGCCTCTTTCACTGGAGAAGTTGTGGCAGGGAGATGAAGGAAACGACTTTTTCCTTAAAGGATTTCATGGTCTGGTATGCGGGATGGATGTGAATACAACTGAATTCCAGAAAATTGCTGTGGAGTGTGGTCATCATTGAAGAACCTGAGAAGACAGAAGTGGTCAGGAAGCTGGGGAAACAGGGGTGGGAATAGCACAAAAAGCTTCAGGATCAGGTCTGAATTTAAAGGAATGACTGCAAGTTTACCTGGAGAGCAAGATAAGGCAAGGGCATCCAGGTACGAAAAATGGCAAGGGCAGCCTCACAAAGATGGGATGGCGTGGGGTAGGAGAAACAAAGACGTCTGGCCCATTTGGAATGTAAGCGGTGAGGAGAGATGGCAGGAGATGAAGCTGGGCCGGCTAAGTCACTTTCTTTGCCCTGTGGCATGACAGAAAGTAAAAGGGAAAAGAAAGGAAAGTGAATTCCTGGCATTGTCCCACTAGGCAGAGAGAGATCCCCAGTGGTGCCCACAACTTCAACATTCAGAAAGTCTGCGGCTAGGAACAGAAGCAGAACAGAAGAGGTTAAAAGGAGAGAACTAGAAGTCAGGAAATGAAGGCAGCAGGGAGCTCTGGTTAGAAGTTTCCGGTGGACTGCTGGACCGCACAAGGTAACAGAGGCTTCAGGGGCTTCCCCCGCAGGAGGGAAATCTCCCCAGCCAAAGGAACCCACTCACTCTGCCTGGTCGGCTCAGCTCTGACCAACGACATCCTTATTCATGGAGTGGGGTAGGAGCTCATTGGAAAATACTATGGGCTAATTACCTCGTACCACCATGCTTGGAGGGACTAGTTAGTAGATGTCAAGTGTAATTGTTTCAGCTCTGGCTATGGGACCAGAAAGACCTGGAATCCAAACCCATCCCTTTCATTAACTTGCTGTGTGATCTTGGGTGACTTACTTAACTTCTCTGAACCTCAGCACACAGTAATAGCTCGTAGAACCATTAACCATTATTCAGGATTTATTAGGTGCCAGACACTGTGCTACACATTTACATATATTGCTCAACACTCACAACTTGAAACTTGCCTCAGATCTTGTGGTTAGAAAGTGCTGGCACTAGCATTCAAATCCAGAAGCCCCTGCCTCTACACTCAGTTTAATCCAGGAATTGTAATCCAGAGGTTCGCACCAGGGGAGCTTTTTGAAAACACACATGCCAGTTCCCATCTCCAACGTGAGGCTCTGCTTTTAATAGCAGACCCATGACTGGTTCTAAAGCACAGGCAGGCCGAGGACCCCTGTGCAGAATAATGAAGTGGTCACAAGCAGCATGGACACCTGTATGGGCCCTCAGGTCTCCATCCTGGGAGGACCCATTTAATACATCCCTATGACATGTATTAAATGGACACGCCATAGAAATCAAGCTAATATATCCAGCCTGCAGGGCCAGGACTAGAGTGAGGCAATGCAGGCACTAGCCGAGGATGCAAAAGATACAGTAATCAAGATAAATAATATTCTAATGCAACATTTTACAATTGAAAGTTAATGCAAACAGCCCACCATGAACAAAACACCAACGTTTTAAATAAAGACAGAATCCCACGCTGCACTTGCAGTGACTGGTCACTGCTTCACCCCGATCCCAACGCTGCTCGTTACTCTGTGTTTCTGCATTCCCCTTTGCAAAATGGGATACCAATAGTTGCTCCGTCTGCCCATACGGTGGGTGTGAGGATCAAATGAATAAGAAAAGTGTAAGGGTGTTTGTAAATGAAAGGAATCTCAGTAGAAAAGCAGCTTTTGTCAAGCCTGCACGTTGTAAGGTGAAACTCCTGCATTGTCCATATTACCCTTAAAAATCCCTTAAATTTTCCATAAAGTACAAAATGCACAGTTTGGGAAAATTGTACAGTCTCTTCCTAAGTCCCACTCAGACACTTTTATCTTCAAGAACGCAGATCTGGCTGTTGCTTCTCTCGAGCATCAGATGAAGTGGTCGGCTTGCATTTGGGGAACACGTTGTTGATTCCATTTATGTAAAAGAAACGCAGGGTTTGGCTTTATTTTCCTAACAGAGGGCATATACAGTAATTGGATTGGAGAATTTAAATGTGTGTTCAGAGTGGCTCTGATGTAGCATATCAAGTTCTGATGTTCTCCAAAGTGACAGCCAAGTGATTCCCGATGCTTTATTAGACGGGTAATGGGGCAGGACTCCCAGCCATATACGACCCCATTCCTGGTGGCCTCTGCAGAGCTTGACTCTCTATGAATTTGTGGGTCCCAAACTAGTTTAGTTGATGAGTCACCAAGATCACCAAGAATTCCTGAATAACCTCGTTCCAGGTGAAAATTGGGGCAACCACGTTAATGCATGATATAAAAACCACTGACAGAAACCCAAATATTCAAAACAAACAAAACCCCACAGCAAGTCTTCGTGGCCATCCCCAAGGCCCTGTCACACTCCACTGGTTGTCGAGCCATTTGTCCTGCCGTCTGCCTGCGCTCACCAGCAGAGATGACGCAAAGAGGAACCTGGGCTAAACAAGATGTATAGGAGATAAATGCAAAAATATTCTGTCTATTGATTTCATTTTTCCTTCCACACTGGTGGGCAGTGAACCCAGGCCTAGCTCAGTGCTTGGTACTAAATGAAGCTTAACTGCTAACTCTTTTGAAAATTAAAACAAACAAACAAACAAACAAAAAATCCAAAATAAAAACCCAGCAACACAAAAGACCATCAACAGGGTGACTAGATAAAGACAAATAAATTGTAATACAGCCATTCAATGCGATACTAATTAGCCTAAAAGAAATAAGTAACAATATGATGAATCTCAATAGCCATTGTGTTGAGTGAAAAAGCTACCCCCCAAAGATATATTGCATGATTCCATTTATGTAAAAGTTCCAGAACAAGCAACACTCACTATAGTGTCAGAAAATAGAACTATGGTTTCCTGGGTTGGGAGTAGGGGAGAATTGACCACGGGGAAGTACAGGGAAATTTCTGGGGTGATAGCAATGTTTCATATCTTGACTGGAGTGTTACAAAACTTAATGAACTTGAAATGTATGTATAGTGTGTATAGTTGGTAAATTACACTTCAATAAAGTTAATTAAGTATAGTGTATAAATTATACCTCATAAAGTTAATCAAAACAGAAATTAAAGAAAAAAGATGACAGAATCATCATGGTTGGAGTGTGGCCTAACTCACAGAAGTTCATCCTTTGAGAGCCACGGGAGGGTGATGGTGCCAGCATCCCAGCAACAGGTGTAGATTGGGGGGAGGGGCGGTATTTCCCCAGGTGCAGTGCATGTGAGACCCCCCATACCCTCTCTTGCCTGAATTGGGATCCTTACTTACACTTTAGGATTACTTCTTCAGGATTGCAGCTTGTGCTCTCAGAACAGAGGAAAGAAAAGGGAAGCAAACTGGTCTCTGGTGAGACTTTCCCACTGACCCAGCACTCCCACCCAGGACAAAGGCTGGCAAGGCAGGTGTAACCCCCAATCTGATTTCAGGAATACAAATTCTCCTGGCGCCAGACAACACGCTCTACCTTCCTGAGACCTGTAATGTTTCCACAGAGGTCAAACCTTTCATTCCCCCAATGGAAAGCTATCTTCTCCTAGGAGAGAAAACAGTGACTTATTCACTCTGAAGTATAAACAAGCAATATTATTCCTTTCCCAGAGCAGATTTGGGGATTGGAAGAGATGCAGGAGCAGGAGACAGTGAGACCACCAGGGACCCTGGAGGTCTCTGCACATGAAAGTCTTAGATATACACTGAAAGAAAAGCAAGAGCCATTACTAGAAACTTTGCAGGTTTTGCAGTTGTGCCAAGGGTCACCTGTGCTAAGTCTCTGTGATCTAAAATAATTTTGCCTGAGCAATCGTGAGCTAGGAGCAAATGGGATGGAACAGAGAAAATAGGAAATTAATCAGAATTGCTATGGAGGTAACTGTCAGCCATCCCCCATTCATTCAATAGATGTTTATTGAGTGCCTAATACCTTGTTTCCCTGAAAATAAGACCTAGCAGGACCATCAGCTCTAATGCATCTTTTGGAGCAAAAATTAATATAAGACCCGGTCTTATTTTAATATAAGACGGGTCTTATATAAACCCGGACTTATTTTAATATAATATAAGACAGGGTCTTATATACTATAATATAATATTACATAGGACCAGATCTTATACAAATTTTTGCTCCAAAAGACGCATTAGAGCTGATGGTCCGGCTAGGTCTTATTTTCAGGGAAACACGGTATGTCCTAATCTCTGTGCAGGTAAGAGAAGAAAACAGACCCTTATTCTCTCTGATGAGCTTGTTATCCACTCTGCCTTAGTCACATGCTCCCGGGGTCATGCCCTACCTTGTCATTTTTAGTAATTGTAAATTCTTCATAGTCTCTCATCCATCCACTCTCTGGCCACACCGCCTATCTTTCCAGCTCATTCCTTTACTATACCTACCACCACCAACAATCCTTTGTCCCTAGGACTTCTGATCTATTGTTCTGCCACTCTTCTACTATCCATTACCCATTTCATGACCTCTCTCTCCTACTAATTCATCTTAAATTTATGGTCAGTCATTATAATCACCTCCTTGCCCCTCTTTTGCTTTATTGTACTCACTTGACAAAAACTACACACAACTGAATGTAACTGGAGAAAAACAGTTTGGTTAGGAACCAGCTGTTCCCCATCTCTCTCTCTCTCTCTCTCCTCAGGGTTCCCTTTTCCCTAAGGCACAATACTATTGAAATTAGGCCAATTGATAATCTTACAATGGCCTCTAAGTGTTCAAATAAAAAGGGAGAGTCACTCCTCTCTCACTTGAAATCAAGAGCTAGAAATGATTAAGCTTAGTGAGGAAGGTATGTCAAAAGTCAAGACAGGCTGAAAACTAAGACTCTTGCACCAAAGTTAGCCAAGTTGTGAATGCAAAGGAAAAGTTTTTGAAAGAAATGAAAAGTGCTACTCCAGTGAACACATGAATGATAAAAAAGCAAAACAGCTGTTTTGCTGATATGGAAAAAGTTTGAGTGGTCTGGATAGAAGATCAAACCAAGTACAGCATTCCCTTAAGCAAAAGCCTAATCTAGAGGAAGGCCCTAACTTTCTTCAATTCCATGAAGGCTGAGACAGGTGAGGAAGCTGCAGAAGAAAAGTTTGAATCTACATTCCAGGGGTTGGTTCATGAGGTTTAAGGAAAGAAGGCATTTCCATAACATAAAAGTACAAGATGAAGCAACAAGTGCTGATGTAGAAGTTACAGCAAGGTACACAGGGGATCGTGCTAAGATAATTAATAAAGGTAGTTACACTGAAAAACAAATTTTCAATGTAGACAAAACATCTTTATATTGGAAGATGCCATCTAGGACTTTCACAGGTAGAGAGGAAAAGTCAATGCCTGGCTTCAAATCTTCAAAGGACAGGCCAATTCCCTTGTTAGGGGCTAATATAGCTGGTGACTTTAATGCACACTTACATTCCAAATAATGCTCTGGCCCTTATAACCATGCTAAATCTATTCTGCCTATGCTCTATGCAAGTGGAACAACAAAGCTGGACAACAGCATATCTACTTACATCACGGTTTACTGAATATTTTAAGCCCACTCTTGAGACCTATTACTCAGAAAAAAAAAATTCCTTTCGAAATATCACTGCTTATTGACAATACACCAGGTCACCCAAGAGCTCCCATGGAGATGTAGAACAAGATTAAGGCTGTTTTCATGCCTGCTAACCCCACATCCATTCTGCAGCCTATGGATCAAGGAGTAATTTCGACTTTCAAGTCTTATTATTTAAGAAATACATTTCTTAAGTCTATAGCTGCCATAGACAGTGATTCCTCTGATGGATGTGGGCAAAGTAAATTGAAAACCTTCTGGAAAGGATTTACTATTCTAGATGCCATTAGAAACATTCGTGATTCATGAGAAGAGATCAAAATGTCAAAGTTAAGGCGCGGCTGGATGGCTCAGTTGGTTAGAGAGCGAGCTCTCGACAACAAGGTTGCCGGTTCAGTTCCCGCATGGGATGGTGGGCTGTGCCCCCTGCAACTGAGATTGAAAACAGCGACTGGGTTTGGAGCGGAGCTGCACCCTCCACAACTAGATTGAAGGACAGCGACTTGGAGCTGATGGGCCCTGGACAAAACACATGTTCCCAAAAAAAAAAAAAAAAAAAACTTAAAAAAAATCAACATTAACAGAGTTTAAAAGAAGTTGATTCCAACCCTATTGATTGACTTTGAGGGATTCAAGATTTCAGTGGACAAAGTAACTGCAGATGTGGTGGAAACAGCATGAAAACTAGAATTAGAATTGGAGCCTAAAGATATGACTTAATTGCTTCAAATTGATGATAAAACTTTAATGGATGAGGAGTTGCTTCATATGGATGAGCAATGAAACTAGTTTCTTGAGATGGAATCTACTCCTGGTGAATGTGCTCTGAAGATTGTTGAAATTACAACAAAGGATTTAGAATATTACATAAACTTAGTTGATAAAGCAGTGGCAGGGCTTGAGAGGATTGACTCCAATTTTGAAAGAAGTTCTACTCTGGGTAAAATGCTATCACACAGCATAGTGCATTACAGAGAAATCATTCATGAAAAAATGGTTAATGGATATGGGAAACTTCATTGTTGTCTTATTTTGAGAAATTATCACAGCCACCCCAACCTTCAGCAACCACCACCCTGTTCAGTCAGCAGCCATCAACGCTGAAAACCCTCCACCAGCAAAAAGATTCCAACTTGCTAAAGGTTCAGATGACGGTTAGCCTTTTTTAGTATAAAGTATTTTTAAATAAGGTATATACATTGCTTTTTTAGACATAATGCTATTGCACGCTTAATAGACTACGGTATAATGTAAACATAACTTTTATATGCACTGGGAAAACAAAAAATTCACGTCACTTGCTTTATTGTGATATTTGCTTTATTGCAGTGGTCTGAAACTGAATCTGCACTATTTCGAAGGCATGCTTGTAGACATCACAGGCTCTATACTAAAACTGAATTCCTGATATTTTCTCCATTTTAGTTGATGACAACTTCATCCCTCCATTTGTATCAATCAAAAATCATGGAAGTGATGTCATAGAAATGGCGGCAGCGGGGTGCACTTTTTGAGTTCTCCTTCGGATCTTATCACAAATGGGACATCTATAACCCATCAAAGGACTCTCCGCTCATCACACAGAAGAGCTGAGACTCATGCAAGGATTACTTGAAGGTGGGCAAATTGGGTGAGCAGGGGAAGAGTGGAGACGTGGCCCACATCTGCAGCTGCAGACACGCAGGGAATCCCAGGACGGAACAGAGAACACAAAAGCCAGGAGGTGGGCTCTTTCCCTGAGTCCCACAGCTGATCTTTCCCGCCGAGGGGGCAGCATATCCAGCATTTGAGGCAATAACCTCAGCTGATACCTCCAGTTGGGCCCTAGGCTGGACAAAGGACACAAACTCCATACCTGGGCCCCCCACCCCCCACCCACCCCCGCTCTTCCAATCCTACCCCCGCCCTTCCAGAGACTTAAACTGGCCCCTGAACTGAGGAGTAGTGTCAGATTACAGAAGAGCCTTAGTGCTCAGGCTCTGGGAAGACTGGTGTGCAGCTCTGACCCAGGCAAAAGGCTGGGAAGAGTGTGATTTTTGCTGGGCTAGGAGAGAAGAGACTCCTCCACCCCCAGCCACCACCTTTTCTGGCCTGCGGGAAGAGTGTGACACAGCTGTGCTGGGAGAGAGAAGATCCCTCCATCCCCAACTGCCACCCCCACCCTTTCTGGCCTGCCTAGGGCGGGGCAAATACAACTGTGGAGACACTCCCAGGGATCAGCAGTAAGCGGCAGAGGCAGCTCTGGGCTTTCAGCAGATCAGAAATCTCCCGCCGGCCACACACACACACACACACACACACACACGCGGAAGAAGTGCCCTAAGACTCAGGAGAACTGGACACAGGGCTGGTGGTGTTACTCTCAGTGCGCATATGTGCAGACAAGGGCAGACACTGCACTGACTTTGTAGAAACTACCATCCAGACCCCTCAGCCCCACGCATCTAGATCTGCATCCCCAACGTCACTCTGGGCACCAGGTGACCAGCTCTGGCTGCACAACATGCAGGGGACTCTTTGGTACAGCAGAGGACAACCTGGAGATTACTTGGTGGGCTTAAGCCAAGACTGACACTGCTTTTTGTTTTGTTTTGTTTTGTCTTTATATCTTTGATATCTTTGCCTGTGTTGAGTGGGGATTGTCGGATGTTTTTACATGTGAATGTATTTGATTTTTTCTTTGTTGTTGTTGTTGTTGTGCTTGGTGATTTGCTTTGTTCTGAAATTGCCCTACCAGGGCCCAGCTTAAGAGGCACAAGATTCAACACACCCAGAGGCCAACTCCAGACCAAACCAGAGTACTACCTGGTTTGACCTACAAGTGACACACCCAGAGGGAATTCTCTGCAGGCACAAGAGCGCATAGAGGCCAAACCACATTTAAGTGGTCAACCATCACGCAGCAGAACACCCTCAGGTGGGGAGAGCCAAGTCTCACAACTAGTCAGCCTAGGAGTTAACCCCACCTACTCACAAGCAAAAAGCAATTAAAGATCTTCTTGAACAGGACAATATACACAACACAAGAGTCACCTTTGGAGCACACGCAGAGGAGAAGAACGAAGTAGTGCAAGTCAAATATACAGGACACATACTACAGAAGATAACCCAGCAAGAACTAAGAACTCTAGGGGATCTACCTAATACATCGAAGCAAACACAGAGAGTCAGCCAGAATGGGGAAACAAAGAAAAATGTCCCAAATAAAAGAACAGAAGAAACCTCCACAACTGGAACCAAATGAAACAGAGGTAACCAACCTATCAGAGACAGAGTTCAGGTCACTGATGATAAGAATGTTTAAGGAGCTTAGAGACAACATAAAGAAGGATGTAGAAATCATAATGAACAACTAGTTAGAACTAAAGAACACAATTACCGAAATAAAGAACTCACTTGAAGGAATTAACAGCAGATTAGATGAAGCAGAGGATCGAATCAGCGACTTAGAAGATAAGTTAGCAGAGATCACCCAAACAGAACAACAGAAAGAAAAAAGAATAAAAAACAATGAAGGTGGTTTAAGAGACCTCTGGGATAACATCAAGCGCAACAACATGCACATCATAGGAATACCAGAAGGTGAAGAGAGGAAGCAAGGGATTGAGAACATATTTGAAGTAATAATGTCTGAAAACTTCCCCAACCTGATGAAGGAAACCAACATACAAGCCCAGGAAGTGCAGAGAGTTCCAACCAGGGTAAACCCAAACAGGTCCACACCAAGACACATTATAGTTAAAATGGCAAAGGTTAAAGACAAAGACAGAATCTTAAAAGCAGCAAGAGAAAGACAGAGGGTTACATACAAGGGAACTCCCATAAGACCATTAAATGACTTTTCTACAGAAACATTGAAGGCCAGGAGGGAGTGCCAGGAGATACTCAAAGTGATGGAAAACAAAGGCCTACAACCTAGATTGCTTTATCCAGCAAGGCTATCATTTAAAGTTGATGGAGAGATAAAGAGCTTCCCAGAAAAGAATAAGCTAAAGGAATTTATTACCATCAAACCAGCATTGCAAGAAATACTAAAAGGACTTCTGTAAATAGAAGAAATATCAAAACAACCTAACTACAAATTTAAAAATGGCAATAACTATGTACCTATCAATAATCACTTTAAAGGTAAACAGATTAAATGCTCCAATCAAGAGACATAGGGTGGCTGAGTGGCTAAGAAAACAAGACCCTTGTATATGCTGTATACAAGAGACTCACCTCAGATCAAAAGACACAGGCAGACTGAAAGTGAAGGGTTGGAGTAAGATATTTCATGCAAATGGAAATGAGAAAAAAGCTGGAGTTGCAATACTTATATCTGACAAAATAGACTTTAAAATGAAGAACATATTAAAAGATAAAGATGGGCACTATATAATAATAAAGGGATCTATCCGACAAGAGGACATAACTCTAGTAAACATCTATGCACCCAACATAGGAGCACCTAAATATATAAAACAGATATTGACTGACATAAAGACAGAGATCAACAGTAATACAGTCATAGTAGGGGACTTCAACACACTTCTGACAACAAGGGACAGGTCTTCCAGACAGAAAATCAATATGGAAAAAACAGCCTTAAATGACACATTGGACCACTTGGATTTATTTAATCGATATTTTCAGAGCATTTCACCCCAGTGCTGCAGAATACACGTTCTTCTCAAGCGCCATGGAACATTTTCCAAGATAGACCATATGTTAGGCCACAAAACAAGTCTTGATATATTTAAGAAAATTGAAATCATACCAATTGTCTTCTCTGACCACAGTGCTATGAAATTAGAAATGAACTACAGGGAAAAAACTGGAAGACACACCAATTCATGGAGGCTGAATAATATGTTACTAAATAATGAATGGGTCAACCAGGAGATCAAGGAAGAAATCAAAAGAAATCTCAAGACAAACGAAAATGAAAACACGACGACCCAAAATCTATGGGATGCCACGAAAGCAGTCCTAAGAGGGAAATTCATAGCATTGCAGGCCTACCTAAAGAAACAAGAAAAATCACTAATCAGCAGTTTATCTTCACACTTAAGGGATCTGGAAAAAGAATAGCAAAATAAGCCCAAAGGGAGTATAAGGAAGGAGATAATAAAGATCAGAGCAGAAATAAATGAAATAGAAACCAGAAAAACAATACAAAAGATCAATGAATCCAAGAGTTGGTTCTTAGAGAAGATAAACAAAATTGACAAACCTTTAGCAAAACTCATTTAAAAAAAGAGAGAGAGGACCCAAATTAATAAAATCAGAAATGAAAGAGGAGAAGTGACAACGGACACCTCAGAAATACAAAAAATTTTAAGAAATTACTATGAGCAATTATATGCCAACAAATTTAACAATCTGGAAGAAATGGACAATTTTCTAGAGGCGTACAACCTTCCAAGGCTAACTCAAGAAGAAACAGAAAACCTGAATAGACTGATTACCACCACGGAAATTGAATCAGTAATCAACAATCTCCCAACAAACAAAAGCCCTGGACCAGATGGCTTTACAGGTGAATTTTACAAAATGTTCAAAAAAGAATTATCACCAATTCTCCTCAAGCTCTTCCAAAAAATCCAGAAGAAGGGAAGACTCCCAAACACTTTTTATGAGGCCACTATCACCCTGATCCCAAAATCAGACAAAGACACCACAAAAAAAGGAAACTACAGGCTGATATCGCTAATGAACACAGATGCAAAAATCCTCAACAAAATATTAGCGAACAGAATTCAGCAATACATTAAAAAGATCATACACCATGATCAAGTGGGATTCATCCCTGGTATGCAAGGGTGGTTCAACATCTGCAAATCAATTAACGTGATACAAAATGAAAAAATTAAAATCACATGATCGTATCAATAGATGCAGAAAAAGCATTTGATAAAATCCAGCAGCCATTTATGATAAAAACCCTTAAGAAAGTGGGAATAGAGGGATCATATCTTAACATAATAAAGGCCATATATGATAAACCCACAGCTAACATCATACTCAATGGGGAAAAACTAAAACCATTCCCCTTAAGATCAGGAACAAGGCAAGATTGCCCACTTTCTCCACTTCTATTCAACATAGTGCTGGAAGTTCTAGCCACAGCAATCAGACAAGAAAAAGAAATAAAAGGCATCCAAATCTGTAAGGAGGAAGTAAAATTGTCATTATATGCAGATGATATGATACTATATATAGAGAACCCTAGAGACTCCACAGAGAAGCTATTAGAGCTGATAGATGAATTCAGTAAAGTAGCAGGATACAAAATTAATATTCAGAAATCAGTTGCATTTGTATATACCAATAATAAAACATCAGAAGGAGAAATTAAAAAAGCAATCCCATTTACAATCGCTCCAAAGACTATAAAATACCTGGGAATAAATTTAACCAAAGAAGTAAAAGATCTGTACTCAGAAAATTATAAGACACTGAAGAAAGAAATGAAAGAAGATGGAAACACATACCATGTTCATGGATAGGAAGAATTAATATAGTTAAAATGTCCATACTGCCTAAGACAATATACATATTCAACGCAATTCCTATCAAACTACCAACAATGTTTTTCACAGAAATAGAACATGTAATCCTAAAATTTATATGGGACCATAAAAGACCCCGGATAGCCTCAGCAATCTTGAGAAATAAGAACAAAGTAGGAGGTATAACAATACCTGACATCAAATTATACTACAAGGCTACAGTAATCAAAACAGCATGGTACTGGCATAAAAACAGGCACATAGATCAATGGAAGAGAATAGAGTCCAGAAATAAATCCATGTCTATATGGCCATTTAATCTATGAGAATGGAAGCAAGAATGTACGGTGGGGTAAAGACAGTCTATTCAATAAATGGTGCTGGGAAACCTAGACAGACACATGCAAAAAAATGAAGCTGAACCAACTCCTTACACCATATACAAAAATAAATTCAAAATGGCTTAAATACTTAAATGTAAGATCTGAAACCATAAAATTCCTAAAAGAAAATATAGGAAGAAACTTCACAGACATTACCTGGAGTAAGATTTTTACTGATATATCCCCTCGTGCAAGGGAAGTAAGAGAAAAAATAAACATGTGGGATTATATCAAACTAAAAAGTTTTTTCACAGCAAAGGAAACCATCAATAAAACAAAAAGGGATCCTACTGAGTGGGAAAAGATATTTGCCAATGATATGTCTGATAAGGGGTTACTATCACAAATTTATAAAAAACTCACTCAACTCAACTCCAAAAAAACAAACAACCCAATTAAAAAATGGGCAGAGGACATGAGGAGACATTTTTCTAAAAAGGACACACAGATGGCAAACAGACATATGAAGAAATGCTCAACCTCACTAACCATCAGAGAAATGCAAATAAAAACCACAATGAGATACCACCTCACCCCAGACAAAATGGCTATCATCAATAAATCAACAAACAAGTGCTGGTGAGGATGTGGAGAAAAGGGAACGCTTGTGCAGTGTTGGTGGGATTGCAGATTGGTGCAGCCACTATGGAAAACAGTATGGAGGTATCTCAAAAATCTGAAAATGGAACTACCTTATTATCCAGCAATTCCACTCCTAGGTATCTATCCGGAGAAATCCAAAACTCCAATTCAAAAATATTTATGCACTCCTATGTTTATTGCAGCACTATACACAATAGCCAAGACATGGAAACAACCGAAATGCCCATCGGTAGATGACTGGATTAAGAAACTGTGGTACATTTATACAATGGAGTATTACGCAGCCATAAAGAAGAAAGAAATCTTACCATTTGCAACAACATGGATGGACCTAGAGAACATTATGTTAAGTGAAGTAAGTCAGACAGAGAAAGACAAATACCATATGATCTCACTTATATGCGGAATCTAGAGAAAAGAATCAGTGAATGAACTAATCAGAAACAGTTTTGGAGACATAGAGGAAAAACCGAGGGTTGCTAGATGGGCGGGGGGGTGGGGGTAAGGGGGAGGGTGAGGGGATTAGAAAACAGTCGGTAACCACAAGATTGCCACGGGGTTTTGAAAATTAATTTGGGGAATGTAATCAATAATGTTGTAAAGATTTTGTAGGGTATCCGATAGACACGTGTCCCATTTGGGAGACCACCTCAGGGAAGATGTAGATGCCTAATCACCGCACTGTACACCTGAAGCTGAACAATAATGAATGCCAACTATAATTATATATATATATGTATATACATGTATGTATATACTTGCAAGAAGTGGAGTACAGCATTAGGAATAGAGACAGTGGAAATGTAATGGCTCTGTGCGATGTCAGAGGGATAGTGGATGGGGGGAGGGGGTTCACACAGTGTGAGGGATAGAAATGATAAACGTCTAAGTATGGCTTTGTCTTGTGCACCTGAAACTAATAAAAAAAAAAGAAAGAAAATCTAAAAAAAAGAAATCGTGAAGTAAACATTGAATCCTTTATCTCGCTCATTCTCTTTATCTTCCCACATTCAATCCATTAGGAAATCCTTTGGCTTTACTTTCAAAATATATACAGAATTTGAAAACTCTCACTAACTCTCTGTTACCACTCTGGTGCAAGCCACCAGGATCTCCCACTTGAATCCAGTGACTTTCTAATCGGTGCCCATATTTCCATCCTTGCTACCATACAGTCCACATTCAATACAGCAGCTAGAGTTATCCTTTTAAAATACAAGCCAGGAGTGATGTCAGGGAGGATGGTGGAATAAGAAGCAGCAGGAATCTATCACACCAGCTGGACAATTATTCTGCAGAAACAGTCTAAAGTGACTGCTGCATTTCATAACACTGGAGTTTATTTGAACATTTGCAGCTTCCAGGAAACAGCTTGGCTGATAAATTGCAGTTAATTTCTAATGATTACTGCCATCAGCATGGTGGCAGCAACCCATTTCCTACCTGCTGTCAGCCCCATAGCAGGCATTTGTGGGGACAGCAACCCCCATTTCTGGCAAGACTCGCTAGAGCCAGAGTGGATATTAGGACCTCGTCCTCTAAATATCGTGACTCTGTGTTTGCCTATGAATTTCTGCTTCATATTACTGAGGGAAAGGCATGGAGGCTCCATGCCATTATTTCAACTCCCACCAGCTAAGTTAGCTTCCCAGAGAGTTAAAGGAGCAGCACTTGTTTTGGACAGTCAAAAACAGCCCAATATATGGTGGAATTTAGAAAGCATCCCCAAGTGTAAAGGGAAAAACTCAGTTTTCCACCTCCTGAGCAGGGGAAATACCTCATTCTCCCCTGCTCTGTCTTTCTCTTTTCGTGAGTCCCCTTTACTACTCTCATAAAACATTGCTGACACTTATGGTAACCACATGTGTGGAGGCTTTTCTGCACACTAAGCAGTTTGTTGGGACACAGCTGTGTGTCCTACAGTTTAACTACTATCTACGCAGAGATGTGTCAGATCCCACAGGCTGAAGGCTGCGTCCCACGAGACTTCTTCCTGCCCTTCCCCTGCCACCCATGCTTCTGACCAATCAGCTGGATTAGAGGTCCTAAGGACCGCCTCCTAGGGTTTGCTCCATTTGCTAGAGTGGCTCACAGAACTCATAGAAACACTTGTGTTTAGCAGTTTCTTAAAGGATATGGTAAAGGGTACAGATGAATAGCCAGATGAAGCAATGCATAGGGTGAAGTCTGAGAAGGTCCCGAGCGCAGGGACTTCTGTCCCCATGGAGTGTGCCACCCTCTTAGCATGTGAATGTGTTCACCAACCTGGAAGCTCCGTGACTGCCATATTACTGGGATTTCGGGGAGGCTTCCTCACTTAGACATGGTCAGTTATTAACTGCATAGACTCTCTTCTCTCTGGAGGATGAGGGGAGGGGCTAACAATTCCAAGCTTGTAACCATGGCTTGATCTTCCTGGTTACTAGCCTCCATGCAGGAGTCACCCAGGGGCCCACTCAGAGTCACTTCAGTAGAACAAAGATGCTCCTACTACACTTATCACTCGGGAATTTACAAAGGTTTTAGGAGCCTTGTGTCAAGGATGGTGTCCAAGACAATTGTTAGAACAGTAGATGTTCCCAGTGTTCTTATCACTGAGGAAATTACAAGGGTTTTAGGAGCTCTGTGTTAGGAACCCAGGCCAGAAAAGACCTGAGGAAACCTTAAACTTTCACTTCCAGCTGATCCCCAGCAAGAGCCACTCTACGACAATAATAAAAAACAAACAAACAAAAAATCCCTGACAAACTTAGTGGATGAGGGAGAATCTGATTCACGGATTTAGCACATGAGAAGGTTAGTTAAAAAACAAAATTCAGCCAAGTAAATTTGAAAGTATAATTGGCTTTACTAAGCAATTCATGAATCGAGTCTATTTAGGAGCTAGAAGGGCTCTCAGAGGGGTTGTATGAAATGGGAGGTTTTTATTGGAAGAAGGGTGGGACAAAAGAAAAAAACGGATTATTTTTAGACCAGCAGACCTTTTGGAGGGAAGGGAATAGCAAAGGTTTATATCATGCAGGTTGCTTCTTCTTTCTACTGGTGGGGAAGAATGGAGAGGGCCCACGTGACAGATTACCTCATTGGTGTTGACCAGAAAATCCCAGACTAGTTGAATAAGATTATATTTCTGGGAGAAACTGAAACAGCAGTGAGGTCAGGTATTAAATCTAGGTTTGGTATCACTGGTTTTAGCACAAGTAACATCATTGGGGGCCTGCGGTTTTCTCTTTAACAAGTTACCCTTTTTGATCAAACTCTCAGCTTAACTGAGAGATGTGATAAAAATGAAGGCATTGGCATCGCTCTCAGCTACCACTCTCCAGCTCTGTTGATCCTTGGTGTGGCAGGATATTTTTGCATTATCTCCAGGATATTTACAGGTCACAGCTCCAGGTTCATAATCCTTAATTCAGTCATTCTCTTCATTCCCTCTTTGATGTTCCAGTCTTAGGGAGATCATCTGCTTGGTCCTTAGCAGCTGCAAACATGCATTTAAAGCTTTTGAGAGAATACAACACCACAGAGATTATTATGATAAGTATAAGCAGGATGATTCCCAATGTTTGGAGTGCACTTCAGAGCCACAGTCCCCAAGACCCAAACTAATCAAAGAAAGATCCAGTTGAAGAAATCACCCCTTTAAGCCAAATGTCTTGCTCAATCATTTTATGTAATTGAGTTTCAACCTCGTCAGAAGTGTTGATCCAGGCACAGCAAGTGGTGTCGACCACAGCACAGACAGCTCCTAGCTCAGCAGGGAGTCTAAGGATCGTTGCTGGGCAGCTAATGCCTTAGCAACAGAATCTGCAATGTCTCCAAGAGTTAAGGAAGGGTTTCTCATCATATTCTCATCTGTATCTATTCCTAGACAGGAAAATATGGCCCTTCCAAAGAAAGCGATTCGTTAATCATGAATGCCTCCTGGTAGGTCCTTTCTAGAACAAGTAGGGGCATAGTTAGACAATCTAAGAGGCATTGTCCAACTGTGAACCAGCCTTCTAGGCATTCATAGGCCCAAGGAGAATAATAACCACCACAGAGAGAGATTAATCCTGTCAGGGCACAATTGCCCTTTCAAAGCAGGGCTCAGTTGGTTTTCTTCCAACCAGAAATAAAAAGTTGTTCTAAATTCTAAAGCTCATCCCTTTAGCAATGGCCTGGAAGATATAGACAACGGCATTATCTTTCCAGGTCAATGCCAGAGTAAAGGAAATAAAGAAAAGAACAAAGGTTTTCATGTTTAGAGTAGAAAGTCTTGATCCGGTGTCTTGGGTAGAAGTAGTCTACATGAATGTCAGCTACTTCCCTTCCTAGTCAACTTGATTGGAAGGTCTCCAACATTTGTGCAGGACCAGGTGATGAGTGGGGTCTTCTTCAGTTGTGCTATGTATATCCGAGGTTCAAATCCCTGAAGTCAGGCTGCCACCTGAGTAATGAGGAAGACCTGCTATAGCCCCTTTTAAGGAACTTCGTGATTCCCGATAAGAAGGGTGGGAGCAAACTGGAAACTTTAGTTTGATGAGCTGTAGCCAAATATTTTAGAAAACTAAAGTTCAGGATATAGTCCAGTTTACAGATATATAATAAAACCTCAAAGATAACTAGCAGAACTAGAATCTAATATCTACAAAGATAGTAAAAATATTGCTAAAAATTGCTAACCATCATCAGAGCCTTCAGTGATTCATAATCTTTTTGCTGGTGGAAGGTCTTGCCTCAGTGTTGTTGGCTGCTGACTGAACAGGGTGGTAGTTGGCTGAAGGTTGGGATGGCTGTGACAATTTCTTAAAATGAGACAGCAATGAAGTTTCCCACATCAAGTAACTCTTCCTTTCATGAATGATTTCTCTGTAGCAAGTGATACTGTGTGATAGTATTTTACCCAGACTACAACTTCTTTCAAAACTGGAATCAATCCTCTCAAGCCCTGCCACTGCTTTATCAACTAAGTTTATGTAATATTCTAAATCCTTTGCTGTAATTTCAACAATCTTCAGAGCACATTCACCAGGAGTAGATTCCATCTCAAGAAACCAGTTTCATTGCTCATCCATAAGAAGCAACTCCTCATCCATTCTACTTTTGCAAAAATGGTTCCTCATTGCCAGACTTTTCCAGATGCTCTCATAACATGGCAACAGTCTACTGCTAAATCAGAGAAAGTAATATGGGTAAACAATTGCTATAAATTAAATGAATGTCGGAGCTATGGAAAATCCAAGGTAGCCAGTTGGTTTTTCACGTGTTACCGTAGACAGAAAGAACAGGGCTACAGGAAGGAAAGAAAGGAAGATGTGAGGGGAAACAAAGAAAAGAGAGGAGATGAGGTCATTCCTAAGAAAAGGTGCAGCTACAGCTAATGTGATGGATTATAATACTGTTAGCACTGCGGCCAGGGAAAAGTCTCTACCTGCTGTGTTGCCATGACAGTTTCTCCCAGGAAATCCCACCGCCCAACAGGAAGGAGTGGTCATCTTCAGCAAAACCAGCCCTGGGAGTGCCTGCAACACCACCCCTGTATATTTTGTGCCCTCATTCAAATATAATCCTAAATTTTCTTTGTTCTGGGGTGCAGTTGCTCTCCTCCTGGGCCTGTCCAGTCCCGCATTTAGGGAATATATTTTCTTTCTTTTAATAATTCCTCAGCCTGCTTACCTGTGTTTGTGTGCCGTTTTTCATACATCCTGGAATGCCTTCCTGTGATGACACCAGGACCCGATCTCCGATAACAAAGGCTCTCTAGCAAACCCCACTTTTCAGTTTTTGTATTCTTTCATTTACCATAATGCATTGCGGCTGGAATTCATTCCACTGTCCCTTATTATGGGGTATCACTATGTTCTCCTTGTTGCATGTATGTTTTCCAGATGGATTGAAGCCTTCTCTTGCTGCAAAGCTGATGCCTGCTCAGTTCAAAAATGTGGTTCCCAGGGCAGCCAGATGGCTCAGTTGGTTAGAACATGAGCTCTCAACAACAAGGTTGCCGGTTCAATTCCTGCATAGGATGGTGGGCTGTGACCCCTGCAACTAAAGGTTGAAAATGGTGCCTGGACTTAGAGGTGAGCTGCGCCCTCCACAACTAGATTGAAGGATAATGACTTGGAGCTGATGGGCCCTGGAGAAACACACTGTCCCCCAATATTCCCCAATAAAAAGAAAAACAAAAAGCAAGAAAAAAAAAAGCACAGGAAATGTGTGGTTTAAAAAAAAATTGTTTTCCACTTGGAGTGATTGAGGCACCCACTTCACTGAGCAAATCTATAAGCCTTCACAGATAGCCTTGGACTTGGCAGTGTAACTGTCCCTATCACCCTCAATTATCAGGCAAGGTCGAGGAAACTAATGAAAAAACTGGATTCAAACAGAACAAGTCTTAAATCCACGGAACTGCAGGAACTGAGGAGGATACCTAATTCTGCCTGAGTCTATGTATGTTTCTCTCAGACGCGACATCCCAGTCAAAGCCTTGGTAACATAACCAATGTTATATTAACGTCCTTCCGTGTGTGTGTATATATATATATATATATATATATACATTTTTTTTAACTTTTTTTATTTAAGTGTGTTTTTCCAGGACCCATCAGCTCCAAGTCAAGTAGTTGTTTTAATCTAGTTGTGGAGGGCACAGCTCATAGTGGCCCATGCGGGGATCGAACCTGCAACACCGCGCTCTAACCAACTGAACTAACCAGCCATCCCATAATTTCTTTTCATATTAGTTAGAATTTTTAACCCCTAGAAACCTTAATCTCTCATGAAAAATGAAAAGTAAGCCATTATGAGTTGTCATATCAGGATTCTACAGATTGGCAAAATTATAAATATATTTCATGACCTTTAGAAACACAGGCTCTTGACAAAGACATTTCATAAATTTTTGAAGACATATGCTTCCTTAACAAAGCACAAAACATTTTATTAACAAATATAAATTTACCTTTTAGTTTCTCCGTAATGAAAAGCCAAAAGTAATAAACCTATGTTCAGTAGTAAATGGTTTTGGATTTTAATCTTATTTGGAAATGACCTAGATATTCAATGACTATCTATCATTTAATTTAGCTAGCAAAATTTTTAAGTTTCAGAAATCAAGGAAACCATTTTAAACCACCCAAAAATAGAATTATTGCTAAAAAGTTTACCTAAAAAACTTTTTATTCTATTTGCAGCTACTTCATTTATTCTCAACAATTATGTTTAGATTGCTCAGGAAAACTTCATGAGATATCAGACAAAATCAATTATTATCCTAAGCTATTTTTCCTGCTGTCAAATTTTGTAACAGCGAAAACATAAACTTATTCTAGGGAACTCAGGTGCAATAAAAGCATCACATAAAATGTTCATAATGCTAAAGAGAGGTCTTTTTAAATTAATTAAACCAACAAATTAGATTAGCTTTAATACCAAATATTTTTCCAGAACCTGAAAACATTTTAATTAGTTTTTATTGTTTTTCTTAATTATATAAGTAATTTCTTTAAGTCAATTAAACAACGGTCTTTAAAAACCAATTTTAGTAATATCCTCTGCATAGAGGGGGTGCCAAAAAAATGTACACATTTTAAAAGATGTTATCTATGTATTACTTTTCGAAATTGAATTACAGTAGCAATGTAGTATGATGTTCGCTCAAAAGATGGCATTAATCAAATGAATGCGAGTGTCATTCATTGTATTACAATTTTAATAGTTTTTTCCTCTCTTAAAATGTATATACATTTTGTTGGCACCCTCTGTATATAGACAAAACCAAAGACTAGATGGTATTGTTTTAAAATTTCAGCCATGAGACAGGAAGAACAACGCAAAACTCACTAGTTTATAATTAACAGTTGGAATAAGTTTATTTGTTCCTATGGCTAAGGCTTTTACTATTTGTGAAAAAGATTTTTGAGATTTGTATTTGGCCTTGAGAAAAAAATTTTAAAAACTAATAAAAAAAATGTATTTTAAGAGGCTTGGAAAGGGATGGCTAGATTTAGGCAAGGGAAGCTATTCAGGTACACGTGCATCTAAAAAGCTCTCTTTACCATTTTTTTCCTTTGGTTTCAGGCTCAGGCTGAGGCTGTAGACTGTTTACATTCCTGATTATCTGCAGGAGGGGCTGGGGAATTGCTGAAGAGGCCTAAAAGTTCCTATCAGACTTTGAATGTCAGCTTTCAATTCTGCAAATGTCTGATGACAGAGTTATTAAATTCTTTAAAATGTCTTACCAGGTTTCAGGCAGGACAAACAGTAAGAAATCTTGGAGCCCTGCTGAGATGGCAAGAAAAACAGTTTTAGGGTCTTTTTAGAGCTCTTTTTGAAGTCATTTTGTCATTTGGTAGCTTCTTCATAGCAATCAAATGCATTCCATTGTCTCCGAGAAGCTTGGAATAATCCTCTATTTTAAGGGGGCAGGGGCTCTTAAGGTGGACTTAACTAAAACAACCGTTCCCCAGAACAGCCATTAGGATCTTAAATTGTTTTGGCTAAGTTGGTCCAAGAGGATGGACCGAAATGTTTATACATGTAACCAGCTGAAGCTCTTAAGGATGGGATGTCAGATGAAAGTCCCATGGTAAAAAAAAAAAAAAAAAAAAGCCCCGAGAGTTGACATAATGGGACTAAAAGACAAAGAGATGCCAAGCGCAAGCCCAAGGCAATTTCCTGTGCTTCTGACCCACTGGCTGCAGCTGACCCAGTTGCAAGCCCCAGGTAAATGCCTATGCTTCTGACTTATTGGATACAGGTCTGACCTATGCTTCTGACCTATTGGGCTATTGGATATAGCCCAGAATCCTGTTTGCCATCCTGAAGGGATTAAGGAAATAACCCATTCCTGTCTATTAGATCTGCTCCTTTGTCCGGCCAAAAGGGATTTGAGATAATTTATTAACCTCGGTGCATTCTTATATCTTTGCCCTGGAGTGAAGGAGACATTCCAGAACCTAGAGTTTCAGGATATGGCTGCTTTTTGTTCATTCCACCAGGGACCTCCCTGTGTACCTAGCAACATGCCAGCTAACCTGTCTCACCACTTCTGATACCAGATATCTTAACCTAAAAATAAAAGGCCAAAGTGAGAGGCAACAAGGATTTATTTGAGATCAAGAAGAATAGCTATTCTGGAAGCACTGAGTCAGGCAGCAACCTAAATAGTGTTCTGATTATGAGGAGATGGGAAGGCCTATTAATGAGAAGGGGAAGAGAAATTGTTGCGGAAAAGCGGCGAGGACCGAGAGACTCAAGCGGCAATCAGAGATCAGGGAGAACACAGCTTTATTACCCCGGCGGGCTCAGTGGGATTGTTCCCAAAGACTGAGCACTTACGGGGGTCGGGCGCTTTGTTTTATAGAGTTAGGCCTCCGGGTTTGGGGGGATTCGCGCCATTGCTATTGCGACTCTAGGGATTGGTTAAATCTGGCCGGGGTGCTGGGGAGGTCTGTCCCTAACAGCTGTGATCGCTCAAACTTGTTTTGACGGGAAAGCTTCTACCTGCTGTGTTTGCAGGAAACTGCTCCGATAAGGTATCGGAGGAGGAGGGGATGGAAGCTCCTAGTGGTGCCCGCAGGAAAAAAATGTCCCAACATATTCCCCCCTGTTGAGGATCGGAAGGGGAACCCTGAAGATCATCATCTAAACTGAGAGGGCGTAGCCCCATAGGGCAAGGACGCGGGCGATGGTCAGACCACCATCAGGGAGATGAAGCAGACGACGGCATCGAAGATGCAGGGGCGATGGTAGCAAGGAGGAAAATAGAGAGCAAGGGACCCGCCAACGGGAGGAGCCAGGAAGTCCAGGACTGAGAGCCAAACCCCCAGGAGGCGATTCTGTAGGCGATCCCGGAGCTCACGGACCTTGGTGGCGACGATCCCAGACTGGTTTATGTAGTAGCAACATTCTTCTTGGAGGAAGAGACATGTCCCACCCTTTTCAGCCGTGAGCAGGTCTAGGGCTCGCCGGTTCTGAAGGGCGACCGCCTCCAGGCTGGAGAGTTGGGTCTGGAGTGACGTGAGTGAGTCTGCGACCCGCTCCATGTCATTATTGAGTTCTTGAGAAAGTTTGTAATAAAAGTCAATGGAAGTCCCAAGGCTGGAGGCACCAGCAGCGACCCCTGTAAAGATGCCAGCACCTATGAGGAAAGGGATGACAGCCGCCCGATGGGCACGATGAGAAGGGAAATCTGAGATTGGAACTGCGAGTCAGTGTACGGGGAGGCGGAGGGGAATATAAAGGTGAGGGTGCAGCCAGTGTCGGTGTCATTGGCGCCTCGGCATCTGAAAAGTAAACCACTTTCATAGGAGAGGAAAATGCCTGGAGGAGTGCAAAAGGGTAAAGGTGCAGAAAAGCTCTGGCAGCGGGGGTCGGGAGCCTGTGCGCCGCCTGGGAGCAGCTAACAGGTTAAGTTCGAGGCAGGGGCCAGGGGACGCCGATCGGGCTGGAGACAATGGAGGCGTTGAGCCGCCGGGCAAGGTCCTGGGTATCCGGGAGTGTGGCCCTGCGGAGGGAAGTCAGGCCGAGGCCAGGGCCGTGAGGCTGGGGCGGAGCAGCCCGAGCCATCGCAGCAATCCGGGCCGCTGCAATGTCGCGGAGGGCAGTGTCCTGGACTCCACCGCCATCGGAGGACCCGGCTTGGGCTAAGTAGGTCCAGCAGACAGACCCTCGGGGGAAGAGATTGCAGGAGGGCTGGGAGGTCTGAGGCTCTTGTTCCGGACCCCCGGAAGCAGGGACATTTTGAGGAGAGACTTAAGGGGGAAAGGCAAAGAAAACTCAAGAGCCAGAGGGCCGCAGGCAGGTGAGCATGAGCAGAGGAGAAACCCATAGCAGAAGTCCGAACAGGAGACCCCTCTGGGTGGGGGTCCCATCAGACGGGGTCGCAGAGATAAGAAGAAAAAAAAAAGGCCAGAAGGGTCAGCAGGCAGAGGGTGACAATGGTTAAGGGGGGTCCAAATGAGAACTGTTATTCAGGCGGTCTTCTTAAACGTAATCTTCAATGGTTCGTCGGGCACTGGATGAAAAGTCCAGGCAGGCTGGTCCGACTCTGCTCGCTTGACGCGCCAGTGGTGAATCCACGGTGTGATTCTGGAGACCTTAAGAGCAGTGGGGGTGACAAGGATTACTGTGTGTGGGCCCGTCCATATTGGGCGGAGGGGTTTACGTTTCCAATCTTTGACCCAGACCCTGTCACCTGGAAGGTGGGGGTGGACGGGGGTCCCTAATGAGGAAGGAGTTCTTTCTAGTAGATGTGAGTGCAGGCTCGTAATGATCTTTTCTAAGGCAATAAGCTGACCTGGGAGTCACCTACTACTCTGAGGTTGCCTGGGATGGATGATAGCAACGGGGAGGCCGGCCATAGAGAATTTCAAAGGGGGAAAAACCATCCTTTGGAGGAGTACACCGGGAGTGGAGGACAGCCTAGGGGAGTAGATCCGTCCATCCCAGGGAGGTTTCTTGGCATAGCTTACACAATGTTTCTTTGAGGGTACGGTTCATGCACTCTACTTCCCCTGAACTTTCCCCGAAGACTGCTCCTATAAGGTATTGGAGGAGGAGGGGGATGGAAGCTCCTAGCGGTGGCCGCAGGAAAAAACTTCCCAACATATTAATTACACAAATAGGAGGAAGGAATTTCTGTAGGTGCAAATAAGCTAAATTATTCTTCAACTATATGTTGGTGTTAATTTTAAAGAATGTCTGTAATTTCCAGTCCTGTAGTCAGGATGTTTTCTTTCCTGTTAACTCTGCAAAGAGTTGTTGGTAATACAATGTTGCTTTGTCCCAGTCCAAAGATTATTTTTCCAGTTCAAATATTCCATAGCTTTGAGGAGTAAGACACGCAAGGTAATTGCTCTGGGATGGTAGCTCTGACTACATTTTTAAGTGGTTCAGTTTATATCATTTTTCACAGTATATTAAAATTTGTGTTTATTTATTTATTTTTATTAAAATTTATTGGGGTGACAATGGTCAACAAAACTACATAGGTTTCAGGTGTACAATTCTATATAGTGCATTATGTGTTCACCACCCAGAGTCAGTTCTCCTTCCAGCACCATATATTTGACCCCTTTTACCTTTTTCTACCAACCTTTCTCCCTCCTTACCCTCTGGTAACCACTAAACTGTTGCCTGTGTCTGTGAGTTTTTATTTCTTTATTTGCTTGTCTTGTTCCTTTGTTGCTTTCAGTTTTATATCCCATATATGAGTGAAATCATATGGTTCTTGACTTTTTCTGTCTGACTTATTTCACTTAGCATAATGATCTCAAGATCCATCCATGTTGTTGCAAATGGCAGTATTTCATTTTTTCTTATGGATGAGTAATATTCCATTGGGTGTATATACCACATCTTCTTTATCCATTCATCTATCAAAGGACACTTTGGTTGTTTCCATGTCTTGGCCACCATAAATAATGCTGCAATGAACATCAGGATACATATATTTTTACAGATAAATGTTTTCAGAATTTTTAATCTTTAAAAACCTTAATTTCTAGTGAAAATAAGAAGTAAGCATTATAAGCTGTCTTTTGCATTAGCATTATTTGGCTTGGCAAATTTATAAGTACTTTTTATAATTTCTAGACACGTACTTTTTGTAAAAAATTTCTCAATGTGGCATAAAACATGTTTACTAATACACCCAAGGTTTTTTTTTTGTTTGTTTTTTTAATGCCCTTTGTTTTTTTTTAAAGATTTTATTGGGGAAGGGGAACAGGACTTTATTGGGGAACAGTGTGTACTTCCAGAACTTTTTCCAAGTCAAGTTGTTGTCCTTTCAATCTTAGTTGTGGAGGGCACAGTTCAGCTCCAGGTCCAGTTGCCTTTGTTAGTTGTAGGGGGGCGCAGCCCACCATCCCTTGTGGGAGTCGAACCCGCAACCTTGTGGTTGAGAACCCACTGGCCCATGTGGGAATCCATCTAGCAGCCTTCAGCATTAGGAGCACGGAGCTCCAACCACCTGAGCCAATGGGCTGCCCCCCCCAAACCCCAGTTTTTATTTATTTAGTTTTTCTGTACTAGGAAGCCAAAAGCAGATAAAATGTTCAATAATTAATGTTTTGGTATTCTTACTTTGAAATAATCTTGATATTTAATAACTTCCATCATTTAATTTAATTTTAGCAGAACTCTAAAGTTTAAGATTACCAAAACATTTGGGAAACTATTTTTAATATCATAAAACATAGTTTGCTAAAGAGTTCACCTAAAAACTCTTATCCCGCTTAACATTTATTTAATTTACTTGTTTTCAACAATTCTGTTTAGATTACTGATGAAAATTTTATCATACCAAGTTATTTTTCTTACTGAAAAATTTTGTAAGAGACAACATGAATTTGACTAAACCCAGGTAGAATAGTTGTTTATCTGCATTATAGTCAATGTTAATAACTCTGAAGAGACACCTATTTTAATTAAACTGAAACAGAGCCCAAGGGGGACCCCTTGCAACAGTCCCTGGCCTCACCTACCTATAGCTGAACAATAGCTCACACTCCCCACCTCTTGAACTCCTAATGTCCCCTATCCCACCCAGTTCCAAGTTTTAGAAAATTAGCATTCTTTCCAGGCTACTCCCATCTTGTTTCTGGGTTGCTGACTCCACCAGAGAACCACATGGCCAGAGGGAAGGCTCCATGCAGACCCCTGGAAGCATTCTGTAGCCTTTAGAGGAATGCCCAGAGTTTCCCTTAAATACCCCAAGCAGGTCTGAGAATGTTAAGGCAGTTTTTGGAAGCGTTAACCTGTTGCCTTCTCACACCACCGGTGCTCTGATAATAAACTCTTGTTCTATGGCCCCACTCCTGTGTTGGTCTATTGGTTGAGCAGTCAGACTCGGTTGGCCTCCAGTTTCAAAATCAACAACTTCAATTAGCTGTTATTTATTAAAGATTAATCCTAGGTCATGTGAACTTGAAAAACATTTTGAACAGTCTCTATATTTCTGAGTTTTACAATACCCTGTCCTTACAAGTGCATGCTTTCAAACAAATTAATCTTAATTTATTAAATAATTTTAAAGATATCTTCGAGAAGTAGAAAAATACCTCACAGTTACATATATCAAAAGACATACAGATGCAAACAGAGACCTTTTAGTTGTTAATATTTGTGGAAAAGACACCCAAGATTTCTCCTATGCTCAGCATTAAAATATTTTCTCCATTTTTTTCTCTCACATTTTTTTTTTTTTGGTAAGAAATATTTGCATTTCAAAGAACGGCTCTTAGGTCCCAGAGAAGGGGTGGGGGTGGGGGACAGGTAGAAAATCTATATTACAAAGGCACTGAGAAGATATCCAAGTTTTCTACAAAATGAAGTTTTGGAGGCAAATTTTAAGACAACTCTGTTTCCAATGTTTCAATATCTGCAAGCATTTTGAGATGAATATGGGAGCTTTGGGGTTTCACAAAAAGTACTGATATATCCATCAACCCATTTTCGAAATGTTTCTTTCCCCATGGGTACATTTAGCTTAGGAGAGGAGGCCTAAAAAAAACTTCCTGGCAGGCTCTGAACATCAGGTTCCAACTTAGCCAATTTCTGATCATAATGTTATTAAATCTTTTCAAATGTCTTGTCAGAACAAACAGTAAATATTTCTGTCAGTATTAAACAACACTACTAATTTTAATTTTAGTTTCACCTAACTATTTAGAGAAATAATGTATCAGTTTACTAATAAAATCCTTGAGTTTTGTAAACTCTGGGAGGGGACAATTAAGTTGGTGCTGAAGAATTTGAATAGGGCTTCTGAGGACAATTTCCTTTTCAGTGTCTTAGTTGATTACAATTGAGCCGTCTATTTCTGGGCCATTGTTTTGATAATGAGCCTCTAGGAGAGTGTACAAGGAAATCCTAGATGTTATTTGGAGTCTCTGGCCCTGGAGTTTCTGTAGCTATAAAGCTATTAGCTTGGCACATTTTTGTTTGTGATCTTGCTCCAGGGCCCTTTTAAAATGCTCATCTATAATCACAAGTTTAGTCAGGACTGTAACCACCCATCCTATGGCTTGTAAAAAAATCAGTTACTACTTCTTGACCCCTTTATGTTCAAAGATCTCAAATATTGTCCTCAGAGTTTTGCTATCTTGCTTTTTGCACTCATTTTTGGGCCTCCCAGTTTCTAAAAGCAGGTGTACATTCTAATCTTCCCTAGGTTTTAAAAATTCTTTAACTATAGTTCTTAGTTAGTCTTTGACCGAGGGGTAAAGGGCACCTGAGGGGGTTTGCCTGCAACCTCAGGTAGTTTTATTTTAAATGTTACTGTCTTATAGTCTCTTCAGAGTGGAAAAGCAATTCAGACATAAATTTAGTAAAACATGAGTACTCCAATGAAAAAGGAAAGGGGGAGCAATAGGGGTCATGTCAGAAGTCAGGTCCATCCTGTTGTCATTTGTCTTAGGTACCTCTTTTATGTTTTTAATTTTTCATTAATCTTGTTGCAATGAATTTTTGAATGAAGCTATTTTTGTTTATTTATTTTTAATTTTATTGGGGAATATTAGGGAACAATGTGTTTCTCCAGGGCCCGTCAGCTCCAAGTCGTCCTTCAATCTAGTTGTGGAGGGCGCAGCTCACTGTCCCATGTGGGAATCGAACGGCAACCTTGTTGAGAGCTCATGCTCTAACCAACTGAACTGCCCAGCCGCCCGAATGAAGCTATTTTTAAATATTGAAAAATTTCGTAAGCTTTTGCATGCCAATTAAAATAGGTATTTCATTCTGTTTACTCAGTTGGGAATCCTTACTTTCAAGTGTACTTTAAAATGAGCTTTGATACGGCCCAACGAGTAGCCCCCTCACCCCCACTGAAAAACTTTAAGTTTTCTTTCCTATAGAAATTTTAAGTTTCCCTTTCCTTAAGTTTCTTTTCCCCGAGTTTTTTAGCTCCTACCGGTTTTAGACAATTACCCTAAAACTTGTGATTCATATTTGCTGATTGTAATCATGGAAGCCTAACGTTCTCTCTTACCTGTTCCGGGCCTCGCTCCTAGACAATTAACAACACCTGAGTGACTGGTTGAATGGCCACAGGCTCTATAGGGCTAATGGATTTATTAATTAAAATCTATTTTTTTCTCATCCAGGGCCTTGGGGATACAGCGGATACCCCAGCAAGATTGCCAGTCGCAACCAAAGAAGCCAACACAGTCTTCCAGGCAGATCTCCAGACCACTTCCTCTCATCTGAGATCATATAGGGTGAGAGTTCCATGAATCCACCAATAGGTGGGGACAGCTCTATGCCCCCGTCCAGCAGGAAGCAGATACAGAAGAAAAGACTTTCTGTCCCTCAATTTCCCATAGAGATTTTATGGGGATCATGTCTCTCAAGGGGAAAACAAGGCAGGAAGTTAGAAATAGGCATCAGGTCTCTGCATTCCTGCACAACCCACAGAATGCGATTGCCCAAAGACCTCTCTTCTCAGCCCCAAACTTCCCCTTTTCATTGTAATAATCTACCCCTATGAGGAACAAATGGGTACAAAATACCCAACTAGATTAAACCGGCCATTCACACCTGCACAGTAAAGGCCACAATGACCTTTGTTTCACCTGGGCTTCATTATATCATTATTATCATATCATACATATGCCCAGAAGTTCATTAATATCATAATAACAGACTGAATTCTGGGAAGGAACATACGCAGTCTAAAAAGATGAGATGATAGCCTCTTGTCAATCACAGGTGTCAATCAAGTAGTCCCACACCTGGAAAGGAACAGCCCATTCTAGAGCAAAAAAAGGGATAAAAACTCCAAGTCCTCTCCAGTCAGGGCCTTTTGAGCCTCTTCTTTTGCTTGGCCCACTCCAAATGCTTTGGAGTGTACCTTTTCTCCTAATAATGCCACGTTGGGCCCTTGAGTCCTTCTCTCATTCTCGGGTCCGCTTCTGTTTCTTTGAAGTGTATCATCTCTAATAAACTACTCTTTCACCACTTTATTTCTGTGTCTCGTTCAATTCTTTGCTCGAGATGCCAAGAACCTGGACATCGTGCCGAGAAGGGCCCACTCTCTGTTAACAAGTTTGTCTAACTGGAACATTCTTCACAATGGCCACTGCAACATTAGGCTGTCTCCAGCAAGATTTTGTCACCTTTGCAAATATGTACAGCCTCCAGGACCACAGTTTTTAGACATAAAATAAACAGTTTTTCTCAGAGACAAACTAATATCTAAGCTCTGTGGCTTCCAAGATTTTCTTTCATCTATAAACTTTACCTCATGTTCACATTGACAGAAACCAACAGTAACTGGAGAAACAGAACTGTAGACACCAGCACTAACCAACAAAACAGGGACTGGAGACAGGACTGAACCAGCAGACCTCAAAGAATGAGACCTGCAGATTGATTGCAAAGAAATGGAGAACTACAGTTACCACTACCAGTTCCCAACATGAAATCTGGGGAAGAATTCTAAACAAATGGTGAATTGAAGACTAAACCATCAGCAATTCCCAACATGGAATCCAGGGACAGAGCTAAAGCCTGGCATTTAGACATTACTGCAGAGCAGACAATAGAAGACCCTGTGCATACCACCGGCAATTCCCAACATGGACTAAACCAGCAGACTTCAGCAAATGGAGACTGTGGATCGGGACTGGGAAAAGAGTAAGCCAGCAAACTCCAGTAAGTGGGGGCTGCAGACTGGAACTAAGGAAAGGATTCCAACATGAATTTGCAGACTGAAATAAGAGCTAGGGAATTTGGGTTCCAAATGGATCACATGCCAGCTCCAAACTGACCTGCTAGGCCCTGGAGTGGAAGGCCAATTAGATGGGGAGCTTGAACACAAAAAGGAACAGAGCTCAAACCAAGGACGACTTACCAATGGCCCTCTCAGAAATTGTGAGAAAGACATTGAACTCAAAATGAGATTCACAGGTGCCATGTGATTCTTGTTTTCCCCAAATGCCATCAAAAGTTTGCTTGAATCTCACTGCTGACCCTAATCTGTTAAAAAACAAAATTCAACCAAATACGAGGTATGATAAAAAAAAAAATACGGTGAATGTTTAAATTAAAATTTTATTATAGTAAAAGCCACATTGCCATTAACCCCCCTCAAACTATGCCCCCTTACTTCAAATACACTTATTCCATCATTCTTTCCACTTTCTGAAGCTGTTCTGGGAGTCCTCTTTCGTGAGTGTCTCTAATTGAGTTGTCGTGGCTGCCTTGATGTCTTGAAATCTATTCAAAACGTTTACCTTTCATGGTCATTTTGACCTTGGGGAAGAGCTAGAAGTCACACGGTGGCAGATCTGGTGAATAAGATGGTTGAGGACATACTGTAATGTTTTTATTTGACAGAAATTGCCATACCAGAAGTGATATGTGACATGGAGCCCTTCCATTGTGATGACAAAATACAGTGAATGCTGCTGCCAAGTGCCATCCAACGGAAAGGCAGGTATTTTCAATACGGGAAGTGGTGCATCAAACCTTAGTAACAGTGTGTGACAAGTTTCAACTTGTTTGGTGCAGTCAGTTGGGTGTGAGCTACAGTTGAGAGAAGATGTGTTTTAAAGTGTGCCATAAAATCATCCTCCATCATGACAATGCTACATGTCACACATTGCTTCTGGTACATGGCAATTTCTGTCAAATAAAAACATTATGGTGTGTCCTCATCCACCTTATTCACAGGATCTGGCACTGTGTGACTTCTGGCTCTTCCCCAAAGTCAAAATGATTCAGAACATCAAGGCAGCCATGACAGCACAATTAGAGACACTCACAAAAGAGGACTTCTAGAACTACTTCAGAAAGTGGCAGGAATGATGGGATAAGTATGTTTGAAGTGAAGAGTATTTTGAGGGGGATTAATGGCAATGTGTCTTTTACTGTAATTTTTTTTAAATTTAAACATTCACCATATTATTTGATCACACTTCGTAAATTTGAAAATCCATTTGGTTTTGTTAAATGATTGGTGAATAGGGCAGCATCTCATCTAGCAAGTAGAAGTGTACTCCAATGGGTTGTACAAAATGGAAGGTTTTTATGGGAAAATGGGTGGGGCTAGGGAGGTATTAACAAAAGGAAAGAAAAAGATTATTTTTAGACCAGGACATCTTTTGGGGTAAGGAAATAAGCGTTTTTAATCATGCAGATTATCTGTTCTTTCTATGGGGAATGGAGAGGGCCCACATGACAGATTACCTCACTGGTGTAAAGCAGAAAATTTCAGAGTGGTTGATTAAGATTATATTTTTGGTAGAGATTGAAACAGCAGTTAGTTCTGGTATTAAATCTAGGTTTGATATCATAAGTGATATAATTTTGGGCTTGTAATTTTTTCTCTAACAGACTCAAATGTTCAGTTTTCAATAACAATAACAAAAAAATCACAAGACATACAAAGAAATAGGAAAGTATGGTCCAAAAGGAACAAAATAAATGGAAGAAAACATCCTTGAGGAAGATTAGATGACTGACTTATTATACAAAGACTTTAAAGCAATTGTCTTAAAGATGCTCAAAGAGCTAAAGGGAGACATAGACAAAGACAAGAAAACAATATATGGACAAAATGAGAATATCAATAAAGAGATAGAAAATATAAAAACAAGCCAAAAATAAATTCTGGGGCTGAAGAATACAATAACTGAAATTAAAAAAGAAAACACTAATGGGGTTCAAAATCATATTTGAGCTACCTGAAGAAAGAATTAGCAAACTTGAAGATCCAAAAACGAAGTGATATGCTATGTACAAGGATCCTTAATAAGATTTCACCTTACCAGAAACTCTGGAGGCCAGAAAGCAATGGGTTGATATATTCAAAGGGCTGAAAGAAAAAAAAAATGTCAACTGAGAATTCAACATCTAGCAAAACTGTCCTTCAGAAATGAGGGAGAAATTAAGACATTTCCAGATAAACAAATGCTGAGGGAGTTTGTTACCACTAGACATTCTTCCGAAAGAAATGATAAAGGAACTTCTTCAGGTTGAAATGAAGCTAGATAATACCTTTAAGCCATATGAAAAAATTAAGATCTTCAGTAAAGGTAAATAAGGAACTATAATAAAAGTTAGTATTATTGTAATTTTCGTTTGTAACTCAATTTTTAATTTTCTACTTAATGACAAATGCATTATAAAATCAATGGAGGGGCGGCCGGATGGCTCACTTGCCTAGAGCATGAGCTCTCAACAACAAGGTTGTTGGTTCAATTCCCACATGGGATGGTGGGCTGTGCTACCTGCAAGAAAAAATTGAAAACGGCTAATGGACTTTGAGCTGAGTTGCGCCCTCCACTACTAGATTGAAGGACAATGACTTGGAGCTGATGGGCCCTGGAGAAACACACTGTTCCCCAATATTCCCCAATTAAAAACAAAAATCAATGGAGACACAGTCCTACCAGAAAACCAAAGATAGAATGTTAGGAAATCCTCATATATCAATAATCACCCTAAATGTAAATGGACTGAACTCACCAATAAAAAGGTACAGAGTAGGAGACTGAATCAAAAAACTAAACCCAACCATATGCTGCCTCCAAGAGACACATCTCAGCTACAAGGACAAATATAGACTCAAAGTGAAAGAGTAGAAATTTACACTCCAAGCAAATGGTATCCAGAGAAAATCAGGTGCATCTATACTGATAGATGAAACAGACTTCAGGATAAAAAAGGTAACAAGAGACAAAGAGGGACATTTCATAATTATAAAGGGGATTATACAACAAGAAGACATAATAGTCATCAATATTTATGCCCCCAATCAGGGAACACCGAAATATACCAAGCAACTACAAACAGGGAGAAATTGACCAAAGCACAATTATAGTAGGGGACCTAAATACATCATTGACAGCTATGGATAGATCATCCAAACAGAAAATAAATAAAGAAATATCAGCCCTAAATGACACATTAGATGAAATGGACATATTGACATTTATAGAGCACTTCATCCTAGAACATCAGACTACATTCTTTTCTAACATACATGGAACATTCTTAAGGATAGACCATACATTGGGACATAAAACTAACTTCAGCAAGTTTAAGAAGATTAAAATCATCCCAAGCATATTCTCTGATCATAAGTCTTTGAAATTGGATATCAACGGCAAAAAGAAAGCAGAAAAAAACACAAATATGTGGAGATCAAACAACATATTTTTAAAGAATAACTGGGTCAAAGAAGAAGTAAGAGGAGAGATCAAAAGATATATAGAAACAAATGACAATGAAAATACATCCTACCAAAATTTTTGGGATGCAGAGAAAGCAGTTTTAAGAGGGAAATTTATATCATTACAGGCCTATCTCAAGAAACAAGAAAAGTCCCAGAAAAATAACCTCATGTTACACCTTAAAGAACTAGAAAAAGAAGAACAAATGAAACCCAAAGTCAGCAGAAGGAAGGGAATAATAAAAATCAGAGCAGAACTAAGTGAAATAGAGAACAAAAAGACAATAGAAACAATGTGACAAAGAGTTGGTTCTTTGAAAAGATTGATAAAATTGACAAACCCTTGGCTAGACTCATTAAGATAAAAAGAGAAAAGACACAAATAAACAAAATCAGAAATGAAAGAGGGGAAGTTATCACGGACGCCACAGAAATACAAAGGATCATCCAAGAATACTATGAAGGACAATATGCCACCAAATTCAATAACCTAGAAGAAATGGACAAGTTCCTAGAAACATATAGCCTTCCTAGGCTGAATCACGAAGAACTGGAAAATCTAAACAGACTGATCACCAGTAACGA